>NC_041407.2:44897715-45226048 GCF_900747795.2 Erpetoichthys calabaricus
GTTTCTGCAGCTTAATTGGAGTCTACCTGTGATAAATTCAGTTGATTGGACATGATTTGGAAAGGCACACACCTGTCTATATAAGGTCCCACAGTTGACAGTTCATGTCAGAGCACAAACCAAGCATGAAGTCAAAGGAATTGTCTCGAGGCACAAATCTGGAGAAGGTTACAGAAAAATTTCTGCTGCTTTGAAGGTCCCAATGAGCACAGTGGCCTCCATCATCCGTAAGTGGAAGAAGTTTGAAACCACCAGGACTCTTCCTAGAGCTGGCCGGCCATCTAAACTGAGCGATCGGGGGAGAAGGGCCTTAGTCAGGGAGGTGACCAAGATCCCGATGGTCACTCTGTCAGAGCTCTAGAGGTCCTCTGTGGAGAGAGGAGAACCTTCCAGAAGGACAACCATCTCTACAGCAATCCACCAATCAGGCTTGTATGATAGAGTGGCCAGACGGAAGCCACTCCTTAGTAAAAGGCACATGGCAGCCCGCCTGGAGTTTGCCAAAAGGCACATGAAGGACTCTCAGACCATGAGAAAGAAAATTCTCTGGTCTGATGAGACAAAGATTGAACTCTTTGGTGTGAATGCCAGGCGTCATGTTTGGAGGAAACCTGGCACCATCCCTACAGTGAAGCATGGTGGTGTCAGCATCATGCTGTGGGGATGTTTTTCAGCGGCAGGGACTGGGAGACTAGTCAGGATAAAGGGAAAGATGACTGCAGCAATGTACAGAGACATCCTGGATGAAAACCTGCTCCAGAGCGCTCTTGACCTCAGACTGGGGTGACGGTTCATCTTTCAGCAGGACAACAACCCTAAGCACACAGCCAAGATATCAAAGGAGTGGCTTCAGGACAACTCTGTGAATGTCCTTGAGTGGCCCAGCCAGAGCCCAGACTTGAATCCGATTGAACATCTCTGGAGAGATCTTAAAATGGCTGTGCACTGACGCTTCCCATCCAACCTGATGGAGCTTGAGAGGTGATGCAAAGAGGAATGGGCAAAACTGGGCAAGGATAAGTGTGCCAAGCTTGTGGCATCATATTCAAATAGACTTGAGGCTGTAATTGCTGCCAAAGGTGCATCAACAAAGTATTAAGCAAAGGCTATGAATACTTATGTACGTGATTTCTCAGTTTTTTTTATTTTTAATAAATTTGCAAAAACCTCAAGTAAACTTTTTTCACATTGTCATTATGGGATGTTGTGTGTAGGATTCTGAGGAAAAAAATGAATTTAATCCATTTTGGAATAAGACTGTAACATAACAAAAGGTGGAAAAAGTGATGCACTGTGAATACTTTCCGGATGCACTGTAGATATCAGCACAGTGTTCCTCGGATGGTTCCTGATGTGTCAACACTTTGCAGCTTTCAAAGGCCTTTTAAATGGTACACATCACATATAATGCCTAGGTTGCCTATTTCGCATAAGAGATCTCATGCCCAACTTCTCTGCCAATCCAAGTATCCCATGTCAGACATAGCACAAAGATCTTTGCCACAAGCTTGTAAACAGCTCATTCTTCCATTTTCCAAACCCACTTCATCCTGAGCTGGTTCGCATGGAAGGTGAAGCCAATCCCAGAAAACACAGGGTGCCAGACTGGAACAATCCCTGGACAGAGAAGCAGTTCACAGCAGGGTGAACACACACCCACACAGACACACTAAAGCCAATTTAACTTTGTCACTCCACCCAACCTACTGTGGGAGGAAACCCACAAGCACACTGGCAGAACTTGCAAACTCCAAGCAGGGAGGACCTGAGACACGAACCCTGGTTCCTTCAATGTAAGGCAACAGCCCTACCACTGCATCACTGTACTACCCATGTAAATGGCTCATTTATGCCATTTGAAAGATTGAATAATTTAGCACAATTCCTTTTTTATCTGTCCAGAGTTGCTTATGATGTGTTTATGATCCTGACTTAGTTTGAAAACTGGATGAATGGATGATTTCTTTCACCACTGTGGCAGTTTTGTGAAACATTTGTAAACTCTACTGGAAAGACAAACAAATTATGTACATTGCAAAATTTCAAATAATCTTGTGGTCATTGTTTTTCATTTAATATTTCAATTAGCTCTAGTTTGTCATTTACTCAGTAGTATTGTACACCAACAATTCTTTAATAATGGCTAAGCGCTAAACAGAGTGTGTCTTTCCCACACCCTTCTTGGATTCACACTTTAGTAATAAAGTTAATTCCTGTAAAGGTGCAAAAAAAAAAAAAACCCAATGTATTAGTAAAGGACTCAGGGCTTCAAGCAAATTAGAAAGCCAACAATATCCTAGATTCAAGTCCTCACATGAAAAAGGCATACAGCAACTCACCACAAGTATTCACAGCATTTAGAATTCGTTAGATTTTTCCTGCTTATTAATTTCACTTTATAAATATGTTGCAAAATTCACAATACCTGTCCTATATATAAGTTAAAAAGTGTTTTCAAAAGTAACCAGAAAAACTCTATTTAATATGTCCAGTACCATCCCCCAAAATCCGTTTTCTGTATTTCCTAGGAAAAAAAAGTCACATTGAGGATTTGCCAACTCTTAACTATTTATACTACTAGTCTCATTATTACTACATGTTAAGAACCCTTGAAGATAAGCCCTGGCACTGGCAGTTAGAGAATAAATAATGTTGGAAGCCTTTCTCTTTCATCCTGATAGGCAGACTTCAGCATACACAATATTCAATTCTCCATTGTTGCCTTTAAGTCTCACTGCCACAACTACTTATAATGCTAGTGTTGTTATAGAGCAAAAAACAACCATCATTTTTATATACAGATATACAGATCTGCAGTACAAAAGTTACAGTATGTTTCAAATGTTTTTAGTACTAACAGGTAAAGGACTTCTTCAGAGTCAAACACTAAGTCAGTTCTGGCAATCATTCAGACAGCTTTGTGATTTAAAGTGCCCTTAGCCTCAATCACTTATTTATTTACCCTCCAACTCCTTATGGAAGCAGGTTGTTTTGATTTTATCCTACATCTAAATTAGAATTTTAAGTATGTGTTCTTGTCTTATTGGTGACGCGGGGAACCAAGTCTTACAAACCCACCATAAAATTTCAGAATACTTTTTTCAAATTAGAGAAACAAGGAAAGGATTTAAATGAAGAGATAATCAGTCACATACGAAAAAAAAGTCTCGTTGTTAAACCATGTAGACATTACTTCTGACGTGTGCTTTATTTTAGTGTTTTTTCGTCAATAATCTGATTAGATCTGTTAGTTGCATCAATTCAAGTTTGCATGTACTGGTTGTAGGACTGGAGTGGAATCCTTGTTTTCTATAAAATGACAGAATCAAATAAAATCCCTATGGGGTTTTATAATAACTATTAATTAAAATGTAATAACACTTTTAGTAATGAAAATGAACAAAGTCACATGCTTCGATGGGATTTAATCTTACCATAATACAGTAGTGCCTTCATAATGGAGAAGTACCTGGGGACTGGAAAGTTGCAAATGTATCTCTAATTTTTAAGAAAGGAGGCAAATGGATTCTGGAAATTATAGTCTAGTACATCTTACTTCATTCAAAATTATGGAGGCAATAATAAGAATAAATTAGAAAAGTACCAATATGAAAATATATATTAAATATTAGTCAGCATGGGTTTATTAAAAGAAGATCGTATTGAACCAATCTTTTATATTTTTTTGAGCAGGCTCTTGCAATAGATGACAAAAACAAAGCATAAAACATCATCTATTTAGATTTCCAAAAAGCCTTTGATACAGCATCACACTGAAGATTAATTTTGAAACTAGAAAGTATTGGCATTTGAGATAAACTACAAAACTTTATCGTACAGATACGAAGAGAAAGCGCCACCTGCACTGATGTCACAAGTGGGGTCCTTCAGAGGACTGTCTTGGGACTGTCCTGCTTTTTCTGATTTGTATTAATGACACAGATTTCGGTAATGCTAGTAAAGTTGTGAAATTTGTAGATGATATTAAAATTAAAAGAATGGCAGATAATGAGGAGGCAGCAAAACAATTCAAAAAGACTTGGGCAAGCTTTAGAGCTGGGTAAACAGTTGGAAAATTCAGTTTCATATGGAAAACTGCAAAATGCTACATATGGGCTTAAGGAACATCAAATATAAATGCAATATGAGAGACATTGTAGTACAGGAAGCAACATCTGAAAAGGAGTTAGGGTTGACACGTCATTTTCATCATCTAAGCAATAAGCAGAAATTATTAAAAAAAAACAGGTAAAATGTTAGATTATATGTATATTGTAAAATCTTTTGAATATAAATTCAAGGATGTTATGCTTAGATTATTTATTGAACTAGTGAGAGCACATCTGGAGTATTGTGTGCAGGTCTGGTCACCATCCTACAGGAATGACATCGAGGACTTGAAGATGTGCAGAGGAGAACAACCAGGTGCATCCCCGGACTTAAGAACATATCACACTCTGACAGGCTCAGCGATTTAAACCTGTTTAGTGGCGAGCAGAGGAGACTCCATGGGGTCCTAATCCAGGGGCTTCATATACAAAACCTTGCTTAGATTGCATACTATAATTTTGCTTATTTCTGAAAGGTGAAAATGGTGAGTGCACAAAAGAATTGTATATATAAAACCATAATTATGTCATGCGCCATGTCAAGTTCCTTTATAAATCTTAAGTCAACTTAAAACTGTGTGAACATGTACAAGCTTTTAGTGACTCCTTGTCTCCTCCTGTCAGTAGCCATATATGGCGTTAAAATGTCTTTTTTATTGATTTTATTCTTGATCTTATCCCCATATAAACTTGGCCATGACATCTTTGCTACAAACTATGGGAAAACACAGAAAACAAAACTTAAGTGAATGTGAACTTGAGATATTTCTGATTGAAATGGAGAACCGCAAAACCATTGATTTTATTGGTCTCTCTGTGGGAGTCACAAATAAGTCAAAAAAGTCAAGTGTGCTGTGAGACTCATGCGACGCATTTTGACTGATAAAGTACTGCACTGCATACACAAAAAGAATTGATTCAGGCTTGTGTCAAACATGGCATGAATTAATGGATACTATATGCTCAGAACTGTGAGATATTAAGAACATTTTCTACTGAACTTGTAGAAAAACACGAAATAAATTTGCCAAGTAAATGTGAATTTTGCAATACATACAACACCTAAACAACTTTGAACTGCCACTGTTTTAATGTTGTAAGGGACAGGGTCTAGGTCACCCGTGGACTCATCTTGACCTACCTCAGATGGCAGAGGTAGTTCATGTTTCCGCGCTATGTCATGTTGTACTGCCCAGGCCATCACAATGAGGTAAACTTTTGTGGGGCTGAAGAGCAATACGTCTCCCAATCAGTCCAAACCCCACCATCTACCTTTTAAATAACCAATAGTGGTGTTTGGAATCGTCTATTACAAACTGTGTGCAGAAGTACCTTTCATTATAAATAATAATAATAATAATAGTAATAATAATAATATATCCTATAATATATAATTATATCTCCTCTCTTGTGGTGTACCCAATTTAATTCGAAATAAAGATTATACAAATTGTTTGTAATATTCTACATTTAATTGCAAGGCTATAAATTAGGCCTACTTACTGACAAGCCAACCATCACACACAGCATGACCCTGAAGTCTACTTCCCATATTTCTATTAGATAAAATAAAGGAATCTTAGTTTGAGGTGGGCCACCTCACAGTCAGATATATTTGAGCATCATATAATAATACAAAAGTAAATTCATTCTGTGATAGTGCCTTTAGCACAACATGTGTGCACTCAGTTGCACTGATTTCATTAGGAAATCAATAATTGCTGCAAATTTTCTTTTGATCTTGGCTTGCTAACTCTGTTGGTAGGGATATTTAAATGTATCTTTGTAACATCTTAATTATACCATCCCAAACAGATGGCATGGCTTGGCTCAGGGAGATTGTGAGATTTTTGATTGCACTGCTGAAAAGCACCCATCACCAAATACCCTATATTTGTTAAAACCTGTCACAGAACAGGGAGTATGTGATTTCTGTGTGATGGTCTCTGTAATGTAGGCTCCAATTCAGCACACAATTCCAAGAGGACTGCTCTAAGAAGTGTAAATCAGCTAATAAGCCAGTGATCATTTGGAGCCACAAGAACAGATCCCTGAAAAGTCACTCCTTGCATAGCCTGTCACTGGCAAATCATCCAAAAGAGCTAACACTGCCATGGCTAGTTATGTCGTACAACAAACATCACATCCTTTTTAAAGACAAACTGATCCAATAGGTTACACACTAAAGAAATTAACATGAAGTGTATTATTATCAGGCGGCACGGTGGCGCAGTGGGTAGCGCTGCTGCCTCGCAGTTGGGAGACCTGGGGACCCGGGTTCACTTCCCGGGTCTTCCCTGCGTGGAGTTTGCATGTTCTCCCCGTGTCTGCATGGGTTTCCTCCGGGCGCTCCGGTTTCCTCCCACAGTCCAAAGACATGCAGGTTAGGTGGATTGGCAATTCTAAATTGACCCTAGTGTGTGCTTGGTGTGTGGGTGTGTTTGTGTGTGTCCTGCAGTGGGTTGGCACCCTGCCCAGGATTGGTTCCTGCCTTGTGCCCTGTGTTGGCTGGGATTGGCTCCAGCAGAACCCCGTGACCCTGTGTTCGGATTCAGCGGGTTGGAAAATGGATGGATGGATGTATTATTATCAAGTTCAAGTTCAAAGTTTATTATCATGTGCACAGTAAGGAAACGCGTTTCCCTGTACAATGAATGTTGTTATCAACACTGAAGACAGCTGTATTAAAAGAACATGTCAGTTAACTGTGATATAATTGGTTCAAGAATATCAAATATCAAAATGAGACTGATGCATTATTAAAATGCACGATGAAACACCATTTTCTGTTCACTTCATCGTTCTACCACCTGGAGCTGCTAAAATGCCAACACCAAAAAAGACTGCATGGGACAGATTGTCAAAATTTGCTGTAACATTAAGCTAATTTTCACCCCAAGTTTGTGTTGTATAAATCCCAACTTTTGCATAAGAAATGGCTTTCACATATTTCTGAGCTTAAGCATGTTTTATACATTTCAGAAACTCGCACACTACATATGCAAGGCATGACATGAATAACTGATCTGAGATGAGTTAAAAATAAGATCAGGTGCAAGCATTTGGAACATCATTATGGAGGATCTCTATGTCTTATTTACACCTCAGACATTTATTTTGGTTTGCGGTTTGTTGGGGAAGTGTGTGGTATCATCATGCCTTGATCGACAGAGCACTCTGGGCCTTGAAAAAGATGCCTGTTAGCCTGGGAAGGGATTTCAAAAGATCTTCATAAAACTGGAAATCAGCCATTACACTGTCATCTATAACATCCCTAGAATTTCATCACAGACTTTTTAGATAACCCTTGCCAACGTTGATTTCAAAGAGCATGAGTCTACCATTAGAAAGAGGCTGCACAAATGAGATCTATGCTGAATGTGTGCCCGAAAGGAACATTTGCTGTACAAAAAGAACATCAGGGCAAAACTAGCATTTGCCCATGAACAACTAAGCAAAGACCAGGACTTCTAAAACCATGTTCTCTAGATAGACAAGGCAAAGAGTTTGAGGCTATTTGGCAATAACACCAGAAGACCTACATAACAAAACCAAAGATTGCATTTGGTCAGAAGAACCTTATACCATTTGTAAAGCATAGTGTTGGAAATGGTATGGTTGGGAGCAGCTTTCCTACATCATGGCCTGGGAAGTTCACCATTCACTCTGAATACTTCATTGTATCGGAAGGTGCTTGAAGATAATATGAGAGCATTTGTCAGAAGATTAAAGCTCAATTTAAAACAGACCTTGCAACAAAGCAATAACCCTAAACATCCCAATGAATCTACCAAGGAATGGCTAAAAAGAAAGAAACGGATGTTCTGGAATGGGCAAGCCAAAGGCTGGATGTGATTCCCTATCGAGATGTGGTGAAGAGTTTGAAAAGGGCAGAGCATGCAAAACACTCTTCAAACATCACACAGCTGAAAGAATTTTGAATGAAGGAGTGGAAAACCATTTTTCACATTCGATGACCATGACTGCAATATGAAATGCCTACTTAAGGTTATTTCTGCCAAATGGGGCAATGCCAGCTTTTAGAGTCATGATTGTACTTAATTTTTCCACAAATGGAAATGGCATATCTGTCTATTTCTCATTGAATAAGTTGTTGCAAAGTCAGTTTTTCATTGTGTTTTTTATTATTACCTCACCTTTATCTAAATATGTAACATAAATGAAGATCAAATCTTGATATGTCCACATGTTTAAAAAAGAAAATTAAATCATAGTAGGCTATACTTACTTTTTCACATGCATGTATGAATGTCTGAAGAAAAGAGAAAGACATGCATGTATCAAAAGAAAATAAAACTAAAGCGACAGAGGGAAGTTTATAAATTGATATATGTATTCTTCCATCCATCCATCCATTATCCAACCCACTATATCCTAACTACAGGGTCACGGGGGTCTGCTGGAGCCAATCCCAGCCAACACAGGGCGCAAGGCAGGAAACAAACCCTGGGCAGGGCGCCAGCCCACCACAGGGTGCGCGCACGCACACACACACACACACACACACACACACACACACACACACACACACACACACTAGGGACAATTTAGAATCACCAATGCACCTAACCAGCATGTTTTTGGAGAGTGGGAGGAAACCAGAGCACCCAGGGGAAACCCACGCAGACACAGGGAGAACATGCAAACTCCACGCAGGCAGGACCCGGGAAGTGAACCCAGGTATCCTAACTGCGAGGCAGCAGCGCTACCCACTGTGCCACCATGCTGCTCATATGTATTCTTTGTACACCTTTATTAAAAAGGTGTTTTGTTTGTATTAATCAAGTACAAACTTCAAGTAAGGAAGTTACAGTAAGCACATTGAATTTTTATTTATCCTTCTCCATGTTTCACAGTTATTAATCAATAATTTGCATGTGGTGGTGTGATGGGGCTTTTATATAGTGTGCAGAGAAATACATCAGTTATTTCTGAAACAGGAGCTTAGGAAGTGTATATTCAAGTGATAGGCTTCTGATGATTTCTTATTATCAGTTATTGATCAGCAGTCAAAACAGAAGCAGTGCTTTGTTCTCCTTTGCAGGATGAGAATCACATCCAGGCTTCACCCTTTTGGCGTAACAGACTCTTAACTCTTGGCAACTAGATCATCTTTAAATGAAACACCTTCAAAAAGTAAGAACATAATTCAATATATGGCTTTAGATTAACGGAAAATGATTACTGTTTTATTAGTTATATTAGCACTGACTGACACACTTGTAATAAAAATGGAAACAGAGACAAGAGGCATTTAACAAATGATTTTTCTCAAAGATCTCATCTCTTAAATTTGGAAAAAAATTACATCAAATAGCAATTAAGTTGTATGCAAGTCCACCTAATGAACTGATGCTTCAGTATAATCAAAAGCTGACTTACATCTTTAACCAGGTTAATTCTGTTGAACATGAGCTAGCATTTCTATGTTTAATTTGTTTGTCCAGATCATATTTTTTGAAACCCACATTACATGTTATAAAAAATAGTTTTGAAAATGAATATAGGAAAGGAGAATGGGTAGCTGTTTAAGAAGGACCAAACAACAACAACAACATTTATTTATATAGCACATTTTCATACAAATAATGTAGCTCAAAGTGCTTTACATGATGAAGAAAGAGAAAAAAAGACAAAATAAGAATTAAAATAAGACAACACTAATTAACAAAGAATAAGTAGTAAGGTTCGATGGCCTGGGAGGACAGAAAAAACAAAAAAACTCCAGACGGCTGGAGAAAAAAAATAAAATCTGCAGGAGTTCCAGACCACGAGACCACCCAGTCCCCTCTGGGCATTCTACCTCACATAAATGAACTGTCCTGTTTGTATTTAGGGTTCTCATGGATGGACTTGATGATGATGGTCATGTAGACTTCTGGCTTTTAATCCATCAATGTATGAACATCACGGTGCTTTGATTAGGTGGTGGTGGCACAGGTCACCACCACAGAAAACCAGGGGAAAAAAACAGAAGAGAGAGTAGGGATTAGTACAGATTTTAGAGCCACCATGAATAGTTATGATAATTAACTGAATATACAGAGCATCAGGATTAAACTAAAATGAAGTTATAAGAAAACCATGTTAAAGTAATGTGTTTTTAGCAGTTTTTTTAAAGTGCTCCACTGTGTTAGCCTGGCGAATTCCTATTGGCAGGCTATTCCAGATTTTAGGTGCACCTGTTTATCATTGTATAATATTGATTTACATGTTCATTTTATCAGTTTATGAACATTTACTGTCAGTTTGCATGCCTGCAATATTGGCTTGTGTACATGCAATACTGATTTACATACAAACTATATTAGTTTGTATGTTTGTATTACTGATTTAAGCATGAACTATATTCATTTACATTTATAGGCTTTTTTGCATTTTTTTGTAGTATCTGTTTGTGTGCATTTAATTAACATGCTATATTAGATGATCATGTGTTCTTGAGTAGTAATGGATGGACAAACTAAGTAACTCTGCAACTGGAATGGGCGTGGTGGAGCTGGATAAGGAAAGGGATCAGTTTGTAAATAGACTTTGTGTATTAATTTTGAGCCCAATGAGTTAGAGCAAACTGTGAACATTTATCTATTTTTCTAACTCTTTCACTGTATCCATTTGAGGATCAGGGAAGCTGATACCTATCCTAGATTAAGAAGGGACTCCAATCCATTTCAAGGTATATCATGCAGCATACTCACACTTACCCACATTGGGCCAGTTTAAAGTGCCTAAATGACCTGTGAGCATCATGTCACAAATAGCAATTCTTTTATATTCTTTCTTTATTATAAACATCTTCATATTTGGGACATATCATTGGTAATTTATTGCTATTATCTCTTATCTTTGTTCTACTTTCAGCATAGGCACTTTCTGTGCATTGTCCCTGGATGTATCTGGATTGTGGTTTTCCTCCAACATTACAATCATGTGCATGTTTTGATAATTGGCAGTCTTAAATTCATACAGTATGAGTGACTCTGGAGGTGTATGTGAGCTGAGTCCTGTGATAGCCTGGTGCTCCTTTCAGGATTGGTTCCTTACTGCCTGTCAATGCCTGGATAAGATCCTGCCCCTCAACTCTGAACTCTGTCAATAACTGAAGGATTTTTCAGAGCTAGGCAGCATGATCATGCTACATTCAATAGCTTCTGAAATATGATCTGCTTTCTATTTTCAATATGTAATATTATTGTATACATCTAAGTCAATTACTACCTATACATATTTATTTATATGTGCTTTATATAAAATGGATGTGTTCAGATCTACATATCACACAAAGAAAGAAAGAAAGAAAGAAAGAAAGAAAGAAAGAAAGAAAGAAAGAAAGAAAGAAAGAAAGAAAGAAAGAAAGATTTTAACCAATAGGGTGTGCCACTAAGCCTCAAACCCCATACCCAATAATGTCCAACTCAGTTATAGGTCAAAATAATAGATTTTTTAATCCAACAAGCACACAAAATAAGAAACACAGCCCCAAAAAACATACAAACAATAAAGCTTTTTCCTCTCCTTCCACCTCCCGTTGAGTGTTGCCCACTGCCTCCTGACTCCCTGAGGTAAGGCAGCGGGTTCTTTTTATACTGGACCTGGAAGAACTCGTGGTGACCCAGAATGACTTGTGTACTTCTGGGTTGTTTGAGAAAAAGGGTAGTCCTCCCATGACAGCGCCCCCTTGCTGCACCCAGGATCCCTGACAGGGATGCATTTCCAGACTCCAGTTCCCATGATGCCCTGTGGAGGTCCAAGCTGGAATGCCTCCAGTGATCCACTGCCACCTATATATGCGAGCAAAAGTATTCAATCACCTTGAAAGTCATACATTTTTGTATGACGAACGATTTGTACACATACTTATCCATTCAGTATTTTTAAAGTGATCTCTCATGCTCTAACAATACATTTTCAAAGTCAAAATAAACCATTTTATGTAGATATTTAATTGAAAAAGAAAAGTCCAAAGTTAATGTTTGCATAATTATTCAAGCCCTATGTACCAGTTTTCCACATTCTTTTGGCGGAATTTATAGAGATCCTCTAGATTGCTGAGATGAAGCCTCTAGACAGCAGTTTTCAAACAATGGCACAGATTTTCAACAGAATTAAGATCAGGACTTTGACTTGGCCATTCCAAAAACATTCACATTTCTGTTTTTGAGCAATTTCAGTATCACTTTGGCCTTATGCTTAGGGTCATTGTCATGCTGAAAGATAAATCTTCTTCTGAGTCCTAGGTTCATAGCAGACTGGAATACGTTCTCCTGCAATATTGTGTGATATTTGTGTCCATCCATTTTTCCTTCAGCTCCAACAAGATTCCCAGCCCCAGCACATGAAAAGCATCCTCATAGTATTATGGTGCCACCACGATATTTCACTATAGGTATGGTGTTTCTTGAGGCATAGATAGTTAGCTTTACGCCACACATAATCTCTTTGAAGTTTGGTCTCATCTGACCATAAAACCTTTTACATTTTAACTGTGTTTTTCTTGTGCTTTGTAGCAAATGTAATACATGTTTGTATGTGGACATTCTTGAAGAATGGCTTCTTTCTTGCTACCCTCCCATTGAACTCTGTTTTATTCAGAGATCTTGAAATTGTGGATCCCATGCACCTTCACTCCGGCTTCAGCCAAAGAGCACTGCAGACTTCTAAAAGTGACAGTTGGATTTTTAGTAGCCTCTCTCACTCAATGTCTTGCTCTGATGTTTAGTTTTCAGGGACATCCTGTTCTAGTAAAGGTCTGGGTGTTGTGATGAACCTTCCACTTTCTGATGATGGTACCAACAGTGCTCAACAGGACATACAAACTCTTTTCTATTTTTTGTTGCTATTTTCTGCCTTGTGCATTTCAATTATTTTGTTTCTCACATCAGTCCACCAACAGTCCTCCAACTTGCAGAGAAATCATGAAGGTTGGTGGCAGGATTGGCTCTCCAGCCACCGTAAAAAAAAACTTCACACAGTTCTGAGACGACAGACAGGACTCCTTTCTGCTCTCTGTGGGAGTAGGTCTGCTGCAGCTGCCCATAGGAAGGCTGCTCACATTATGAAGGGGATGGAGAAAGCCCTCGGGCGCCCCATCTCTGGAAGAGTCAAAACTGTCGGATAGAGCCAATGGAGTCAGGCCTGTTTGGCATCAGAACTGGTGTGTCGCCCGCTGCATAGCAGCAATTGGGTCCCAGTTTGAGGCGGCCCTTCCGAGTAGGCACGTGGAACGTCTTGTCTCTCCAGCATGATGATCATCTTCCTCTGCTGTCAGAGGAGCTATGTAAACTCCACATTTCAGTGGCGGCACTCTCTGAGGTATGCAGACCAGGGACTGGCCAGATCTCTGTAGGTGGGTACACCTTTTATTGGTCTGTCATACTCAGGGAGTAGCTGTTGCTGTGGTGGATCGGCTCCTTCTGATGGTGTCCAATGTCACTCCTTTCAATGAATGTATTATGAGACTCAGATTGCGGCACTCTCTTGGTGCCTTCTCTGTTGTCTCAGTGTATGTTCTGACCGCAGTGAGTGATGTCTCAGCAAGGGAGACATTTTATTTGCATCTTCACTCAGTGGTTGATGGGTGCCCACAAGGTGACACTCCCCTGGTCATGGGGGACTTTAATGCAACTACTGGCACTGACAGGGCTGGCTATGAGGATTGTGTCTGTCCCATTGGGCTGGTGACTGTGGTGAAAGTGGTTTCATGTTCCTTGACTTTGCAAAAGATCAGGGGTTGCGGATTGCTGGATCCTGATTCCAGTGCCCTGAGCCACATTGCTGGACATGGTAATCTAATACTGGTGGTGCGGTGAAGGAGATGAATCACATCCTTGTGGACAGATGCTGGAGTCTCTTACAAAACTGCAGGGTCTACAGAAATGAATTTTTGTTTGTGAATTCTGATCACAGACTTCTTGTTGCTACTCTGAAGATCCGGTTTTGGTCCAGTAGGCTACCACCTACTTCCTCGATAGGATCCGTGATCACTTGCTCACCTACCAGCGACCGGAGCAGTCTGATTTTATGCCTAAGTAGTCGACCATTGACCACATCCTGGCACTGAGTGTTATCATGGAGCACAAATGCAAATATTGTCAGAGTTTCTTTGCAGCCTTTGTTTATTTTCGCAAAGTGTTTGACTCAGTTGATTGAGCTGCCTTGTGAGACATCCTGAGTCTTCACAGAATGCTGAAGTTCCCTTCCTGAAGTAATGGCTTCTTTTCAGTCTTCTCAGAATGGGCTCAGTGACTGGCACACATATTCCAGTTGATGAGAAAATAAAACTCCATGAGGAATGACAGAAAATTAAAGTGGAAATTGAAAATGTGACATATTAGAGTAACATTCTAGAAAAGCAGGTAAGACAGCAAAAGAAGCTAAGACATTGGAGTGTATGTCTGCTTTCAGGTCCACAAAGACAGGGATAGATAGTGGCTCATCAGTTTTCTGTTTCACAGTGGAAAGTAGGTAATTTTAAAGAGTGAAAGCTGATTTCCTCATATGAGAATGAGTGCAGCATAGTTTTTGAACAATTTGTAATCTCTCGTGATTAGATTAAAGTCACTTCCAATTACAAAACTGATGCCTTGTCATAGGAATGTTATTTTGTCCATCACAACTGTCATTCATTGAATTATAGCTCTTTGGTTGGACTTGAGTAGATTTGGAAGCTTTGGTCAGAGGGTGCCTCTATGAAGATGTACAGTAAGTTCAACTCTGATTTACACCTATACTAGATGAAGAACAGGCTGGTCCTGGTATGAAGAGTGAGCTACTTTTTTTGGAAAGTTGGGAGATGGTGACACTGGATGCCTGCACCCTTGTTAAATCTGCTGTCTTAACACACCTTGTCTGCCACTAAGAAGCCTAGCAGAATGGGCATTGTCCACTTTGTCCTAAAGTGGGAAGTGGTGATGAATGGCTTATTGAAAACAATGGAAAGAATTTGTAGTTCAAAAAAATTCCCATTTAGACACAAGGAGACATGGGATGGAATGCTGAGATACATATGCCAGTTGACGAGAAAATAAAATTCTATGAGGAATGACAGAATATTAAAGTGGAAATTGAAAATGTGATATATTAGAAGACAGTGTAACGTTCTAAAAGAGAAAGAATGACAGCTCAAGAAGCTAAGACATGGGAGTTTGAAAGAAAATGAAAGAGGAAAGAAAAATATTAAAAGGTAAATGTGGATAGGAACAAGGTGCTGGTTGCAGACAAAAGAGAAGGAGGCATGGAAAATGTGAATAAGTACATGGCCATGTGGCAAGTGTGGAAATAGTATATGGAGAAACTCAGTTCAATGTGAGTGTTGTCAGAAGTAGGCCCATAAAAGAAATAGCGGTATGAAGGGTAGCCTGCAAGCTGTGAGTTAGACCTATGATTATATAAGTGTGTGAGATGAGTACAGAATTCTGATGTAGTAATTATACATTTATATACAGTATTAGCAATTGAGTTGTTTTGGAGAAAGCATGTTGAGTACAGTCAGAGATGCAGGCACAGCATGGAGGGCGAGGGTGAGAGGTACATGGAAGAATGTTGTCAGCTGTTCCCCATTCTAACTTTTAAATGAGCCATTCTGGCTTTGAAGGATATGTTTGTGAAAGCTAGGTGAGGAATAGTATATTGTACGTCAGTGAGACATGGCTGATGAAGGTGAAACATGAAGCAAAGCTGAAAAGAACATAGATGAGAATGATCATGTGTTTTTTTTTTTGTTCTTTATTTTGCCTTATACAATTTCTTGTATTAGGAATTTGTTAGTTTTCACATACCCCTTGGGGTCAGAGCGCAGGGTCAGCCATTGTACAGCGCCCCTGGAGCAATTACAGGTTAAGGGTCTTGCTCAAGTGCCCAGCAGAGTAGGATCTCTTTTGGCAGTGACGGGGATTCGAACCGGCAACTTTCTGGATACCAGCACAGATCCTTAGCCTCAGAGCCACCATTCCGCCCCTTTGTTTGTATGAAGTCTTAGAGGGAGAGACAGAGAGAGATTTTAAATGTCTCATAGCTCTTCAATATGCAAGCAGGGTAATAGTAGAACTTTAGCAAAGATATCCACTGGTTGCTTCCAGGACATTCCCACTACCTATTAGGGTTTTCCAAATCTGTCTGATGGACACACCAATCTTCAGAGACTACTGGAACAGCATCAGCCTGGGGTTTGAGTATCTCCTACCTGGGACCTCTCCCACAATGGGGAAACTCTGTGGAGAAGTGATTGTGAAACAAATTTCTTCTTTATCTTATATTCTGTAAGTCAGAAAATTTAGATTTTAATATGTAAGCTGTTTCCTTTGTAGAATCTTATATAAATCCTTGTCCAGTAAGTGGTTACATAATGGTAATTGGAGAGTATTTTAAACAGATATAATTCTAAGTAAATTATATTCCAATGTAGAAAAGCATTAAGCTAAATTTTATTTTTTCCAGATATTCAAAAGTGTTGCCTTTTTGCCACCAGTTCTGAGGTATGTCTTTGGCTTTGGGCTGTGAAAAGAAATACAAAACAATAGAAGAAAAAAAAACAGCTAATTAAACAATAAAATTTGTTAGTGGTAAAATGACAGAGAGTGAAACTGGTTGGAAAAAAAACCTAAAGCCACATGGATCCCTCAGGACTGTGTTTGAAAACCACTGTCTTAGATTATGTCCACACTACTACGTTTTCATTTAAAATTTGTACTTTTAAATGAAAATGACCTAAATCTACAATGGAATTTTCACATCATTAACAAAAATATCCATGTCCACACTGACACTCCCAAAAATGGATATGATGTAAACCTTCGCCTACTGTACATTGGGCATGGGTGCATCGGAGGAAGACTGCTTGAAAGGACAGTGTAGTAAAAAATTCAGAGAACTGTGAAAATAAAATTCCCTTCTGCTTTATGTGATTTCAAAATTGTCAACATGAGGAGGATTCTGATAGCGCATTTACAGAATAGAAAAATAAACTTTTTAAGAAGCCATATTGAATTACCCCATGTCAAATTAATGTGCCGATTACAATTTTAAAATATTAAATAAAGGTACATCCATGTGTGTCTATATCTAGGCAGGAACACCACCTGGACATGGCATGGCAAACACACACACACACACTAGAGCCAATTTAGCAAAGCAAATTCACCTAATCTGCAAGTCTTTGGACTTGGGGAGGAAACCGACGCAAAGCCCAGTCTTCTTATGGCAAGGCAGCAATGCCACCACTGTGCCACCCTATTGTATAATACTATCTCAGTTTATAGAGACTTTAAAGAATTTTAAGTTTTACTAGCTGTGTTACCCGGCTTCACCTGGAATTTTTTGTAAGACAATGTGCCATTAGTTAATCTGGTGTATCAGAAAAACTATGTAGATAGATAGATAGATAGATAGATAGATAGATAGATAGATAGATAGATAGATAGATAGATAGATAGATAGATAGATAGATAGATAGATAGATAGATAGATAGATAGATAGATAGATAGATAGATAGATAGATAGATAGATAGATAGATAGATAGATAGATACTTTATTAATCCCCAAGGGGAAATTTACATACTCCAGAAGCAGCCTACTGATCAAAACAATATTAATTAAAGAGTGATAAAAACGCAGTGCAAGTTAAAAAAAAAAATGCAAGGTGGAGAGTGCAAAGAAGATATAATAATCTTGTATAGTGTTAACGTTTACCTCCCCGGGTGGAATTGAAGAGTCGCATAGTGTGGATCCAGGTGGGGACTGGGCCTCCTAAAATCCACCACCAGCTCTTTGGTTTTGCTGGTGTTCAGGTGTAGGTGGTTTGAGTTGCACCATTTAACAAAGTCCTTGATGAGGTTCCTATACTCCTCTCCTGCCCACTCCTGATGCAGCCCACGATAGCAGTGTCATCAGCGAACTTTTGCACGTGGCAGGACTCCAAGTTGTATTGGAAGTCTGATGTATATAGGCTGAACAGGACCGGAGAAAGCACAGTCCCCTGCGGCGCTCCTGTGTTGCTGACCACAATGTCAGACGTGCAGTTCCCAAGATGCACATACTGAGGTCTGTTTGTAAGATAGCCCACAATCCATGCCACCAGGTATGAATCTACTCCCATCTCTGTCAGCTTGTCCCTAAGGAGCAAAGGTTGGATGGTATTGAAGGTGCTAGAGAAGTCTAGAAACATAATTCTTACAGCACCACTGCCTCTGTCCAAGTGGGAGAGGGATCGGTGTAGCATGTAGATGATGGCATCCTCCGCTCCCAACTTCTCCTGGTATGCGAACTGCAGAGGGTCGAGGGTGTGGCAGACCTGTGGCCTCAGGTGGTGAAGCAGCAGCCGCTCCATGGTCTTCACCACATGTGACATCAGAGCGACAGGCCGGAAGTCATATGTAACTATATACTGTATATTATATATGTTATATATATAACATATGTAACCAACTAAATACTTTTCTGTATACAATGTTTGATTTTTTTTTTTACTAAAGGTTAATATTATTGGCAAGCAGTGTGGTGTAGTAGTTAAGGCTTTAGACCTAGAACTTCAAACAGTGAGATTGTAGGTTCAAATCTTGCTACTGACACTATGTGACCATGAGCAAGTCACTTCACCTGCCTGTATTGCAATTAGAGAAACAAAAGAAATGTAACCAATTGTATCTCAAAAGTTGTAACCTACCTTTGATAAAGATATCAGTCAAATAATAAGTATTAATATTATTATGTCACTGAGGTTGCTTACTCTTGAAAATGCTACATGTAATTGACCATGAGCTTTAGAAGTGAATTGGCTTTTGTTGATGGTCACTGCAAAACACAATCTATATTAGTAAACGACAGTTTAATTTATGCACGGCGGACACACCGAAGCGCATGCCTAGGCGCCCCAGAGTCAAACGCAGCGGCTTCCCAGAGTCAGTAGGTGGCGCCCAAACAACAAAACCTGTAAACTAAACTTGCTCTAATCCACTGTGCCAGCAGTCTGTGTGGCATGTTTGAATCACATAACGGTAATTCAGTAACAGAGAAACAAAAACGAGACCGCATGGATAAAAACAATAAACAGAGGCTCCTACAACGCGCTTCACAAACACCAGAAGCAAAGAAGTCACGGCTCCAAAACGAAACATGGACGGCGGACGCACCGAAGCGCGTGCGCACTGCGCCGCAGCGCCCCAGAGTCAAACCCAGCGGAACTTGTTCTAATCCACTGTGCCAGCAGTCAGTGTCAGCAGAGGCAAAGGAGTCACGGCTCCAAATGGAACAAGCTCAACGATTTGTAATACAAAACCGAGCCCGTACTTCCCAGAGTCAGTACGTGGCGTCCAAGCACCACAACCTGTAAACTACACTTGCTCTAATCCTCTGTGCCAGCAGTCGGTGTGGCATATTTGAATCACATAATGGTAATTCAGTATTAAATGTAAGTTGGATTATGCTTCCTAACAGTAAACGACTTCTACCTAATGACACAGCCACAGAACAACAAAGACGAGACCACATGGATAAAAACAATACACGGAGGATCCTACAACGTGCTTCAGACACACCAGAAGCAAAGACGTCACGGCTCCACAATGAAAGAGCTCAACTAACGGAAATACAAAACGAGCCTGTATGGATAAACACAATGAACGAACGCGCCCACAACGCGCTTCTGACACAGCAGAGGCAAAGGAGTCACGGCTCCAAATGGAAGGCACTCAACGATTAGTAATACAAACACGAGCCCGTATGGCTATGACCTGTGAACGAGCCCGTATGGATAAAAACAATGAACGAAGGCGCCCACACAAAGAAACCGCTTTAGTACAAATATGTTTATTTAATTAAATGACAACTTCACCATGGCTACGACCTGTGAACTAAACCTGAGGTAAAGTGTGCACACCAGGTTGTACAGCCGCCCACACCACCACATGTGCCACCTTCATTTAGTAATGTAGCCCTCCATGCCTGGATCCGCCGCCATGGTCACTTCAGCACGCGAATCCGCCACTGTCAGCAAACGACTTCCCGCTGACGACACAGCCATATAAAAACAATAAACGAAGGTGCCTACAACGTGCTTCTGAAACACCAGAACCAGATGAGTCACAGCTCCAAAAAGAAACCGCTTTAGTACAAATATGTTTATTTAATTAAATGAACTTTCCCAGGACGCACCCACCCTCCATGATATTTCATCCCTCCAAATATCGGAGGGAACAGAAAGTGATTGCCATTCTTGGATTTGCGATTCTTTTGAGAATCGCGGGCTTGCTAGTTTTACAAGAACGCACAGTATATTCTTTTCAAATGAAATGGATAATCAGCTATATTCCTTCTAAGTTGATGCACACCTTTTTTCTGTACCTTTTTCTTTCTAGGTGCTACCTAATACCTTTGAACTGCAGTGCAGCTGTTATCACACGCTTATTTCTACTTTAGCACAACAGTTTTGAATAGCCACCTTGCCTTTCACTACTTGGTAATGCATCTGCAACTCCTAAAACTCCATGGGTCAACAACAATACTTGTCATTCATGTGAGACTACTTCACACAGCTTGACAGTTCACAAGGTTCAATATCACCCCCCATACCCCTTGCTTATCGTTCATGTAAGAGTGCTTTGCACTACTTGGTGCTTCATAGCAGGAGGTTGATGAAGTGGAACAGATAACCAGGCTAAGAGCCAATTGTATCTAAAGGTGCCAGTAGTCAACAGCAAGAAACAGCACTTGTTAACAATTGAGTTTTTCATCTTTCTTAAGTTTTGCCAAGCTTTCTCTTTCTGTTTTTCCAATGTTTTCACATTTTCATTTCCCAGACACCACCCCATCTTCAGTCTTCTAACAGTGGCATAGCTAGAATTTGTGCAGCCCTTGGTGGTGGGGAGGTGCTTCAATTTGCCGCCCTCCAACATATCTGAATATGTTAACCTATTTCAATAGAAAATTAAAAATGACATATACAGAAAAATTAAAGATAAATTTTGCATAGATGTACAGTATTCATATATAGAGAAACAGCAATCATTTTTCACATATAATTATTTATAAGCATATACACAATAGTTCATCTTCTTCGTTCCACCTCCACTCCTTCTCTGGCAAGCATCGTTCCTCTTCCTCCTGACTCTGGCTCTCTCTGTGAAACAACCAGCTCCTTTTGAAGCCACTCCTGGGAGCACTCCAGGTGGCTCATTAGGGTGGTCTGGAATTATACCCAGGTGTGGCGGAAGCGCAAAGTAGGGCTCTGCAGGTCCCACAGCTTCCCCTGGTAGTTTCCACGAAACCCAGCAGGGTTCTGCCGACAAATAATAATTCCCATACTACCCTATGGGAATCTAAAGCACCACTGTAACACATGGGGGCTGCCAAGTAGCAGTTCGGGAGAGATAGCACCCTTCAAAAGCCATCTCCCTTTGTCCTTCCTTTAAGGAGGTGTCCCAGCCAGGTAAAGATGCCGGCCATCCCTCACTATATGCAGTATGTATAATAATCTTAATTCTTTGTATTTTTGTTTATCATTGGCTGAGCTTTCAAAGTAGCAACTTCCTTTTAATATATGAGATGCCTTATGGAAACAGTAGTATTTCAGTAGTGACATTAAGTTTATTGGATTAACAGAAAATATGCAATATGCATCATAACAAAATTAGACAGGTGCTTAAATTTGGGCACCCCAACAGAAATGTTACATCAATACTTAGTTGAGCCTCATTTTGCAAATATAACAGCCTCTAGACACCTCCTATAGCCTTTGATGAGTGTCTGGATTCTGGATGGAGGTATTTTTGACCATTCTTCCATACAAAATGTCTTCAGTTCAGTTAAATTTGATGGCTGCTCAACATGGACAACCTGCTTCAAATCATCTCATAAATTTTCGATGATATTCAAGTCAGGGGACTGTGACGGCCATTCCAGAACACTGTACTTCTCCCCCTGCATGAATGCCTTTGTAGATTTCGAACTGTGTTTTGGGTCATTGTCTTGTTGGAATATCCAACCCCTGTGTAACTTCAACTTTGTGACTGATGCTTGAACATCATCCTGAAGAATTTGTTGATATTGGGTTGAATTCATCCGACCCTCGACTTTAACAAGGGCCCCAGTCCCTGAACTAGCCACACAGCCCCACTGCACGATGGAACCTCCACCAAATTTGACAGTAGGTAGCAGGTGTTTTTCTTGGAATGCAGTGTTCTTCTTCTGCCATGCAAAGCACTTTTTGTTATGACCAAATAAATCAATTTTTATCTCATCAGTCCAAAGCACTTTGTTCCAAAATGAATCTGGCTTGTCTAAATGAGCATTTGCATACAACAAGCGACTCTGTTTGTGACGTGAGTGCAGAAAGGGCTTCTTTCTCATCACCCTGCCATACAGATGTTCTTTGTGCAAACTCCGCTGAATTGTAGAGCTATGTACAGATATACCATCTGCAGCAAGATGTTCTTGCAGGTCTTTGGAGGTGATCTGTGGGTTGTCTGTAACCATTCTCACAATCCTTCACATATGCCGCTCCTGTATTTTTCTTGGCCTGCCAGACCTGGGTTTAACAGCAACTATGCATGTGGCCTTCCATTTCCTGATTCCATTCCTTACAGTTGAAACTGACAGTTTCTCTGAGATAGCTTTTTGTAGCCTTCCCCTAAATCATGATACTGAACAATCTTTGTTTTCAGATCTATTGAGAGTTGTTTTGAGGATGCCATGCTATCACTCTTCAGAGGAGAATCAAAGGGAAGCACAACTTGCAATTGACCACCTTGATACCTTTTCTCATGATCAGACACACCTGTCTATGAAGTTCAAGGCTTAATGAGCTAATCCAACCAATTTGGTGTTGCAAGTAATCAGTATTGAGCAGTTACATGCATTCAAATCTGCAAAATTACAAGGGTACCCAAATTTCTGCACAGCCAATTTTTCACATTTGATTTAATTTCATACAACTAAATACTGCTTCACTAAAAATCTGTTCGGAAAACACCCCAGTACTCAGATGTTCCTAGGAAATGAAAGACATACCACTGTAATCTTTTTTGTTGAAAGTAGAGTAAATTATTATGCAGGCTGAGAGGGGTTCCCAAACTTTTTCATATGACGTATATATATATATCTATACATATTAATAAAAGGCAAAGCCCTCACTGACTCACTGACTGACTGACTGACTCATCACTAATTCTCGAACTTCCCGTGTAGGTGGAAGGCTGAAATTTGGCAGGCTCATTCCTTACAGCTTACTTAAAAAAGTTAGGCAGGTTTCATTTCGAAATTCTACGCGTAATGGTCATAACTGGAACCTGTTTTTTGTCAATATACTGTAATGGAGGAGGCGGAGTCACGTATCGCGTCATCATGCCTCCTACGTAATCACGTGAACTAAAAACAAGGAAGAGATTTACAGCACGAGTAAAACGCGGGAACGAAGGTAAATGACGTTAATTTTTGAGTGTCTTTTAATACTGTGTAAGCATACATATTAACACATGTGCAATTAAACGTGTGCATTTACGGGGTGATTTCTCAGGCTTAAAAGCTCGCCTTTTATTAAAAAGGTAAATGCAAACTGTTTTCATTCTGAAGGGCACAAACCACGTTAGATTTCAGACGTTAAACACGCAAAAATGTCGGTACACCAGATAAATAAGCGCAACATATTATCAGTTGTATTGTATGCTTACAATACATATGGAAATGTGTTAATCGTTAACTAATATTATGGGATGGTGTTTTTCGACTCGCGCCTTGATTTAAACGATTGCATTTCTTGGTGGGTTTGCGTAGCTTATTGTCAATATCTTTACACCTCTTTTTAAGACTTAATTTAAAAAGGTTTCTTCTTAATTAAAATTTAAAAGCAATACTCAACCGCTGCGAAGCCCCTCTAGCGCTGACATCCGAGGTTCGATTACCGTAAGCGAGTGCAGTGAGTGTGTACGCCTGATGAGCCAAGAATAAGGGGGAAAGACGTGTCGCGTACTCTTTGCATTATTTGACAGTAAACTATTTTCAACCATTCTATGATCTGCTTCTCACAACTGAAGGCACCGTGGCTGATGCTACCTCACTTGCTGGCCAACCATAAGCGTTACCTGGTAGGTAACCAGCCACTCACTTCACTCCCTTACGGGAATCGAACCACGGACGTCAGCGCTACAGGCGAAGCCCCTAAAATTGCGCCACGGCGTGTGGTTCGTTTATTTGACAACATGTAGATCGGGGTAATTACATTCACGGCATTCGTAGTCTGATTCACAATCTGATTGTGTGGGTGGTTACCTACCAGGTAACGCTTATAGTTGGCCACCAAGTCAGCTCGAAGTGATCACTCGAGTGAAGGCAGCTTCACAAAAAAACAGATCCTTAACAAACTGTTATTAGTATATTTTCCCTCAATTTAAAAAGGTTTTCTTTTCTTCTTAATAAAAATTTAAAAGCGGTACTTCGCCGGTGCGAAGCGCGTGGATTTGACCGACTGACACATACAGACATATTCATGAGTGCAGGTACTTTCGGAAAGAAAGCACCGTGTAAACCTAAAGTTTAAATTAAGTTCATAGACCTACAAAAGGTTGCCATTCATTTCAGGCAAGATTGCTTTTCTTCTGTACAACTATACGTTGCATTCTCAAGAGTGTGCTTGCACGGCTTCGGATATAGATATATATATATATATATGTATGTATGTCTATATATAAATATGTAAGCTTATAAGTTCTGCCTTACTTCTCTTTAAGAAAGGAAGATGTAATGATACTTGATTTAAACGATTCCATGTCTTCCTGGGTTTGCGTAGCTTATTGTCAATATCTTTACACCTTTTTTTAAGACTTATTGACTGAAACGGGCTTTCACGAAAAAAGTTAGGGCTTTGCTACAGGATACACCCTCCACAAGTTAAGCAAGTAAAAATAAAATATATATTTCTGTTTTATTTAAACTTTTTAAGTTCGTATGCATAGCCCCATTTGGCTGTTTTTTTTTTTTTTTCTTTCTTCAGTAATATTTAATCTCCTTAAAGAAAAAGAACATATCCATTTTACTTTTTTCGTTTCTCTTTAGTAATATTTTAGTGTAAAAGGATAACCAGTATTTAAACCTTTTATGTTACTTTATAAATTTATTTTACACAATGTTGAAAAATTAATAAGAAAGCTAAATATTTTGGCAGCTGCTGCTTTAATTTTCAGTGAAATGAAAAAACCTCTTCAAGAGAAAACGTCAATGAAGAAGAAACAGTTTACACTATCTAAAAATGAGAAACCCTCATTTATAAAAGTTTGCTGCAGATGACTTAACTGAAAATAAGTTAATAGTTCCTATGTGTATAATACATATTTATCTATTTTACTTATGCCTTTATTCCAGCAACTTGCAACATCTGAGGTACAATTTCTTACATTACTTTTCTTTTTTGCAGCACAGGCAGGTGAAGTGACTTCCTCAGGGTCACACAGTGGTGTCAGTACCAGGATATGAACTGACAAGCTCCGGGTTTACTGAAATATTACTGAAGAAAGAAAAAAAACGAAAATGGGCAAATAGGGCTATGCATACAGATGTCCATCCATCCATTATCCAACCTGCTATATCCTAAATACAGGAGCCATACATGTGAATGTATGTATGTATATATGTACAGTATGTCTATATTTATATCTATATATATATATATATATATATATATATATATATATATATATATATATATATATATATATATATGTAGATATGTAAATTTGTATATGTATATATATATGTACTGTACTTTCTTAGAAGACTGGCATCCTTCAACATCTGCAGTAAGATGCTGCAGATGTTCTATCAGATGGTTGTGGCGAGTGCCCTCTTCTACGCAGTGGTGTGCTGGGGAGGCAGCATTAAGAAGAAGGATGCCTCACGCCTGGACAAACTGGTGAGGAAGGCAGGCTCTATTGTTGGCATAGAGCTGGACGGTTTGACATCCGTAGCAGAGCAACGTGCACTCAGCAGGCTCCTATCAATTATGAAGAATCCACTACATCCATTAAATAGTGTCATCTCCAGACAGAGGAGCAGTTTCAGCGACAGACTGCTGTCACTGTCCTGCTCCACTGACAGACTGAGAAGATCATTCCTCCCCCAAACTATGCGACTCTTCAATTCCACCAGAGGGGGCAAATGTTGAACATTATTCAAGTTATTGTCTGTTTTTTTTACCTGCATTTTTTATTACTCTTTAATTTAATATTTTTTGCTGCTGGAGTATGTGAATTTCCCCCTGGGATTAATAAAGTATCTATCTATCTATCTATCTATCTATCTATCTATCTATCTATCTATCTATCTATCTATCTATCTATCTATCTATCTATCTATATGTGGATGTGTATATGTATATATATGTATATGTAGATATGTGTATATGTAGATATGTATATATGTTTATGTATATATATGGTTACATAACCTCTTTAACACACTACTTCTCCGCTGCGAAGCGCGGGTATTTTGCTATATGTATATATATATATGTCTGTATGTGTATATATATATATATATATATTTATATATATATATGTGTGTATGTATGTATTTGTGTATATGTCTGTGTATATATATGTTGATATATGTATATACAGTGGTGTGAAAAACTATTTGCCCCCTTCCTGATTTCTTATTCTTTTGCATTTTTGTCACACAAAACGTTTCTGATCATCAAACACATTTAACCATTAGTCAAATATAACACAAGTAAACACAAAATGCAGTTTGTAAATGGTGGTTTTTATTATTTAGGGAGAAAAAGAAAATCCAAACCTACATGGCCCTGTGTGAAAAAGTAATTGCCCCCTGAACCTAATAACTGGTTGGGCCACCCTTAGCAGCAATAACTGCAATCAAGCGTTTGCGATTACATTGCAATGAGTCTTTTACATCACTCTGGAGGAATTTTGGCCCACTCATCTTTGCACAATTGTTGTAATTCAGCTTTATTTGAGGGTTTTCTAGCATGAACCGCCTTTTTAAGGTCATGCCATAGCATCTCAATTGGATTCAGGTCAGGACTTTGACTAGGCCACTCCAAAGTCTTCATTTTGTTTTTCTTCAACCATTCAGAGGTGGATTTGCTGGTGTGTTTTGGGTCATTGTCCTGTTGCAGCACCCAAGATCGCTTCAGCTTGAGTTGACGAACAGATGGCCAGACATTCTCCTTCAGGATTTTTTGGTAGACAGTAGAATTCATGGTTCCATCTATCACAGCAAGCCTTCCAGGTCCTGAAGCAGCAAAACAACCCCAGACCATCACACTACCACCACCATATTTTACTGTTGGTATGATGTTCTTTTTCTGAAATGCTGTGTTCCTTTTACGCCAGATGTAACGGGACATTTGCCTTCCAAAAAGTTCAACTTTTGTCTCATCAGTCCACAAGGTATTTTCCCAAAAGTCTTGGCAATCATTGAAATGTTTCTTAGCAAAACTGAGATGAGCCCTAATGTTCTTTTTGCTTAACAATGGTTTGCGTCTTGGACATCTGCCATGCAGGCCGTTTTTGCCCAGTCTCTTTCTTATGGTGGAGTCGTGAACACTGACCTTAATTGAGGCAAGTGAGGCCTGCAGTTCTTTAGACGTTGTCCTGGGGTCTTTTGTGACCTCTCGGATGAGTCGTCTCTGCGCTCTTGGGGTAATTTTGGTCGGCCGGCCACTCCTGGGAAGGTTCACCACTGTTCCATGTTTTTGCCATTTGTGGATAATGGCTCTCACTGTGGTTCGCTGGAGTCCCAAAGCTTTAGAAATGGCTTTATAACCTTTACCAGACTGATAGATCTCAATTACTTCTGTTCTCATTTGCTCCTGAATTTCTTTGGATCTTGGCATGATGTCTAGCTTTTGAGGTGCTTTTGGTCTACTTCTCTGTGTCAGGCAGCTCCTATTTAAGTGATTTCTTGATTGAAACAGGTGTGGCAGTAATCAGGCCTGGGGGTGGCTACGGAAATTGAACTCAGGTGTGATACACCACAGTTAGGTTATTTTTTAACAAGGGGGCAATTACTTTTTCACACAGAGCTATATAGGTTTGGATTTTTTTTCTCCCTAAATAATAAAAACCATCATTTAAAAACTGCATTTTGTGTTTACTTGTGTTATATTTGACTAATGGTTAAATGTGTTTGATGATCAGAAACATTTTGTGTGACAAACATGCAAAAGAATAAGAAATCAGGAAGGGGGCAAATAGTTTTTCACACCACTGTATATGTGGATGTCTATATGTATATATATATATTTATATATGTAGATATGTGTATATGTAGATATGTATATAAGTATATATGTTTATGTATATATATATGTTTACATAACCTCTTTAACACACTACTTCTCCGCTGCGAAGCGCGGGTATTTTGCTAGTATATATATATAACTGCTCAAAAAATTAAAGGAACACTTTGAAAACACATTAGATCTCAATGGAAAAAAAAATCCTGCTGGACATCTCTACTCATAATGACTGGGTAATGTGTTAGGAATGAAAAGATGCCACATCATTGATGGAAATGAAAATGATCAACCTACAGAGGGCTGAATTCAAAGACACCCGAAAAATTAAAGTGAAAAAATGATGCGGCAGCCTAGTCTATTTTGCCAAAATTTCATTGCAGCAACTGAAAATCGTACACAGTAGTTTATATGGCCCCCACGTGCTTGTATGCATGCCTGACAATGTTGGGGCATACTCCTAATGAGATGACGGATGGTGTCCTGGAGGATCTCCTCCCAGATCTGGACCAGGGCATCACGGAGCTCCTGGACAGTCTGAGGTGCAACCTGGCGGCATCTGATGGACCAAAACATAATGTCCCAGAGGTGTTCTATTGGATTTAGGTCAGGTGTGCATTCGGGCCAGTCAATATTATCAATTCCTTCACTTTCTAGGAACTGCCTGCATACTCTCGCCACATGAGGCCGGGCATTGTTGTGCACCAAGAGGAACCCAGGTCAAGGTGCCGTTGTCTAGTGTGTAGAGGTTTGTGCGTCCTTCCATGGATATGCCTCCCCAGACCATCAGTGACCTACCACCAAACTGGTCATGCTGAACAATGTTACAGGGAACATTACATTCTCCACGGCTTCTCCAGACCTTTCTACATTAGTCACATGTGCTCGGGGTGAACCTGCTCTCATATGTGAAAAGCACAGAGTGCCAGTGGTGGACCTGCCAATTCTGGTATTCTATGCCAAATGCCAATCAAGCTCCATGGTGCACTGGGCCCACTAGAGGATGTCGGGCCCTCAGGCCACCCTCATGAAGTCTGTTTCTGATTGTTTGATCAGAGACATTCACACCAGTGGCCTGCTGAAGGTCATTTTGTAGGGCTCTGGCATTGTTCGTCCTGTTCCTCCTTGCCCAAAGGAACAGATGATCAGATACCGGTCCTGCTGATGGGTTAAGGACCTTCTACGGCCCTGTCCAGCTCTCCTAGAGTAAACTGCCTGTCTCCTGGAATCTCCTCCATGCCCTTGAGACTGTGCTTGGAGATACAGCAAACCTTCTGGCAGTGGCACATATTGATGTGCCATCCTGGAGAAGTTGGACTACCTGTGCAACCTCTGTAGGGTCCAGGGGCATCATGTATAACGCTGTGCGTAGAACTCACACTATAACATGGCGTAAGCACAAAAGCGGGAATGTGCGTACGCACAGAAAAATCCAGATGCAGGAATCTGTGCGCACGCAAACTTTCACGTTCTTCCACTACATAAATCCCGATCAGCGTGAAAAGTAACGCACGTGCACGCGCCTTCTGTCCCGCCCAAACTCCTCCCAGAATTACGCCTCTTTGAATATGCAAATCAATATAAATAGCCTTCTGTGAAAAGACAATGGGAAAACGTGCTGCTGCTTTGCAGTAAGGAGACTGTGGAAAATTGTGGGTTCACTTCCCGGTTCCTCCCTGTGTGGATAGCGCTTTGAGTACTGAGAAAAGCGCTATATAAATGAAATGAATTATTATTATTATTATTATTAAAAGTATGGGGGAAAATATAAGAATTTCAGCGAATACCAAGTGGAGGCAAAGGAAAAACGTACTATTTGTTGGTTTAAACATTGGTATAATCAACAAAATGAAGTTGATCGAGTGACAGAGTGTCGGAGAAACTCGAAAGCTCAAGTTCACAAAGTCGCACAGTGCCCAAAATAAAAAAGAAATCACATATCAAAGTCGCCATGAAAAGGCGAGTCGTAGCCCACCGTCTGAGTGTCATATGAAAGCTTATTAGGGTACAGACCAAAAAAATAGGCACACAGTGGGAAAAAAGCACGAAATGTCAACTTTAATCTCGAAATTTCCACTTTAATCACGTAGTTTATTTTGCCATTAAAGTAGAACATCATAAACTTCATCTTAAAATCGTTTAATTTACTAGTTTCTCAAATCCCATTGTAACCAAAGTAGCACGTTAAATGCTTTGTTCTGTATTTGATCTTCTATGTGCTCTATGTGTGTGAATCACTACCTGCTTCTTAAACTGGCTTCCTTTTTCTCCAACAGGACACAGAATCCATTACATTCGTGATATTACAGCTCTCTGAAAAATTAAAATACTGAGATGTATACATGATATCTTTTTCATGATGATAGGAATGAAAGCATGTTATTAAATATGGGAACACGGTGGTGCAGTGCTTGTTCATGTCTCACGCAAGAGGCTTGCTGCGCCATGTGCGACCTTCGATGAAATAATTTATTACAGAAGTACTGTCTCTTTCAAACGTACTAACCTCCAATTCCTGTCCTTACTTTTCTTTCTCCAAATACCCAATCGCCACACAATCAGCTCTGTAATAGACGTGAAGCCATCTGTAAGCTTAGAACGCCGATTCTTCAAAACTTTTAAGGAACATTGAAATATCTTCGTAGTACATGTTTAATTATTCTATCCGTCTATCATTCCAGTGTCGCGTCAGCACCAGCAAGAATACAACGCAATGCAGGAACAATCCCTGAACCAGCTAGTGCTGCGGCACCGTGTCCTCACATGTTTAATTAATAACAATACAGATTATTTAAATGAAGTTAAAGTTTTATCTGTATAATATAATCAACATATTTTGCTGCATTTCATCTTAAAAATGATATCATCATATGTAAATACGCGCTTTATAAAGTGGCGCAGGTTGTGCAATATTATAACTGTAGTGCAAGTTTACAGTGAGGTAATTGTACTTATAAGTACAAACAGTTCTACAAGGAGCACTTGATGGACTAATTGAGTGTGTTCATAGTTCTTGGGATGAAACGTTTTACTAAACCGTGAAGTCCGTACAGGAAAGTCTCTGAAGCGTTTTGCCTTGGCTCAGGCAGCGTCTGCTTCATGCTGTATACCGATAATTCTCTTTCCAATCAGCTGCTGCTGTGATTCCCCACTCAGATACAGTGATATAAATACTCTGAGTGGTGCAGTGAGAGTAATATGGAAAAAGATGATCTGCTGTGGCAACCCTTAACGGAAGCAGCTGAAACAAGAAGAAGATGCAGGGAGAGTAACAACGCTAAAGCAGTTATGGTGTTTGGAATACTATGGCTATTCCCTGGACCATTATATTGCTGCAGGTTAATTACAATCAGATGCATTACACTAATAAACAATATGCAGTTATTTTCAGTGTATTTATAAAGCCGCGTCAGGAATGTCGATCTAAGAAACAAAGGGTAACCACACAGGAACAGTAGCACTGCTTTGACCCTGGGTGCCGCCAGTCTGCGAAACTGGGCGGAGAAATTGCGTACGCCAAGGTATGAGGTACCGTGGAAATGTGTATGGCTTTGCGCCAAGTTTAGGTTTTATACATCGCGATTTGAGCGTGGAAACGTTTGTACGCAACATTACCAGTAGTGACACTGACCGTAGCCAAATGCAAAACCAGTGAAGAAACAGTCAGAAAAGATTAGGAGGGAAAAATGTCAGTGGCTTCCACCTGTTAAATCATTCCTGTTTTGTGGGTCGTCTCATTGTTGCCCCTCTAGTGCACCTGTTGTTAATTTCATTAACACCAAAGCAGCGAAACTGATTAACAACCACCTTCTGCTACTTAAATGACCAGATCAATATCCAAGAAGTTATATTGACTTTATGCTATTTTTTTTCATAGATAGATAGATAGATAGATAGATAGATAGATAGATAGATAGATAGATAGATAGATAGATAGATAGATAGATAGATAGATAGATAGATACTTTATTAAGGGGAAATTCACATACTCCAGCAGCAGCATACTGATAAAAACAATATTAATTAAAAAGCAATAAAAACACAGTACAAGTTAAAAAAAATGCAAGGTGGAGAGTGCAAAGCAGATATAATAGACAATAATCTTGTATAGTGTTAACGTTTACCCCCCCGGGTGGAATTGAAGAGTCGCATAGTGTGGATCCAGGAGGGGTCTGGGCCTCCTAAAATCCACCACCAGCTCTTTGGTTTTGCTAGATAGATAGATAGATAGATAGATAGATAGATAGATAGATAGATAGATAGATAGATAGATAGATAGATAGATAGATAGATAGATAGATAGATAGATAGATAGATAGATAGAGTCAGGTCCATAAGTATTTGGAAAGTGGTACAATTTTCATAATTTTGGCTCATTTGTGCCACCACAATGGTTTTGAAATGAAGCTATCAAGATGTGATTGAAGTGTAAACTTACAGTTTTAATTTAAAATGTTTAACAAAAATATCATATGTGCCATTTCGAAAAGACAGCCATTTTTATACGTGGTCCCCTCATTTTCACGGTCTCAAAAGTATTTTGACAAATAAACATAATCGTAAATATAATGATCATTTTCAATACTTGAAAAAAAATTCTTTGCAGTCAATGACTAATTGAAGTCTGGAACCCATGGCCATCTCCAAATGTTGGGTTTCCACCTTAATGATATTTTGCCAGGCTTTTACTGCTGCTGTCTCCAGTTACAATATTTCTGTTAAACCCTTTGAATTAATGCTGAAAGCCCACACTTCAATCATGTAATTATTTCTTCATTTCAAATCCAATGTGGTGGCGTATAGAGCCAAAATTATGAAAACTGTGTCACTGTCCACTGTCTTTTTTTTAACTTGCACTGCGTTTTTATCACTCTTTAATTAATATTGTTTTGATCAGTAGGCTGCTGCTGGAGTATGTAAATTTCCCCTTGGGGATTAATAAAGTATCTATCTATCTATCTATCTATCTATCTATCTATCTATCTATCTATCTATCTATCTATCTATCTATCTATCTATCTATCTATCTATCTATCTATCTATCTATCTATCTATCTATCTATCTATCTATCTGACAGGGGGCATTGTAGAACCCAAAACCCAGGGTTCAAACTCAAGGTTCATCAATAACTTAGCTATTGTTTTCTCTCTTTTCTGTTTTTGTTTTTTCTTGCACACTATTCCTCCTCTCTTCCTTGTCCCTCTTCCACCAGACTCCAACTCACATAGTTAAGGTTGAGCGGCTTCTTTTTTCTTAGACCCGGGAGTACTTCTGATGCTAGTACTTCTCGGTCAAGCATAATTCCCCAAAAGCAAGGATCATAAATCCATGGCACTACATTTCCCGTCATGCCCTGCAGCTGTGCATTTGGGTACTGAAGTCCAGCAATGCTGCCATTTAGCATATAGAATCCTCCCCAATCGCTCCATTATATTGTCCTCCCAGCCAGGTAACAGTCCCTTATCAACCCTGGCCGGGATGCCGACACACTCCTCAAATTGCCAATCTCATGGCAAAGACAGAAAGTGTCCTTCCTTTCCTTTCTCCTGGCCTCCCAGCCAAATAATGGAATAGGACCCAAAACAGTAGCAATTGTCTAATAGCATAAAGTACTACGCAGTTCTCATCTAAAATAAACAATATAAAAGAAAAATGTGTTGTCATTTTTTACTCTTAGTTATTAGGTTGCAGATTTCATGGTTTTATGATAAAATCAACCTCACTAAAGCAAACTTGTTTGAAAGTATCTAATTTCTGATTGTTTTCCAAAGTACATTCTGTCATTTAATATGCGTGAGACTATACCTTTGGATTGGGTGTAGAGAACAGCATCTTCCAAGGACATTTAAGGTGTGTGCAAATTAATATTAAGATAGGTCACCCATTTAAAGTAATAACTATAGCAGCTATTGTCTCATTTATACATGTGTTTTTAATTTCCATTTCAATTGTTCCCATATCAATTCCCTCAAAAATCTTCCTCAGTTGTTCAACATCTTGCAAAAATGTTACATTCTTATCCACCTTGAAAGGAGAAGGCAGAAATTCTTCATTATGCATCATTGCACAGGGTAATAAGATTGAATACATTGTCACAAACTGGAACAAGAGCCATAGCAAGGTTTGGGGCAGCCACCCGTATATTGTTTTCCTGGCTGCAAAATTGCAAACAAGTGATAGCACTGATGTGCACAAGCCGGAGTTTAAAACAGAACTGAGGGAATAGGGGAAAGGTGGAGGCTTTTAAACGTCAGTATAGGAAGTGACGTCAGAATCAGAATATCTTTATTGTCATTGTAACAAATACAATGAAATTAGGTGCAGTCCCTGCGGTGTCAAAATATAAATAAATATAATTACAAAAGGATAAGAATGTATAAGAAGAAATAAGGTAGAACACAAACATTCAACATAAGACCTTAATTGCACATGAACACTATTGCATAAGATGTCATCTATTGCACTGCTGCATTGGAGGTGATTAGGTGGCATTCACTGCCCTAATAGCAACAGGGTAGAAACTGTTTTTCAGTCTATTAGTCTTTGTTTTGATGCTCCTATTATCTTTTGCCTGATGGCAACAGTTGGAACATGTCATGAGTGGGGTGTGAGGAGTCTTTTAAGATATTTTCTGCTTTCCTGAGGCAGCGAGAGCTGTGCAGTTCATCCAGAGATGGTAAAGAGCAGCTGATAATCTCCTGGGCAGTCTTTACGATCCGCTGAAGTGTTTTCTTCTGCGCTGTTGTGCAGCTGGAAAACCACACACAGAGGCAGTAGCACAGGATACTCTCAATAGAGCAGCGATAGAAGGACACCAGCAGTTTTTGGAGGATGTTATTTTTCCTGAGGACTCTCAGGAAATAAAGTCTCTGCTGAGCCTTCTTCGCCAGCTCAGCTGTGTTCACACCCCAGGACAGGTCTTCTATGATGTGGACTCCCAGGAAGCGGAAGTCTGACACCCTCTCCACACAGTCCCCTCTAATGTGGAGTGGTTTGATGTCTGTTTTCTTTTTCCTGAAGTCCACAACGAGCTCCTTGGTCTTAATTGTGTTCAGGAGCAGGTTGTTGTCAGTGCACCATGCTGTCAGCTGCTCTACTTCATCCCTGTAGGCGAACTCATCCTCCCCAGAGATAAGACCCACCACAGTGGTGTCGTCTGCAAATTTGATGATGGTGTTGCTGTGGTGGGCGGGGGTGCAGTCATGTGTGTACAGCGTGAAGAGCAGAGGGCTCAGCACACAGCCCTGAGGAGAGCCGGTGCTGATGCTGATGGCCGAGGAGATGTGAGGGTCCACCCTAACAAAGGGGTGTTAGACAAAGGGGCTTGGATCGGAAGTGTCTTCAACCATAGGCTCTAGCCCGGAAATGAAATCAAAGGGGCCGGAACCAGAAAGTTCTTTATCTATAGGTTCAGACCCGGAAGTGACATCAACAGGGCCAGGCGGAATTTCCCGTGAATGGTCTGCAGAAAAGCGAGAAAAAGAATCAGTGCACTCTGCCACATCCCGGTCTGATTCGGAATTGCCCTCATTCAGGCCCTTTAGCTGCCTCCCATGTGCACGTGTGTGACAACATGAAAAATCATGGTAAGCCAACCACAGGAGTACATTTGAGCCCTGATGCTAGTACACAGTGTCATATCTGGGTATCACACAATTAAGCAACTAAAGAGATAAAGAGGGTTTTGGTCCAGATATAAATGAATGAATGAAACAATGCAGAAAAGAAAAATGTGGACATACCCAGAAAATAACAGCAACAACACTCTCCTTGAGTAATAGCAAAACAGGTTGGGTATCCTTAATCCGAAATTCCTGGGACCAGAAGTATTTTCGATTTTAATTATTTTCGGATTTTGGAATTTTTGCAAACACATAATGATATATCCTGGGGACACACATGATCAAGTAAGAAAATTGCAGTCAAACCAGTTAAATGATTACTTGTGTGTATAATAATTCATATCACTGAGCTATTATTACAATGTGCGTTGGCATGACAAACATATTAAACCTCAAAAGTGTTGAATATGATGTGCAGGCTCTATTTTAGCTCAGTTTTAAGAGGGACAATTCCATGCATTTGCACTGAAAAACCTATCTGCTGTCACTTCTCAGGGAACTGGCCCACAGGTCAGGAATATCTCAGCCAAGCTTTACTCCATCATGCCTGCTGTACTGGAAGCCAAGAAATGTGCACAAGACAGGCTTTATAAATTATATATTTTTTTTGACATACACATTTTATTGCTTTTTTCTAATGTATATTTCCAAGCTCTGTTTTATAAATGAGACCTCTGGGGAGGAATTTCTCACTTGCAGCATCCTATTATTTATTTATTTATTTTTTTACAGGTGCCATGCAGCACTTTCGAAACTGCCATGTAGCACCTGTCCCATGTTGCAGCGCTTTACAGTTGACCTCCCACTCCTAATCGAGTGATGCTCCTTCATGATGCTCCTTGCTGTACAGGGGACCCAACCTCAATCATTGATCATGTGTCATAGCTACGAAGTGCTTCACAGGAGACAACCACCTTGCAAAGCTCTCAATTGTGTGTTATAGCTTTGTGGTGCTTCATGCTTCACAGGGGACCAAAGTCCCACCGCCATAAGCTCAGAATGATTAAATCTGTTTGAATTCTACACTTAAGTCGTTTACATTGGCTCAGCAGAAAAAAAAAATGAGAGGCAACATAGATTGGCCATGTCAGCGTGCCAAAAGTTTCAGATTTTAGAATTGGATTTGAGATACTCAATTTGCATTTGTTTTCGGCAGGCTAATACGGTGGAGTACTTTAAGAAACTGCTAAAAACTCATTATTTTAACGTGGCTTTCTCAGAGCTTCATTTTAGTTTAACCCTGATATTCTGTATACGCATTTAATTATCCTTATCATTCTTGGTACTAACCCCTACTTTCTCTGCTGTTCTTTTTCTGATTTTCTGTGGTGGCGATCTGTACCACCACCACCCGATCAAAGCACCGTGCAGTCCCTACATTGATGAACTGAAGGCCAGGTTCCACATGACCATCATCATCAAGTTCTTCTATGTGAACCCTGAATACCATGAGGACTGATTGAGGTCATTTATGTTAGGTACAATGCTTAGAGGGGGCTGGGGGGTCTCGTGGCCTCTGAACCCCTGCAGATTTTGTTTTTTTTTCTCCAGCCCTCTGGAGTTTTTTCTTTTTTGTTTTTTTCTGTCCTCCCAGGCCATCGGACCTTACCTTTATTCTATGTTAATTAGTATTGCCTAATTTTATTTTTATATTTTGTCTTTTTTCTCTTTCTTCATCCTGTAATGCACTTTGTGCTACATTATTCGTATGAAAATGTGCTATACAGTATAAATAAATATTGTTGTTGTTGTTTTCCACCACTGAGGTGTAGGCAGATTTCATGAGTTTCATGAGTAAAGAAATGTAGTTCCTAAATACTTGGCAAAATATGCTCTAATGTTCAGAACAAGATGATGATTTAATGTACTTCAGAGACATAGAAACAATAATACATTTTACTACAATAGTTTTTCTGAAGCCGGCATGGTGGCGCAGTGGGTAGCGCTGCTACCTCGCAGTTAGGAGACCCGGGTTTGCTTCCCAGGTCCTCCCTGCGTGGAGTTTGCATGTTCTCCCTGTGTCTGCGTGGGTTTCCTCTCACAGCCCAAAGACATGCAGGTTAGGTGGATTGGCGATTCTAAATTGGCCATAGTGTGTGCTTGGTGTATGTGTGCCCTGCAGTGGGCTGGCACCCTGCCCAGGGTTTGTTTCCTGCCTAACGCTCTGTGTTGGCTGGGATTGGCTCCAGCAGACCCCTGTGACCCTGTAGTTAGGATATAGTGGGTTGGATAATGGATGGATGGATGGATAGTTTCTCTGAGCTTCTTACTTGTTATTGTTGTCACAAACTCAACAAAGAGCCATAGCAAGGTTTGGGGCAGTCACCCGTATATTGTTTTCCTGGCTTCAAATTGCAATAAATAACAGCACTGATGTGCACAAACTGGAGTCCAAAACAGAACTGAGGAAATAGGGAAAAGGTGGAGGCTTTTAAAGGTCAGGGTAGGAAGTGACGTCAAAGGGGCCGGGATTGGAAAGGTCTTCAGCCATAGGCTCGAGCCCGGATGTGACATCAAGGGGGCCGGAGCTGGCAAGGCCTTCCTCTATAGGTCCGGACCCAGAAGTGACGTCAACAGGGACAGGTTGAACCTCCCATGAATGGTCTGCAGGAAAGCGAAAAAAAGAGTCAGTGCACTCTGCCACATCCCGGTCAGATTCGGAATTGCCCTCAGCCAAGCACTTTAACTGCTTCCCATGCACACGTGTGTGACAATGTCTAAAGTAAAGATAAAATGTCAGATATTTTAGCTTCATGTGCTGGATTATTTGAAAACCGTTGGTAGTACTGAAACCACTAGTGTCAAGTTTGATCTACTGTATTCTCTTGTGTTTTTTTCCTTTCTGCTAGATAATTTTTGATACTAATTAGGAAACTTACTATATTTAATGAACCTTTACTATTTTTGATTGCTAAATTTTTTTAGATGTTGCCTGCAGGAATTTTTCCTTCTTGCTGAAAGTAAAGACACCATGCAATGACAATTTTGTTTATTTTTTTGTGCTTAATGAGCTCTTTAAAACAATAAGAAATCAAACCACTTTCATCACCTCATTAGCGTCACTGTATATTAAAAAAAAATAGGGCAAAGTCTAATGCAGGTAATGGCAGCCTCAATGTGAGGAACCCAGATTTTCACTGACAAGGGCAAGGGCCAGTAGGCACACACTGCACTCAGCCTTTTGAAAATTTTATAATAGAGTTTGCAGTAAATCTTAATAGAAAAAAGCTACCATTATTTAAAGTAACAGATTGTGAGCCATTCTCATTTTGGTTCAGAAATTTTAAAGTGGAAATCCATCCATCCATTATCCAACCCGCTATATCCTAACTACAAGGTCACGGGGGTCTATAATTGGCTCACCAATATATTTATTACCCACATGCCCTCCAAAAATAACAGAGAAATCTCTGGTTTATGAGATTTATTGTCAGCAAGTTAATGAGTGATAACAAAGAACATGAGCCTTAGCATTAAGAGCTTTTATTCCCGCAGTGTGCTTGCACTAACATGCTATTTATTGAATAAGTGTTATTTTGGAAACATTTCAGAAAAAAATTGACTGATGAAATTACAATTGTTTCTGTTTCCTATTTTAATAATTACTAGCTTGTTACATGGCTTCCTGACATAATTGGTGTCAGTTATAGAGCCATCGGTTTATCAGGAGTATCAGAAGTACAACATAACTAAGTGCTTTTTTTGTATACAATTAAACAGTATGTAGTTTCTTTTTTTTCTTTTTTAAATAAGGGCTAATCTTATTGCCAGGCAGTCTGTTGTCCTGGTCAAGGCTTTGAACCTGAGACTTCAATTGCAGAGATCGTGGATTCAAATCCCGCTACTGACACTGTGAGGAAGTCACTTCACCTGCCTGTGGAAAAACAAAAGAAATGTATTCAGTTGTTTCTGAAATGTTGTAAGTCCCCTTGGATGAAGGCATCAGTCAAATAATAACAATAGTAATATTAGTTCACTGAAGCTGCTTTCTCTTGAATGTGCTATGCACAACTGACCATGAGTAAAACATTCCTGCATTAGATCAGTTCCTGCTTTTTCCAGTGACTTGGCTTTTGTTGCTGGTCTTTGCAAAACATAATTTTATAGGAAAGTGTATATTTTTTAAACTGAAATGGGTAATCAGATCGATAATGTGAAATCTGAGTATTGTCACACGTGAGCTTGGGAGGCGGTCGATGGGCTTAACTGGGCGTAAAATGGTGAGTCAGGAGTTGACATTCTGCACTAATGCCTTCTCTCCTTCCTCTGCAGATCACCAGAAGGCAAGATGAGCTAAGCCCTAACCAGCCTAGACCATGCCCTTCTACTGAGCTCACTTCTGCCACTTCCCTCTTGGACCCACTTCTTCCTTTCTACTGCCTATAAAAACCCAACCTCTACCATTTGTCTCAGTCCTGTTTTGGACAGTGTTTTATGACTACTCTGCATCGCTACAATACTGTATACAGGGTGGATCCCCAAACCCTTTTTGTCCTTATTTTCTTGTATTTACAGTATATATTATTAGAAGTTTATGGTTTTCATTTGCTTACACCATTTACTCAACTACAGCAAGTTTTAGTGTTTTTGTTTTCCAGTTATATGTGGTTCCCCCTTTAAGTCTGCAGTTGTAAATGTATATGCAAAGCAGTGCTTAAAATGGATATGCTGCATTAATGTGAGGAGCAAGGAACACAAAGCAGTAGTTTGGAGCATATTAAAGCAACTTCTGTGGCTTACCCATTTTACTCTCCTTCCTTATAAATTGTGCCTATCAATAATACATAATTAAACGTGTAACTTAAATCCTCCCTGATCTTTTACTCTGTCTAATTGCCTGAGGTTATAGATATAAAATGAATGATGTGAGAAAGTGCTGAACTACAGTTCCTGACAGTGTGGTAAGAGTATGAGATTTAAGACATTTTGTTAAGGTCTACAAAATTAATATGTATAAAGGGGAATACCACAAAAATGCATTAAGCACACTCTCAGCGTAGAGCATGTAAACTAGCATAATATTAGTAAATATCCTCAAATTAAAAATTTATCGATAAATAAAAAACACGTCAGCTAATTTTCTTTTTTCTATAACCACATTTCAACCAAATCCATCAAGGCATTTTTGAGATTTAGAAGTTTTTATTTTTTCTGTTGTGGGTGTTTTTAAACCCCTAAATACTATTATATTGAAATGTCCTTTCTGGGTGGACACCTAGATGTTCAATCCTTCCAAATTTCACATTTTTAACTGAATGGAAAAATAGGTTTTTGTTGATGAGTGAGTGAGTGAGCTTTCTCCCACATAGAGGGCAGTGTCAGGACATTTCATACAGAGAATTAGGTAGACCAAATTAGATGATCTGCAGGAAAATTATCCCTTTATACGATGTTCTAGAACCCATTTTGGGGTTCTCAGGAATTAAACTGTTTACATGATCCCTTATGTCAAGAGGAAAGCTACTTACTATCTTTTTTAGTTCCTTCTTGTAGACATCTGTGGGGTCTTCCTGTAGTTTGTAATAATGCATAATATTGAACAATTGTCTTTGTGCCTCCTGTATATAGTCTTCAGCCAATGCTTCACAATGACAAAACACCGAAAAATGTATTTCTACAACCTCCCCTTCTTGCATTAGACAACCGCCAAACCTGCAGCAGCTAATTTTTCCAAGCTCCCTAAGTGAACCAACAGAAAATGGCACAACTAACTGCCTACAGAAATGATGTAAAACATGTGCTCACATTTATAACACAGATTGTGTAGTTGTACCACACTGCCGACTAGAACATCACATAAAGGGATCATTTTCCTGCAGATCATCTAATGTGGTCTACCTAATTCTCTGTATGAAATGTCATGACACTACACTCTATGTGGGAGAAAATGGACAAACACTCCGCCAGAGAATGTATTTACACAGGTATCACATCAAGCGTGGCAACAGGAATGTTCCTCTAGCAGCCACACTTGAACAGCCATGGACACTGCGAGAAGGACTTCAAAGTCACAGTGCTTTTGGGCAACTTCAGAACACAGCAAGAGAGAAAAGAATGGGAAATTAAACTCATGCTAAAATTTAACACATTACAACATGATTTAAATAGAGACAGGAGTTTTATAACAAGATATAAGGATTGTTTACATTTCTCAGACTGACCCAGACAACCTGATTACAGATCCACATTGTATGGAAAACTCATCAAAATCTTCAAAAGACTTTGTTGGACAATTCTCTTTTTTAAAGATCTTGACCATACATTGTTCTCTCTTGCTTAATGAATCTTAACCAGAAGAGGTCTATTAATTTTTTACATTTAAGACGTCTCACTTAAAGGTTTTCCAATGTTGTATCTGTCCTGGTGTCTTTACTAACACAGGGAACTCCAGTTTCTGTTTTACATCTTGCCTGATGAAGGAGCCTAAGTTGCTTTGAAAGCATGCATATTGTAATCTCTTTAGTTAGCCAATAAAAGGTGTAATTTTGCTTGACTTCTCACTACATTCATAATGGCTAATACAGTACAACACCCTAGTACTATATTATATATATTGTAACACAAGGAGTGACACTAAGTCCCAAACCTCATACACAATAATGCCCAAGCATACTACCTATTGAAACAAAGGGGTTTGTTGAGCCTCAACAGCTTCATCACAAGAAAAATGAAAAAATAAAGCACCAAGCACAATTCTCCTTCCTCCTTCAAGAGTGTACCCCACTCTGACTCCATCCAAATGTGGCAGCATGCCTTATTTTAAGCCCGACCCGGGAATTGTTTCTGGTCTCTTATCCCAGTCATCTAGAGCACAGTTGTGCAGAAACAAAGGTAGTCCTCCCCCAACAGCACTCTCTGGTGAACCCCAAAGACCCTGACAGGGTTGCACTTCTGGACTCCATTTCCCATACAACCCTGTGGGTGTTCAAAATGGGTTTAGCCATAGGAACACTGCCACCTGCTGTAAGGGAGAATGACCTGTTCCTTTTGAGTCCATACTCCCGGTCTTTCCATTATGAGCTCCTGGCTGGGTATGAAACCTTCCATTACCCTGGCCAACATATTCATATATAATATATACCTATATATATATATATATATATATATATATATATATATATATATAACTAGGGGGCTTTTCCCCTTGCTCGCATAGCTCGCCAACCCCAGAGCCAGCACTATGCACTAGCCACTTTGCAGTTCAGCCACTCGCGTATGAGGATGTGGATGTACAATTTAAACAAATTGTTATTTTCATGGGAATTATTACATACGCATAATAGAACAATTTTACATTACAGCAAGTAATTAACCATATTAAAAAATAGTAAAACGTAATAATTTGAAAGTAAAATATGTTTCATGTTGCGTTAGTTATTTCATTGCATTATATGATTTTGTTATGTTTGGATTTGAAATTAACACACAAATACTTTGTAAACTTACACTTTTACTGTAAAACTTCAGTAAAAACAATTTTTTGAATTAAATTTTTGTCAATATCGCATTTAATTTTGATTCTGTGTTTGGACTTGTGACAACGCAACGTATAACTGCCCATGAGTGAATCGTTTCTTTCTCTCTAATAAATAAACAGAATTTTTCGAATGTTTGTCTATGTGATTTGTTAATTGTCTTTGCAAAAGCTATTTTAATGGAAAACTGTTAAATTTTTAATATGAATGGCATATCAAGATCTCCTTTGGTGTCTAATGTTATCCGCGGGAGATGTACTACATTACCTTTCTTGGATATATAGTTCTTTCCACAATAATTTGGGCAGTGGAAAAACATACAGTGTTAATGGTTGAAGATATTCTTCAGGATATTGTAAGTTGATGTTTTCATTCTCCTTCATGATCACTACTAATTGTTTCAGCATAGTCTATTGATACGCATTTAACCAATTTGGCATGTAACTGATCGACAATTTTTGCGTTAATTCTTTTGACTTCATCATTTCTCAGTGCTAGGATAGCCAGTGTACTGATTTCTTCTGTTGATAACCCTTCAGAATGAAATTCTTCAGTAAGATTTGGACATAATAAGTCTTCTTTTATTGAGAACTTAAAATGAGGAAAACATAAAAATTTATAAGAGCTAAGTGAGCAGGAACTGTGTCTGTCAAAAGGATTCACACGAATGAGAGGCGAGAGGGCTGTGTGCGTGGTTGAATATGGTTGACAGGAGGGCATGACTTGAAAAAATCTCATGACCAAAGTCTTATCTCATGGGACTTGAAATTATCTCTTTGAAAAAGTCTTGTCTCCGAATTTCCTTTTATAACAGAGAGACATACAGTATGTACAGGACAAAGATTTAGAGAGGCATGCATTTTAAATTAATTGCCAGTTCTAAATTGACACTGTATTTGTGAGTGTGTTACATGTGGGTGTGTGCCCCTAAAATGGACTGTTCAGAGTTGGTTAATGTCTTGTGCCCAACACTGCCGGGAGACCCTGGTCCTTGTATCCCTGAAGAGGATTAAGCAGAATAAAAATAAATTGTTGGATGTGTGTTACTATTTACAATAAATAATGCAGCTGAAACAAAGGAAGCAAGGAAGTTCTTGTTTATTGCTTTTACTTACAGAATAGAACAACAGCACAACTAAACTAAGAGGCACATATTCATGTGGAGCTTAAAAATAAAATGAGCACATTTCAAAATAAGAGGTTTCTTACAATCTATGACAACAGGCTTACAATAATAACTGTTCTACATTGTTAAGTGATCTGGCTTGGTTGAATGAACAGAGTAATATCTACTGTGCCCATGTTCCTTGACAATGAGGCATCAAACAATTTATAGACTTCTGTTGGATCCTCAGTAACACCAGTAGATGTGTTTTTTTCATGTTTTTAGGCATGTATGTAATGGAATCCACAACAATGTGAGTACTGTGTGTCACATCACGAATGTCATAATGCATCTGGTTAAGTTACCTCATTTGGACTTACTGTATATATGATTTTGCTGAAGCAGAATTTGATTCACATGATGTTTACATCATCTGCAGCCTCAATTTCCACTGAGTAAGAGATGAGTCTACCTTGAAAAGGCACTATTTCCTAGCATTCATCATGAGAAATTGTAGAATCTGTTAAGGCAAACTGTCTCTGTCTAGATTGTGTATCACTTGTGGGTGCCCTACTGTGGACTGAGCACGAGATTTTAAAGAATCCAAATAAGCATGACATTGGTGACCTAGAAAAAGAATTGCTGGATATTCTTTGTTGTAGGATGCGAGGGCTTTTACAAATATTAAATGATCTATTTGTGTGCTTCAATGATTGCATAAGGAATTGCATTAAGCTGAGTAAATGTGTAAAACACAATTTGCCTTCGGAAGTTAAAATTCTTGCACTGTGAATTGTAGTCCATTACTGCTTATGAAGATTTCAGGTTTTCCATAATGGCTAAACAAGTTTCTCAGAACCTGATGTTCTTGTGTGTGGCACAACAACCATGAATGTAAACTTGTGTTCCTCTCTTGGCCAAATCTTGGCTAAATCTACATGCATCTATTGTCATGGTGCATGGCCAAGCATTTTCTTTACTTGTTCACAGGACTGAGCACCCTTTACTTGTTGCTTAATATCACAATTGATTCAAAACCACCATGCATAATTGTGGACAATGATCTTCATCCTCAAAAGACTAGGATGACCATGTGAAACTGTGCAAACACTCTTTGACATAACTTAGATGGTTCAATCTCTCTTATGTTACACATTAAGCAACCTTATTGTGGAGTCAGTTTACTGGACCTACAGCATTAAGAAAGAGTGACAGCTCATCATAATAAGCAATGTCTTTTGTCTTATGTCCTAGTGACCAGTCCTAGTACTGTTGACAAAGGAGGATCAGACTGCACCTCATTTGACCTCATCAGTAGTCAGGGCAAAGAAAAAATTGTGCATGAAACTGTCTATCTGTTTAACTAGGACATCCTGACATCATTTCCATAAGTACATTTTGTCACACACGTGCACTTAAGAGGCAGTCTAAAAGCCTAAAGGTGAGTGAAACATACAAGGGGTTGTCATGTGGTAGTTACCCAAATTTCTTAATCTCTCAACAGGAAAGCCGAAGAAAAGTAGACACTTCAATTCTGGGTTTCAAAATGGCCACCAAGACGTTACTTCCAGCGCCCATTTATGACATCACTTCCAGTTCCGTTAAAAATGACGTTGCTTCCGTCTCCTGCTTTCAACGTCATCGCCTGTAAACCACTTCCTGTCCTCCATTTTAATACTGTATATAAACGCCATTTTGTTTCGTGTAAACTTTCAATTGTTATGAATTACAAGTACTTTTGATCACTGCAACCATTTTTTTGCTTTATTTTTGTCCGTTGGACAATATACTGGGATGGTCCCAAAATCTTTGTTTTTGTGGAGCTTCTTGTTTTCTTTTTACAAAGTATTTTCCACAATTTAAATTAAAAAAATAGATCATATAGTATACTATTTTAACTTTATATGTTGTTCTCTGATTACAGTTTACATATAAGAAGCCTTACTTCTGTAAACCAGGTATTTACCTATGTCTCAAAAATTTACTAGTTTGGGACTTTAAATAATGCTTGACGGTAGAGGGGTGTTTCTAAAATATACCATTTATCGGTATGCTAATTGGTGTATTGTAATGCTTCCTAGTCTCTCATTTATAAAAGAAAATCTTGAGACGAAACTATTGTCAAGAGATTTTTTCAAGTCCTGCCCTCCTGTCAACCATTTTCAACCACGCCCACGGTCCTCTCACCTCTCATTCATGTGAATGCTTTTGTCAGACACAGTTCCTGAGCTCTCAGCTCTTATAAATTTTTACATTTTCCTCACTTTAAGTTCCTAATAAAAGAAGACTTATTATGTCCAAATCTTATTGAAGAATTTCATCCTGAAGGGTTATCAATAATACAAATGAGTACACGGGAAATCCTAGCACAGAGAAACGATGAAGTCAAACAAATTAACATGAAAATTGTTGATCAGTTACACGGCAAATTGGTTAAATGCATATCAATAGACTATACTGAAACAGTTGGTGGTGATGTTGCAGAAGATGAAAACATCAACTTACAATATCCTGTAGAATATCTACAACCACTAACACCATCCAGTCTTCCACTGGCTGAATTACTGTTGAAAGAAGGATGTATCATAATGTTATTGTGTAATTTATAAATGAGTGATGGGCTTTGCAATAGGACAAGATTAGTTATATTCAAAATTGGTTGAACAATTCTGACATGTAATATTGTAACAGGCAATAAGAAAGGTAATGTAGTACATCTTCTGAGGATAACATTAGACACCAAAGGAGATCTTGATATGCCATTCATATTTACAGTTTTCCATTAGAATAGCTTTTCCTGTGACAATTAACAAATCACAAGGACAAACATTTGAAAAAGTCAGTTTATTTATTAGAGAGAAAGAAATTATATTCACTCATGAGCAGTTATACATTGTGTTGTCACAATGTAAGTCCAAACACGGAATCAAAATTCAATGCAATATTGACGAAATATTAATTAAAAAAATTGATTTTACTGAAGTTTTATAGTAAAAGTGTAAGTTTAAAAAGTATTTGTGTGTTAATTTCAAAGCCAAACAAAACGAAAACGTATAACGCAAAGAATACCTCGAACGCAACATGAAACATACTTTTCTTTCAATTTATTACATTTTACTATTTTTTACTATGGTTAATTACTTGCTGTAATGTAAAATAGTTAGTTCAATTATGCATATGTAACAATTCCCATGAAAATAACAGTCTGTTTAAATTGTACATCCACTTCACCATACGCGAGCGGCAGATCCACGAAGTGGCTAGTGTGTAGCACCCACTTGGGGGTTGGCGAGCAAAACAAGCACGCGACAGAGCCCCCTAGTTATTAAATATAAATAAACCTACATGACAAGAGAAGCTGTTCTCTTAAGACTAACCAATCATGTTATAAAGAACTGTGCTATTCACATGGCATGGCTCCAATGGCGACATGTTTAAAAAGGATCTCCATGCTGGAGTCCTTTTGTAACAATTGTTTGCTGTACATATTGAAGGTTAAAACAACAGAATACAATAACGCAGTCCATCTTGAGAGGCGGTGTTATTTCTCTAGAATTATAAATAACAATGCTAGTAATCCCAGAGTCTTATTCTCTACAATTGATTGTCTGCTAAACCTAGCTAACTCAATGGAATGCCTCCAATATACTTCCAGTGAAACTTGTGAGGCTATTGCTGTATTTTTCAATCAAAAAATTAATGATATTAGAAATAATATAGTATATCTCCCCAACACTGATCCTCTTAAGCCCCAGTACTCCGTTATAAACAAATTAAATTCTTTCACCAGGATAGATTTACCTGATTTATATAAAATAATTTCTCAACTGAGACCCTCCACCTGCATCCTTGACCCAATACCAACAAGTTTTTTCAAAGAAGTATCAGGCTTACTAATTGATAGTATTCTTGACATAGTAAACTCGTCATTAGATACAGGGGTCTTCCCAGACTGTCTTAAGACTGCTGTAGTTAAACCCCGACTCAAGAAAAATAATCTGGACTCCTCTGCTTTTGAAAATTTTAGACCTATTTCTAACCTGCGTTTCTTAAGTAAAATCCTAGAGAAGACAGTCATAATGCAGTTAAATGACCACCTCAATAAACAAGCTATTCTTGATAAGTTTCAGTCAGGTTTCAGAACAAATCACAGTACAGAAACTGCACTCGTTAAAGTAGTCAATGATTTGCGGGTAAATGCAGACAGAGGCCATTTATCTGTTCTCATCCTCTTAGATCTGAGTACCGCATTTGAAACCATAGATCACAATATTCTTAGAAATCGCCTTGGTCAATGGGTGGGCCTCTCTGGCAGTGTCTTAAATTGGTTTGAATCCTACCTGGCAGGTAGAAAATTCTTTATTAGTTGTGGTAATTATGGTGTTCCACAAGGTTCTATCCTGGGTCCACTGCTCTTTTCGTTTTACATGCTTCCGTTAGGTCAGATTATCTCGGGGCATAACGTGAGCTACCACAGCTATGCTGATGACATACAACTGCATTTATCAATAGCGCCTGATGACCCCAGCTCTCTTGATTCACTGACACAATGTCTTACTTGTGTTTCTGAATGGATGAGTAGTAATTTCCATCCATCCATCCATTCTCTAACCCGCTGAATCCGAACACAGGGTCACGGGGGTCTGCTGGAGCCAATCCCAGCCACCACAGGGCACAAGGCAGGAAACAATCCCTGGGCAGGGTGCCAAACCACCGCAGGACACACACAAACACACCCACACACCAAGCACACACTAGGGCCAATTTAGAATCGCCAATCCACCTAACCTGCATGTCTTTGGACTCTGTGGGAGGGAACCGGAGCACCCGGAGGAAACCCACACAGACATGGGGAGAACATGCAAACTCCACGCAGGGAGGACCCGGGATGCGAACCCGGGTCTCCTAACTGCGAGGCAGCATCGCTACCACTGCGCCACCGTGCCGCCCGAGTAGTAATTTTCACAAACTAAATAAAGAGAAAACTGAAATTTTAGTGATTGGCAATAATGGATATAATGAGGCTCTTAGAAATAAACTTGATGCATTAGGTTTAAAAGTCAAGACGAAGGTAAAGAATTAAGGAGTAACTGTTGACTGTGACCTGAATTTTAAATCACATATTATTCAGATCACTAGGACAGCATTTTTTCACTTAAGAAATATAGCAAAATCTAGACCTCTTACATCATTGAAAGATGCTGAAAAATTAGTTCACGCTTTTGTTTTCAGTCGACGAGATTACTGTATCGCACTCCTCTCAGGACTACCCAAAAAAGACATCAATCGATTGCAACTAGTGCAGAATGCAGCTGCTAGAATCCTAACTAGGAAAAGAAAATCCGAGCACATCTCTCCAGTTTTGATGTCACTACATTGGTTACCTGTGTCATTTAGAATTGACTTTAAAATCCTGCTTATGGTTTACAAAGCCTTAAGTAATGTTGCTCCATCTTATATATCAGAATGTCTGACACCTTACATTCCAAATCGTAACCTTAGATCTTCAAATGAGTGTCTGCTTAGAATTCCAAGAGCTAAACTTAAAAGAAGTGGTGAGGCGGCCTCCTGCTGTTATGCACCTAAAATCTGGAATAGCTGACTCATAGAAATGCGCCAGACTAATACAGTGGAACACTTTAAAAAACTGCTAAAAACACATTACTTTAACATGGCTTTCTCATAGCTTCGTTTTAGTTTAATCCTGATGCTCTGTATATTCAATTAATTATCATTACTATTCATGGTGGCTCCAAAATCCGTACTAACCCCTACTCTCTCTTCTGTTCTTTTTCCCGTTTTCTGTGGTGGCGACCTGCACCACCACCACCTAATCAAAGCTCCATGATGTCCCTACATTGATGGATTAAAGGCCAGAAGTCCACATGACCGTCATCATCAAGTCCTTCCATGAGAACCCTGAATACAATGAGAACTGATTGAGGTCATTTATGTTAGGTAGAATGCCTAGAGGTGGTCTCATGGCCTGGAACCCCTGCAGATTTTATTTTTTTTCTCCAGCCTTCTGGAGTTTTTTTTGTTTTTTCTGTCCTCCCTGGCCATCGGACCTTACTTTTATTCTATGTTAATTAGTGTTCTCTTATTTTAATTCTTACTTTGTCTTTTTTTTCTCTTTCTTCATCATGTAAAGCACTTTGAGCTACATTATTTGTATGAAAATGTGCTATATAAATAAAAGTTGTTGTTGTTTACTTAGTATTTCCATAACAACTGTATCTAGTCTGTCATTGTATGATGAACTGCTTTCCTATTTTGTAAACTGATAGTTATGTGTGGAGAGCAATAAAGCCGTTCTTTGCATCCTTCCTGCTGCCTCAGACAGATTCAAAATCATGGACAGGGGGATGGTGGTCTATGAAAATTTTAAACTTCCTTTCATATAAATTTGGTTGGAATTTCTTCATTTCAATCTCAATTGCCTACATCAGTTGAAAAATTCACATACATAATTTAGTTCAGTGTTTCTGAGAGCCTATGAAAGCTAACCTACAGTATTAGATACAGTACTTTCATTTACCATTAGGGCATACAAGAGAAATGACTGCACTATTGCCATATGGTGATGTGTTCCATGCAAGTCAAATGCAGGAGCATCCTTAGTTTTTGTTAAATAATCAATTAAATAAAGAATGGATTTTTTTTTAAATTGTGAGTTTTGAGTTTTTTTAATGAATACATTTAATAGAATAATTGATGTTTGGTGCTGAACAAGGTCATTTGATGGTCTAGGCCTTCCTGTTTGGGAGAGTTAACAAAAAATGTTTTATTTGATTTTATTCCTCAATCCATACGTATCTGTCAGATCCCCTCAGAACTTGCAATATTGATACATTCTTTTAGTAAAGCTATGTACTGAGCTATAGTTTCCCCTTTCCCTTTTACCTGCTGTGATACTGGCATAACTTTTCTCAACCAGTCTCTCTAGAATGATTAGGTTATGGAGCAATCCATTTTTTAAAATTCCAAAGCAGTGATAGGCTAAAACAGTTTCTTGTCTCCTTCTATATTTTTAGCTACTGCAAACTACACAAATCTTGTAATCGAGGCTCCATATTTTCACCAATATAGACACAGGGACATAGTAAAAATGTTCAAATACCACAAGGATAACAACTGGGAATGGAATTGATACAGCTGCTAGTTGATTTATGTGGCAGTAGTATTACCATCGTGCCATCATCAAGGCTGTCTATAGTGCTCACCATGTTTTCTCTTTTTATTTAGCACACTGAAATTTTGAGCTGTTTCCAAATGGCGCTTTTCTGGTAGGTTGCTCATGCTGGTAATTTCACACCAGGTTATAATACCTGTAAAAAGAGACAGAACAAATGAAAAAGGTTTGGGACAACACCATGATTCCATATATTGTAAAGGCAAGTATTGGAGGCTTTTCAACAAAAAAATAATGTCCCTTGGGACATGAGTTTCAGACCAGATTGGCAAAGATGACAACACTTTCTATTAAGTGCAGGCCAGGTAGGAAGAGGTGGGTCTGGGGGGACAGACACCAGAAGTGATGTCAGAGGTGCTTAGGCTGTCACTCATCCAGTCTGTAGAGGGAGGAAGAGAAGAGGTGTTAGTATCGATCGACGCTGAATTACCACCACCAAAGCCTTTAAGCTGTCACCAAGTGCACGTGTGTGATACACCTCACCATCAAACGTATTTTGTCCTGGATATCAAAACATTTCACAGCATCTACAGGCAATAACACAGCTGACAACAGAGAGCGCAAAGAGGTCCTCGTTAATTGCCTTACTTATACAGCAGAACTACAAAATAATTACCTGACACACATTTATGTACAGCACCCTAATTCAACATGTGATGATTCATACACAGATATTTAAAAAAAATTAGTCTCATAAAATATATTAGTGGATGGTGTGGCGGACGGCCGGGCCCCAAACCCAGCCAGGACGATCCTTTGGCACTGAGTCTGGGGGAACAACAATGGGAGGCCACTTACTTCCCCATGAACACTTTCTTGCAGCCCCCCTGGGTTGCATCAGGGCCACAATCGTGGAACACCGGAGCTCATCCCTGTTGGGCTCCGTGGCCACCGCCAGGGGGCGCTGCACGGCTGCCTGAGCCCATGTGGGCTGTGTTGCAGCCACACCTGGAAGTGCAGCCTGAATTAGGTCAATTATCACCTGGAGCACTTAAAGGTGGGCTGTAAAAAGAGCCAGCAGCCACTACTCGGAGTGAGAGTCGGGAGGAGGAAGACAATGCTTGCCGAGGAGGAGGAGGAGGAGGAGGAGGAGGAGGAGTGGTGGTGGTGGTGGTGGTGGTGGTGGTGGTGGTAGTGGTAGAGAAGAAGAGAGAAGTTTGCTTTTTGTCTTGGTATTTGCATTTGTGCTTTTGCGGGACTGTGTTAGGGCTGAGAAACACAGGGAAGACGTGGTCCCCAGCTGAAGAACAATAACCCTTTCTTTTATTTTTACATGTGCCTCCGTGTCTATCTGTGTCGGGTCGGGTGCCAATATAGTGCCTTTATCACAATGGTTATGCATAATACAAGCAACCATCTCAGAGCTGAGATACTAAATACCCCTGTGTACCTACACTATATTCATAGCCCATTGTATTATTGTCCAGTGCTCATGGGTACATGCTTGTTCTTAAAGCGGTTTACGGCTAGTATACATGTTGTAGTGTTTTATTAAGTACTGCAGTTTAAGACAAAGAAAACAAAATTATAGTGTTGGTGTTTAGGTGCATTTTTCCATAAAACATTAAATAAAATAAATAAACAACTTTTATACAAGCAAAACATAATGCAACGTAACATTCCTAAAACAGTTTAATCCATTTCAGGATAGCACGTGGCCAACATCTATCCATCTTCAGGTGCAAGGAAAGAAACAGTCCTACCTACCATAGCACTCACACAGGATCAAATCAGTAATACATGTTTTTGAAAGTATTAAGGAAGAAAACTAGAATCATTGAAGAACATACATATAGACCCTGGGTAAATGTACAAATCCGACACAAACAACAACTGGGGATGGAATTTGAACTCCTCTTAGTGGATTTGTATGACAGTAGCATAACACTGTGCCAACATGCTGCCCCTCCAGGAGCATTCTTTTTAAGTATACTGCATTGTTAAAGGTGCTTAAGGTTAGGACTGAATTACAATTATTCAATTAATGCATGTTTTTTAATGTATCAGTTATGTTAACCAAATTATATGTTTTACAATGTTTTCTGAATAACTTGTGTGTTCATATACTGAACATTTGTTTTAATAATTTCTGTCATTGTAGTATAGCTGGTAACTTGTGCAACCACTCTTAAGCCCATACCTAATTAAAAAGTGTTATAAATAAATCAAAATTGAAGTATCACACTTTAGGAAGAATAATTAAAATTCCAATGTTGTTAGTTTGTTGCTTTGCATTGTGAGTAAAGTGTAGAGCAATTATATTTAATGTGCTACTTATGATAAGGACTTGTGGAATAGATCAGCCTTTCATTTTTAAGATATCTTTAACGTTTAATGGTTTTTGGTTGTACCACAAATGAAATATAGTGTTTTGACGAGACGCAAGACACATTTTTCCTTGATTTATCCCTCTGCCCCACATTTGAAAATCACAGATTCAGACTGGATTAAAGTGCACATTGCAGACTTATCTGAAGGGTATTTGCATTCATTTTGGTCACACCATGTAGAAATGACTGTACTTTTTATACATGGTCCCCCCCCCCCCCCCACTTCAGGGCACCATAATGTTTGGGACAGAGCTGTTGCAGGTGTATTAAAGCAGTCATGTACATGTCAAAGCCATTACGTCCCCACCACCATGTTTAACAGCTGAGGTGGTATGCTGTGGATCTAGGGCAGTTCCTTATCATCTCTACACTTTGCTCTTGTCATCACTCTGTTACAGGTTTATCTTTCTCTCGTTGTCTATAAGAACTTTTTCCATAATTCTGCAGGCTCTTTTAAGTACTTTTTTGCAAACTGTAATCTGGCCATCTTATTATTGTGGCTAACTAGTGGTTTGCATCTTGCAGTGTGGCCTCTGTATTTCTGTTGGTGAAGTCTTCTGCGGATAGTAGTCTCCAACAGCCTTCTGAAGACTGTTTCTGATCTGTTGGACAGGCATTTGGAACCTTTACTTTGCTGTAGTGAGGATTCTTCATCAGCAGTTGAGGTCTTCCTTGGCCTACCAGTCCCATTGTGATTACTGAGCTCACCAGTGCATTCTTTCTTCTTAATGATATTGCAGATTGTTGATTTAGGCAATCCTAAGGTTTTACCAATGTCTCTAGTGGTTTAACTCTTGTTTTTCAGTTTCATAATGGCTTCTTTTAGCCATGTGAACAACCGGTGAACAATGGCAACTACAGACTCCAAAGTTTAGAAGCAAGTTTAGGTATCAATAATCACAATCACATTAATCGCCTGTGATGCCAATTATCTCAAAAATTACAATGCACTGAAATTAAGGACAGTGTATAAAAAGTGTTGTTTTTTCACATGGTGTGACAGAAATACAATACAATTCAATACAATATAATACAATTTATTTTTGTATAGCCCAAAATCACACAAGTGCCGCAATGGGCTTTAACAGGCCCTGCCTTTTGACAGCCTCCCAGCCTTGACTCTCTAAGAAGACAAGGAAAAACTCCCAAAAAAACCCTTGCAGGGAAAAAATGGAAGAAACCTTGGGAAAGACAGTTCCAAGAGAGACCCCTTCCCAGGTAGGTTGGGCATGCAGTGGGTGTCAAATTAAAAGGGGGTCAATATAGTACACAGAACAAAACACAAGTAATCCTCAATACAGTATAATAGTGCAACAGAAATATTACAAGTACAGAGCAGATGTCACATAATATGATTTGGATTTGTTTAGAGTCCTGTTGACCTTTGCCATCAAGCTGCCTCCCCCATTTGGCCATTTCCACAGCTGAAACAGCACTGGGCCAGCCAATCCAATGAAACGACCCCTCTACCCAACAATTCCTGCGATTCTCCATCAGGGATGACTTTACCTTAGGCAGGCAAAACAACTTGGCAGGTGGGCCGTGGCACCAAGAGCCACATTTGAGTGCCAAGAAGAGAAACAGAATAGGTGAGGGTTAGTAACACATTATAACTATCATGCTACTCATGTTTTAGTGCTAACAACAGAGATGAAGCCTCTACAGTTAATCAGCAGCTCTAGTCAGGATATACTAAACTGAAGTAGTGAGTCTTCAGCTGGAATTTGAAAGCTGAGACCGAAGGGGCATCTCTTATAGTAGCAGGCAGACCATTCCACAGTTTAGGGGCCCTGTAACTAAAAGCTCGACCTCCCACTGTTATTTTATTAATCCTTGGAATCATAAGCAGACCGGCATCTTGAGATCTTTAATGTGCGCTCTGGTTTGTAAGTCATGATAAGTTCAGACAAGTTGCCGGACCTTGGCCATTTAAGGCTTTATATGTTAAAAGGAGGATTTTGAAATCTGCCCTAAACTTAACCGGGAGCCAGTGTAAGGATTTAAGAACTGGAGTTATGTGTTCGTATTTTCTTGTTCTTGTAATAATTCTTTCAGCAGCATTTTGTGTTAACTGGAGGCTGTATAAAGAACAGTTTGAACATCCAGTGAACATTGCAGTAGTCAATCCTACTAGAAATAAATGCATGAATTAATTTCTCAGAATCCTGTTTATTTAGAAAGTACCTTAATTTCCCAACATTTTTAAGATGGAAGAAACATGATTTGGACAACTTTGTAATATGCGCTTTAAATGACATGCTAGAGTCAAAGATAACTCCTAGATTGCAGGCTGATTCAGTAAAATCAATGGTGATTCCAACTGAGTTAAATGATGACAGAATATTGTTGTGATCAGCGTCAATCCCTCCAACAATTAACATCTCTGTTTTATCTGTGTTTAAAGACAAGTAGATCTCATCCATCCACTAATTTAATTCACTAAAACAACTAATTAAAGACAACATCAGAGAAACTTAATTTGATGTAAAAGAAAGGTATAACTGGGTGTCATCTGCATACAAGTGAAAATTAACATTATGTTTTCTAATGATAGATACCAGTGGAAGCATGTAAATTGAGAATAGTAAAGGTCCCAGTACTGAGCCCTGCGGGACACCATATCTCAGTTCTGTATATAATGATGGAGTACTGTCAGCACATTTCTGTACACATTAGAGTCGATTTGATAAATAAGAACTAAACCAGGCGAGCACAGTGCCTGTAAGCCCAACATCATTTTCTAGCCTGTGCAGTAAAATCGAATGGTCAATGATGTCAAATGCTGAGCTTGAGTCTAACAACATAATTACAGTGGAGTTTCCTTCATCAGAGGACATCAGAATGTCATTTACAACACACGTTATTGCCGTTCCTGTACTATGACCAGTGCGGAAGCCAGTCTGGAATTTCTCAAAAAAATTGTGAGGCTTAAGGTGTGACTGAAGCTGATTGGCGACTACTTTTTCAAGTACCTTAGAGAGAAAAGGTAAATTTGAAATGGGTCTATAGTTATTAAGTATGTGGGGGTCTAGGTCTGACTTTTTAAGTAATGTTTTGATGACTTTTAGTGCATCAGGTACTGTGCCATGCAATAATGAACTATTAATAAGCAAATACCTTTATAGCACATCTGAACTGTTTGATTTGTAATTTTAAACTTTGAAGCAGAGGGATATACAGTATCAAAGAAAAATTTGTTTGTCCCAAACATTATGGACGACACTGTGTTTACTAAAGAAAATAGCACTTGAACCAATTTTTGGTTACTCAACTGTTGGTTGTGGTAAGTGCTGTGAAAAATGCTTGGGTTTTATATTAATCACTAGTCTTAAATTACACATGTAGGAAGATGTCTGCAAAGTTGTGAAACTACTAAATTATGCCACGGAAGCATGTTTTTTTTTTAATTTTAAGCTGCTTCAACTTTCAAACTTTTTCTGCACTAAACATGATCAAGATAGCTTTGTGAAATGTTAAATCAGTCCATCCATTACCTCTACTAACTTACAATCCGTAAAGGTTGGGATCTTATCAAAGTGCCATTCAGGGCAGATGTAGTCAGGACACCAGTCCAACACAAAGCCCACTCAGTCACTCACACTGAGTCACCAATCAATCTCAAAGTATATATGTGAATCAGTAGAAGAGAAGAGAAGAAAATCTCAGTTACCTCAGACAGTTAATGGCAAACTTGATGATAAACAAGGGATTTTTATGCAAACCCTAAAAAAAATAATTACACCAGTGTGCTCCTTGATGGGAATGTTGATTTAAAACTCAAACCATTTGTCTTACTCAGTAATTGTCTGCTTCTAATTTTTCCATCACATGGATGGTGGAAGTTTCAGCCCTTCCCAGTAGTACTGGGCACAAACCAGGAATCAGCTTGGGGTGGAATAGCAGCACATCATCGAGGACAGCTTTGCACACAACCACATTCACTGAAACCCAACCACATTGAAGTTAAAATCTATATTAATATACTGTACATGTATTTCTTTGGAAGGTGAGAGAAAAGTGGACTATGCAGGAAAGTACACAACTGTATCATCTTGCCCATAATCTCTATCCAGCAATAGCTGCCGCTTAGAATATTTTAAAAAATGAATGCCATTTTAATAACTTTATAGCTCATTTGGAATTAAGGTTGATCATGTGACTTTCACAAACTTTCAGAAATCCTGTTTTTACAGAAATATCCACCAGAAGCAGGAATTTGTTCTCAATACAGTAATTTACACATGTCAGTTGTATGGTAAATATTAAAACGACATGACATTCTTCTGCCAGACCTTGACTTGTTCTTTTCCTTTTTTAACATACCTGGGTGCTCATAATTGTTGGTGTTGTTGTTATTTAATAAGTATTAGAAAGGATTTCAGAGATCCAATTCACTTACTGCAACACTGGCTGGAGAAGGGCATGTGGATACTGAAATGTAAGAGACGAATTATGAAACAACAATACTGGGGATCAGCTTTAACTCATCTGTGGCTTAGGAGAGAGGGTGTGATGCGCAACAGAATCTCCCCCAATTAAATAAGAATAATGAAATGTTGTCTAAAGCAAACAACTTCTGATTTGTGTGATTGCCTCCGATTTAGATGGAAGTCATTGATTTATTTGTGAAGATTCAATATGCTGAGCTTTTTTCAAAGAAAAGTTCCTTTTTGTTTACTGTCAGATTATCATTGTTTAAAGAGTACAGCAAAAACCTCTACCAAGTAAAAGGCTTATCAGACCTTTGTTACATTAAAAGGGGTGCCAAGCCATTTAAGCCCAAAAGCTATTTTTCTTTAGAAAAAAAAAAAAAAAAACTAGTTATCACTTCTCTGGTGCTGTGGTCAGCTCACCTGAAGGTGTTGACTGGCTAATGTCATGTCTGACACCTTCACTTGCATTGTGCCTTCAATGCAATTACACGCCTGCCATCCACATTCCCACTCTTTCAAAAATGGGTTGTTTCAAAAGTATCCAAAAACTCTTTCCTTAAAGTTTATGAGCATAACTAAGTCTGAGCAGCAAAGAGTACATTCTTCCCATACTGCTATCTTTGTTATGTGCTGGTCTGGCCAAGTCTGGTTTTCTTATAAGTTCGTTAGGCATTTTGCAAAGTAGAGGATGCTGATGACTCCTTGAAGTCATGCAGCCCAAAATGTCCTAATATTTAATCCAGATTTTCAAAGACTGTACTTTTATAAGAATGATCTGGGAGTCATAGTGGACTTGTTACTATCAACATTCAGACCATGTTCAGAAGCCATAAGAATGGTTGTATACTACGATGTGTAGGGTACTAGCCCAGGGAGTTTATACATAAGCTTTGAAACTCACTACTGAGACTGTACCTGGAGTACTGCTCGCTGTTTTGGTCTCCAAGCTACAAAAAAATACATAGCAGCTCTGGAGAAAGTCCAGAAAAGACCAATAGCCAGACACCAATAATGAGAGTTATGAACTATGAGAGAAAGAACTGAAACTTTACAATTCAGGCAAATGGAGACTAAGAAGTGATATGATTGAAGTTTTTAAACCTATGAATGGAATTAGTACAGTGGATTGAGACTGTTACTATACAGTGAGTTTATCAAGAACACCTGGTGACACATTTAAAACTTGTTATCAAGAGTAAGCTTTGCACAAACAATAGAAAGTCTTTTTTTACACAAAGAACCGGACAAGTGGAATAAGTTACTAAGTAGTGTGGTAGGAAAGAGCAGCCTCATATTTAAACTTTCTTACACTTGGAAACATGCATGTTTACTGTTTCAATTTTACTTTGAGAAGCGGTTACATCATCTTTGTATAAACAGCCCTCTTTTTCACCTCCAATAGCTACTGCTAATGGCAAACAGACCCCCAGTACAATTTAATAAAACACAAGCAGACTGCATGAGCGAATAGTAGGTGGGCGGACTGGCAATCTGGCACCTGAAAGTCAAGGCTGGGCGCACATGAAATCCTTTCCATCTGCATGTTTCTGCTTCATGAGGTCTTCCCAGCAGCTTGAGTACAAATGAAAGAGAACCACTACATTGGCATTTCACTCCTTCCAATGCTTTAAGCCAGTATTTAACATGAAATGGCATCAGTCAATAGAAATTTTGTGCTGGTCCACGAAAAGAAAGACTTGGCAAAATACATTAACAAATAACCGGTCTACTGCTTGTCGGCTATGAATTGTCAATGGTCTGCCAGGCACCACCACTAGTAAACCTAGAAGAACTCACTCTTCTATCTACAGTACTGTGATTTGATCAAGTCATTTAAAATCCCATGGTGGGCCCTGCTTTTCACTTGAATGTTAATCAATCAAGCCGCTTGAAACTCCATGGAAACCCCCTGGTCCATGAAAACATTCTCTAACTAAAAATGGTCCACTTTCTAAAATGTTGAAAACCAATGTCAATAGAATAATACTCCTAACCATAAAAGTATAAAATGCAAGGAAGGAAAAATAAAAGAATATCTAGATATGAATGACTAGCCCTATGGTTTTTATTAGGGTGAACAGAAGTTCTGGTGACAGGGACAGTCCTAATTTCAGGCTATGTGTTCTGATAAATAACTGAAGATTATCAAAATTTCCTGGTTTAAACAGGCATCTTATAAAGTTTATCAGTGTTTCACTGCAACAAACATTGCCACAATATGCTTACAACAGCTTGCATGAAAATACAAGAGGGAATCCTGCTTGATTAACGACTTGTGTTCTATTTAAACAGCTTCACAACAAGGAACAGGAAGCAGACAAAATACAAAGCACTAGCATTTATTTGTCTGTACTTAAAGTACTGTGTAGAATCTTATGTGCTCATTTGTGGAAGTGTTTTTTGTCCCTGTACCCCGATCGCTCTCGGGTATTATAAGGTGGCCATGCTTGCTATATAAGTGTACTGGTTTGGGACTTTGAAAATCTGGTCACCCTATAATTAACCTTCAGAGGGCCACATTCACCTAACATCCTTAATGGTCACTTGCTGTAATAAAGTTTGCCCTCCACTTCTGTTATTCAATAACATTTGTCATAGCTGAATTGCTTTGCAAGTCCCATTTCATGAAAATTATATATTATATATATATATATATATATATATATATATATATATATATATATATATATATATATATATATATATATATATATATATATATATATATATATATATACACATATTGTAATAGATAGCCCGGCCACAGACAGACACAACACCAATGTCCAAAACACTATTATTTATTATTACAACTATTTACAGGCTCCAGCGACTCACACATGACTTCTCCAGTCCTTTGTCTGTCTTCGGCCACCTCCACTCCTTTCTCGCAAGCTCCGTCTTCCTCCTCCCGACTCCAGCTCCTGAGTGGTGGTTGCTGGCCCCCTTTTATCAGGCACCCGGAAGTATTCCAGGTGGTTGATTGCTGACATCCGGCTGCACTTCCGGGTAAGGCGAAACCAGTTCCCAAAAGGGGCCAGCCACTCCTGTTGCAGCACCCCCTGGCGGTGCCTGCGGAACCCCACAGAGCTGCACAGAACTTCAACCCCCATGAAGCCCTTTGGGAGTCCGAGGCACTGCTGCAACCCAGGGATGCTGCCATCTAGCATCCAGGGGGAGATACTGGGCTTCCCACCCTTGTCCCCCTGGCAGATGTGGTGAAGAGGCATCCCAGCCAGGCATGGACCGCAGCCATCTGTCCCAATATATATATATCAACCAAAATCAACCAGAATGTTCAAACAAATTATAGAAAAATACCTGATCTAAATCTGTTAAGTAGTTCTCTCATTCGCTAGCTAAGCAGAGGTAAGGTACATACCCCGAGGCTGGTGCGTGAGTGAGGATGTCCCCACCCCCAGCCTACTGCATGTCTCTCGGATTCGCACAAATAAATCAGTACCGCAAGTGAACTATGATACATAGCACAATGAGAAAAGTCACAAAATCAATCAGAATGTTCAAGCAAATTATACAACAAAACCCGATCTAAATCCGTTAAGTAGCGCTCGTGAAAAGCTGGCAAACAGACAGACAAACAGACGTTGGATTTTATATATATATATATATATATATTATTTTTTATTTATTAAGGTATTGTTAATTGTTACTTCCAGATTGTCACTGTATATGAATAAGGTGTATGTGTGTGTGTTTATGTTCATGGTGGAATAAGGGTGGTCCCTGTGATAGACTAGAGTCCTGCCCAGGCCTGTTTTCATTATTCTGCGCAGTCCCTTTGGGGTAGCCTGAAATGGACTGAGAAGGTAACTGTATTGCCCTCGAATACACTTGAATGTTAAGCTATGTGTACAATTTTGAATGTTTCAATTTTCTGCTGTACTTTGCCTTTGGAATGTCTCTCTTAAGATTGCTGCTGCAGTCAACCAACCACTTCCCATGTTAATGCTTTTCCATACTGAAAATATCCTAATGAAATTGCTTGCCATGTTCACCATTGATCTCACCAAGATTTCTAGGGAAAAAAGCCCAAGTTCAAGAAATGAATCTTCAATGATATATTGCACCTCATCATATGGTATTATTTGAGTAGATTTTGTACTATTTCAGGGTAGCTTTCAGCCTTACAAATTCCTATAAAGGTTTGTGTAGAAGCTTGGCTAGGCAGCTCCCTTTAACTCTTCTTCAAATCTCTCATTTTTTAACAGTTCTCTGATCTGAGGACCTATAAAAAAGTCTTTGTCAATCTTGGTTTCACTGATGCAGGGGATTTTTATTTCTCAAGTTCATGAATCTTATTTGCTGCGGTGGGTTGGCGCCCTGCTCAGGATTGTTTCCTGCCTTGTGCCCTGTGTTGGCTGGGATTGGCTCCAGCAGACCCCCGTGACCCTGTGTTCGGATTCAGCAGGTTGGAAAATGGATGGATGGATGGATGAATCTTATTTGTTTTATCCATTGCTTTTACAAAGCTTTTCATTAGTCCAAGTTTGATATACAGATAAGGAAGGTAAACTTTCACAGGATCAACAAACATCAACAATCATTCTACATTTTACTTTCCTGAAGCAAGTGAGGTACACATTGACCACTCTCACAGTGGTTTTTCATGTCCCTACTGTCCCAATAACACAAACAAAAAAACAGTTTTTGGTGCAAGCCAAGCCAAAGTGCCTTTAGATCTTCACAGATATTCCACTAATACAGTATGTCTGTTACTGAACATTTTTACTAAAAGTAACTTCATGTTCTCATACAACTCTTTTGTGTTAGTAGCATGCACTATAGATACAGGAGAGAATTAATTTTTGTTAAGAAGAAGCACAGCTTTCAAGCTGAGTTCATGCTGAACAGGCACCACTTATCCATGTTGCGTTCATGGCCAAAAATCTCATTAACTGAATAAAAAAATGAATGCAATAGTGAATAATATCTGAAACATATATATTTAATTATTATTTTATCCCGTGGTGACACTAAATGATGATAATAAGAAGGTGGCGTTTGAAGAAAAAATAAGACTGATAAAAAAAATTGACTTTGCATTTTCCATCCATCCATTTTCCAACCCGCTGAATCCGAACACAGGGTCACGGGGGTCTGCAGCCAACACAGGGCGCAAGGCAGGAAACAATCCCTGGACAGGGTGCCAACCCACCGCAGGACACACACAAACACACCCACACACCAAGCACACACTAGGGCCAATTTAGAATCGCCAATCCACCTAACCTGCATGTCTTTGGACTCTGTGGGAGGGAACCGGAGCACCCGGAGGAAACCCACGCAGACATGGGGAGAACATGCAAACTCCACGCAGGGAGGACCCGGGATGCGAACCCGGGTCTCCTAACTGCGAGGCAGCATCGCTACCACTGCGCCACCGTGCCGCCCGAGTAGTAATTTTCACAAACTAAATAAAGAGAAAACTGAAATTTTAGTGATTGGCAATAATGGATATAATGAGGTTCTTAGAAATAAACTTGATGCATTAGGTTTAAAAGTCAAGACGAAGGTAAAGAATTTAGGAGTAACTGTTGACTGTGACTTATCCATGTTGCATTCATGGCCAAAAATCTCATTAACTGAATAAAAAAATGAATGCAATAGTGAATAATATCTGAAACATATATATTTAATTATTATTTTATCCCGTGGTGACACTAAATGATGATAATAAGAAGGTGGCGTTTGAAGAAAAAATAAGACTGATAAAAAAAATTGACTTTGCATTTTCCATCCATCCATTTTCCAACCCGCTGAATCCGAACACAGGGTCACGGGGGTCTGCAGCCAACACAGGGCGCAAGGCAGGAAACAATCCCTGGACAGGGTGCCAACCCACCGCAGGACACACACAAACACACCCACACACCAAGCACACACTAGGGCCAATTTAGAATCGCCAATCCACCTAACCTGCATGTCTTTGGACTCTGTGGGAGGGAACCGGAGCACCCGGAGGAAACCCACGCAGACATGGGGAGAACATGCAAACTCCACGCAGGGAGGACCCGGGATGCGAACCCGGGTCTCCTAACTGCGAGGCAGCATCGCTACCACTGCGCCACCGTGCCGCCCGAGTAGTAATTTTCACAAACTAAATAAAGAGAAAACTGAAATTTTAGTGATTGGCAATAATGGATATAATGAGGTTCTTAGAAATAAACTTGATGCATTAGGTTTAAAAGTCAAGACGAAGGTAAAGAATTTAGGAGTAACTGTTGACTGTGACTTATCCATGTTGCATTCATGGCCAAAAAATCTCATTAACTGAATAAAAAAATGAATGCAATAGTGAATAATATCTGAAACATATATATTTAATTATTATTTTATCCCGTGGTGACACTAAATGATGATAATAAGAAGGTGGCGTTTGAAGAAAAAATAAGACTGATAAAAAAAATTGACTTTGCATTTTCCATCCATCCATTTTCCAACCCGCTGAATCCGAACACAGGGTCACGGGGGTCTGCAGCCAACACAGGGCGCAAGGCAGGAAACAATCCCTGGACAGGGTGCCAACCCACCGCAGGACACACACAAACACACCCACACACCAAGCACACACTAGGGCCAATTTAGAATCGCCAATCCACCTAACCTGCATGTCTTTGGACTCTGTGGGAGGGAACCGGAGCACCCGGAGGAAACCCACGCAGACATGGGGAGAACATGCAAACTCCACGCAGGGAGGACCCGGGATGCGAACCCGGGTCTCCTAACTGCGAGGCAGCATCGCTACCACTGCGCCACCGTGCCGCCCGAGTAGTAATTTTCACAAACTAAATAAAGAGAAAACTGAAATTTTAGTGATTGGCAATAATGGATATAATGAGGTTCTTAGAAATAAACTTGATGCATTAGGTTTAAAAGTCAAGACGAAGGTAAAGAATTTAGGAGTAACTGTTGACTGTGACTTATCCATGTTGCATTCATGGCCAAAAATCTCATTAACTGAATAAAAAAAATGAATGCAATAGTGAATAATATCTGAAACATATATATTTAATTATTATTTTATCCCGTGGTGACACTAAATGATGATAATAAGAAGGTGGCGTTTGAAGAAAAAATAAGACTGATAAAAAAAATTGACTTTGCATTTTCCATCCATCCATTTTCCAACCCGCTGAATCCGAACACAGGGTCACGGGGGTCTGCTGGAGCCAATCCCAGCCAACACAGGGCGCAAGGCAGGGAACCAATCCGGGGCAGGGCGCCAACCCACCGCAGGACTTTGCATTTTGATTTTGCATAATAAAGTACACTTAGAACACCCATCAGAATTCTTGAGACAAATTTGTTGTAGACCAGTGTTATGTTAGTCTTGCGCCTAAATACTTCACAACTCCTTACAACAAGCAGAACTAGTGCCTGAGCTGCAAATGATCATGTGGCATCCTGAAAGCTTTTAGTTTGATACATCAGGCAGTAAGCAGCATCCTATTTATCTCTTCTATTCATTTTTCTAGAAAGCATGAAGTCCACTAGGATTGCCAGGTCTTTTCATGGTGTTTTCACTCTGAAACCCTCTTTGAATCTGAGCATGCATCTGAATTAAAGATACATCAGACAGACAGACAGACAGACAGACAGACAGACAGACAGACAGACAGACAGACAGACAGACAGACAGACAGACAGACAGATAGATAGATAGATAGATAGATAGATAGATAGATAGATAGATAGATAGATAGATAGATAGATAGATAGATAACTATTAATCCAGAGAGATATTTAAGAGTAACTTCAATGTCTTAACATACTGCTGGTCTATTTATTTCTCCAAATTGTGTTGTGTTTTTCTTCGAATCCTTAAACTGATAACTTAGAAGGGCAAACTAATAAAAGAAATAATACTCCTCACCAGGGATTGATCATGTACCCGTGCAGTAGGGCCAGTGACACGGTCTCTGACTTCTTCTAGGACCCTAAGGTCCAGGGACAATCTAAAGCAAATGTACAATTTATACATATTATGTACATCTATAATGTGTCAGTCTGGACATGCGTACTGCGAACTGGAACACAGTCTTTGATTTCGCTACTAAAAAATGACAGTCTAAATTTCTGCTCAGCTGTGTGTGTGTGCCGTACCCACTACACTGTTTAAATTGCCTATGGTACATATATTGACTACTGGTTTTCAGCGGTATACATACAGTTTGAAGCATTTGATTTTTATCCTATTTGAGTAATATGTTGTTTTATTATGCCTGCAGCATCTACAGTGGTGTTCAGAGCACTTAATGTGTTTTTGGCCGGTTGCATTTTTGCTACAAAACATTTCTTCAGTTTAGTGCTTGATTGAAGTGAACATCAACATTAGTGCACTTTGTTCAATATAAATTGTTTTGACACTTTATTAATATAGTTCTTAGAAGCAAGACCAACATTAATTCATTTTTAATTTTATTTTGAAAATTCATGTAGACTAGTGTCCACATTACCTTATTTTATTTTCAGAGCAACACCAGTTGCATGAAATTTGATTTGTAAGGCTCATACAAATACATTATTAGCATAAATATTTCACCCTGGTTCACTGTAGTGTACTAAGGTATGGTGTATAAAGCTTTGCCTGCTCACTCATGCACACTGATCCCTTCTGCTAGAAATTCCTCTCACTTCATGTGTTCCTGGTTGTCTTGCCTTCAGTGAGCATTTTATTTTGCAACACAAATATTGCTTCTGTGATTTAATTATGTAGTCAGCTCCAACCACTGACACACTCACACATGGTGTAGAGCGGGCAGCAGGCCAGTGCCATATTGTGTCTCTTACCCTTTGATTCAACTGAGTGTTACATTATAAGAAAGTTCTGTCAATTAACATAACACTTAATTTGAATATGTCCTGTAATTTGACATTAATATTTCAAACACATTAAACAAGAAGGAAAATGTCAAATTTCTTTTAGAAGAGCACATTCATGTGGCAAAACCAAGGAGTTCAGAGGCTTCATTTGTCAGTTTGAAGGCTGTGCAGTGAGAGCATTTCTCTGGAGACAGCTGGTTCATCTGAATTGACACAGAGCTATTAATGAAGACCATGGAGATAAACATGAGCATGCTGCATGTTAAGGAAAGAAATGAACTGAAGTTTTACCAGGTAATGGATCAGTTCATTTAAAAATAAAACCACTAGTTTATAGTGGTTAACTTTGTTAATTGCAGCTCCTCTGTGCAGGATATCCATTTATTTTGTAGTTCTGATCCATTGGTGAAATTAAGCTTTGTCTATCCATTTTTCCATTCTGCAAACCCATTTATTCCATTGCATGGACAATACTATCTAGAGCAGGAGTCACCAACTCCGGTCCTGGAGGACCACCATGGCTGCAGGTTTTCATTCTAACCCTTTTCTTAATGAGTGACCTGTTTTTGCTGCTAATTAACTACTTTTGAATTCATTTGAATTGACTTGCTCTTGAAGACTCAGACCTCTTAATTGTTTCTTTTTCCTTAATTAGCAGCCAAATAATAATGAGATACAAAATGAGCCAAAACAACTGGTGTCCACCATACAATATCTGAAAATAAAGAAAGACGAAGGTCTCAGGAATGTTAATCTGCTCAGGTCCCTGAAACATTTTAACAGAGCTCTTAGAAAAGAGAAAATCAACAATTTTGGAAATGTCTGCTAACGCACCACGAGAGCAGCAACAAGCCACGGAATTAAAGAACGCATTTAATTAACAAAGAGAATTGGCACCTCATTAAGCAGCTGGTTGGAGTGAAATTGGTTGGAGTTTGAGGCCCTGACTTAGTTGGTCTTCTGTTGGTTCACTCACTTCACATTTTATTTCTGTTTGGGTGCCATTTAAGGAAAGAAATGAAGCAATTCAGAGGAACCATAAAGAAATACAAGGGAATAAATCTTTAAAAAGCAATTCAATTAAAATGAATTCACAAGAAATTAATTAGCACCACAAACAGGGCACTCATTTAAAAAAGGATTAGAATGAAAACCTACAGCCACGGTGGTCCTCCAGGACCGGAGTTGGCGACCCCTCATCTAGAGCCTATTGTGTGCAGAGAGCAACCAAGCTTGGTCAGGAGACAATACATTTTAGGACAGACTTTCACTGGGGAAATTTAGAACTACTAATTGACTTAATATGTGCATACCTGTAATGTGGGAAGATACTGGATTACCCAGAGAGGCCACTTGCATACAGGGAGAACATGCAATCGATGCACAGAGAACAGAGAATGACTTGATTAGGAGCTAAACCCAGATCCCTGGAAATGTTGGTGTTTTGTGGACCTGGAAAATGTTTGGCTGAAGGGTATCTTGGAGGGGGTCCTATTAGAGTGTGGAGTTTCACAATAATAATAATATGAGACAAAAGAGAGGAAACAATTTGGTATTTGCTTAACTAATAGATACGTTGTTGCAATATTTTATCCTTATACTTTTTCTAAGTTGTCAGGTTCTCCATTCTTACTACCTGACTTGGTAGTTTGTTTCAGATTCCCACTCCTCTTTGTAAAAATAAGTGCTCTTGGCTTCAGTCAAAAGTACAGTTTAACTAGTGACCTCAAGTAAATGATTTACCAATTAATTATGAGAATTCTGCTATTTTGGTTTTGATCATTTTGAAGATCTGCATTAAGTCTCCTCATAGTAGTTTCTTCTCAGTAGTACCGAACTTTAAGTACTTTAGTTTGTCCGAGTAGGACAGACTGTTTAGTCCTGGAATACATTAGCTGGACTTCTCTGCAGCATGTTTTTTAGTCTTTATATCTGCAGAGCAACAGTTTTGTTTGGTTTCTTCCCATTTAGTTAATTACGTAAAAAAAGATTATAACAAAACATAACATAAAATAACAATACTTGTGAAATACAGTAAGACATTTTGGAACCTGATATTTGAATCCCAGTGATGTCACTCTGGTCTCATTTGACTTTGATTCAATTTCCCATATGCACTTGAGTGACTTACCGTCAAGTGTAAAGTGGTCAGAATAAAACTTAGCACCCAGAAATTTCAACCAGGTGTTCCAGGACTGCGCTAAAGATGTAGAAACTGAACATTATTGCAGAAATATTTATGCACCTTTTGAGATTCAAATGTTGGTCTGTTCATATCAAGTCTCCCAAAATGTGCCATGAAACACATCCATACTACAACCAATGACCTGCACTGTAGGCTCCAGGATTCATGGACTTTTTTGGTCCTTCCTTCAGGGCACATTAGCATTAAAAGATGTTACTTTGAATATTGAGTTGCCATACACTTTTCTTCAACAAGGGAAGATGACTTTTGGATGCAGCTGTTACTTGACTGTCTGTTCCTCTGCACAGTTTTAGATCCCATCAGTGTTTTTTATACTCAAGACAGGGACACTGTTTCCCAGAGTTTTCCTATTTACATTTGAAGGCACATTTTCACTTCATTATTAGCATCATTGCTGTTTCTGATACGCTCATCTCAGTATGTTTTGTGCCTAGCACCATGACTTGTTTAGCCCACTTTAATGTTTACTGTTGTCACTGTCATTCTGAGTTGCATGGACACATACTGTACACACAATCTGCTGGTACTTGAATACTTGTTTTAAAAAATATCGTCTGCACAGAATTAAGCTGTTTAGAATACTTTCTTATGGAGAGTTTTAATTACTGAAAGTAGTTGTTTTGATTTGTCATCATCAGATCTTTCCTATTTTTTCTCTTGATGTCTGTGATGGCACATTACTCTACCTTGGAGTGGATGCATCATTACAAATGATCAACTTATTTTCAGATGTTTTGTATTCATATCAAATTGTCATCAATCTCTTGTTGAGTGATCCAATAGACAGGCCTGGCCTTCCCGTGTAATTAACTAGTCAAATAATGAGAGCAACCTATTCATTTGCCCTTTCACGTAAGAACCCATTGTGCTGTGCAGTTATTACAAATATAGTTTGACATGCAACATAAATATGAAACAAATGTTGAACCATAAAGAGAGAAACATCATGCAATATTTAGAAAGAAAGAATGTAAATGCTCATATATAGGTTTATCTTGACTAGGATGGTAAGTGCTTATCTTCTCAGGGGATGGATGGCATTATGGTTGAATAGGTGTTCCAGTCAGGATTGTTGATGTTTCATTTCCCGGAGAGGAAGCCAGTGTAATGGAAGGACAAAGGAGGCCAAATTGCTGTGTGTTCCCCCAGTATAGTGGATGGCAGCATTCATCTGACATAGCTACCATTTGGACATCTGCACTCTTTCTTGGGAGTTGTAGTTCAGGAGAGTAACCCAGCTCAGGTCCTTGGGTACCACTAGATGGAGCTACTGTGAGGAGGCTCCCTGTCAAGTGAAGGTTCTGCCTGACCTTGAAGTGCTTTCTGACTAGAGAAATGATGCGCCAGAAATACTCCCTAGTCTGGCTTCAAGGAAGCTCCATCATCTCAGCAAGGTGAGTCCAAGTCATAAGTAGAGTTGGACAAAGCTCCCCTGGGGTCAGACTTATAAAACCTGTTTTTGAAGCTTTCCATGGAAACGTTAGGATTTCTAAAAGAAAAGTTGATGGGAAAGTTTGCATATAGTATAGCAGATATGAGCAATCCATAATCAACATTTTGGAGAAACTGGCAAAAGACAAGTAGGAAAACGTAACAAAACCATCTAAATAATTACTTATGCATATAATCGTTCATATCAACAAGCTGTTATTACAATGTGTGTTGACAAGACAAACATATTAAGCCTCAAAAGTGATGATTATATTGTATAGACTATTTTAATTCCCTTTTAAGGGGACCAATGCTGTGTATTTGCACTAAAGAAGATTTTTGTTTTTTCATCAGTTTATACTGGCTACCTCTTGTCACTTCTAAGAATTAGAAACCAAAGTGCTATAAACAAACAGGCATGATTCACCCTCTGCATACAGAAAGCTATAAGTACCATGCCCTTTAGCCTATTCATAGCCTAATGTTTGACACAACATGGCTTGTTTGGCACTGCTTGAAGACTACACAACTGGTTATATATGAAGGGGACAAGCTTTTAGGGACCAGCAAAATTTTTTGGCCTATGATGATGACTGGCTTTTGAGCCAATTTATTTCAAGATCCATTCTCTTGGAGCTACAGTATGTGCATTCGAAAGACATACTGCCCAAATTGGACTCTACTTATTCTTGTGCAGGTTTTAATAACTGTTGGCTTTCTGGCAGCAGATATCTTACCAGAGAGAACTGGCTGACAGGTCAGGAATATCTGAACCAAATTTTATCTCCATCATGCCTGTTTTGCTGGAAGCCATAAACAACTGATAAGGCGCACATATTCAGTTTCAGCATGGTTTGGTTGTACATACCAACATAAAAAGGAAATTTGCAGCAATGTCCGTGTTTTCTAATGTAATCAGGGTAATTGACTGCACTCATGTTGCAATAAAGGCAACTAGCAAAAATGTAGCTGATGTTGTTTACTGTGAGCAGATACATTCCAAGATGCCAAGATGACACTGTCAAGTGTGGTGGCTCAGTGGCCTGGGTCAACCCATGATTCATTTATTTAGAGACAAAGTGGCATTGATGAAATGATATGCTGATGGTGCTGTATGTGATGGCTAACTTGTTGGTAAGCTAACTGGCTGAACCCGCAGTTTATAATAAGGCCTATACTATTCATTATAACAGCAATCACATCTTTACATGTGCCAGGTGTGCCAGTGGCTACCCGCTCAGATGATGACTGCTTACTCTGACACCTTTCCCTGACCCCCTAGAGCACAGAGGAGAAGCACATCAATGCAGTGAGGAGAGCAATGCAGAACTCCACATCTTAAATACAAGAGTTGGCGTCGGGATGCATCAGATGGGAATCTGCTCTACCAGCCAATGAAGGTCTGCAGCAACACGATTACATATGCATGAGGTTGATTAGCATAATATTCCACATCTAACACTGGCATTGCTGTTTTGGGGCAAATAAGGCCCAACATTAACCAGTAACACTCAGGGGTTTTTATGGCATTTGTATTCTGGGCTTAATGTTGCCCAAATGCAATAAGCTACAAAGTAAAGTGTGTGTGTCATTTCCATTTTGGGCCAACAATGCTCCAGCGATAATTAGCCACATGTGTCTGTGAAAGATATGTTTGGCCCGGACATTTAACTTTGACGTCAATATACATATATTTTCATGGCTCCCCAGGAGAGAGTTGGAGGAGATAACGAAAGGAGTCATTGTGGTTGTATTTAAGGATATTTTGTGGTGAAGGTGTATGCCTCTAAACTCAAAACAGTGCCTGGGAGTACATCCAAAGATGTATTTATTGCAAATAATACTTCTTATAGAGGCATTAACACAAGAAGATACAAATATCAAAATAAACAGCCAAATAAAAGTTGACTTCCATTCTGGGTTAGGGTTACACAGATTGTCCTCTCATAACTGACAGGTAGGGTACCTTAGAGTATGTGCCCACCTTTAACACAATTAATACATCACACACACACTGCTTACTCACACGAACCATACCCTTGCCTATCCTACTACCAGCTTTATAGCCCTAAGGGGCTTTAAACTCCAGGCTGTTAGTTCTTACAGGACCGTCATGGAATCAGACCAGGGTCAGTATAGTAGAGCTCAGCTCCTGATATCCTTACAGCCCCATATTTAAATCATACATAATGCACAGATATGCAAAGACAAGACTTGTCCAGGCATCTGTCACATAAAATATTTTGGTAAGGAATTCACAATGAAATGCAATCAAACAAAATGAACTCTGATGGGTTCAAAGGTTCAGAAGGTCCAAAAGTTTATTGTCATGTACTGTACATACAACAATGTGCAATGACATTCTTACTTGCATGCCAGCACACAGATTACTAGAAACAGCCATTAGTATTACAGTAATACTGTTGTAGTATTATGTAGAAGGTAAACCAAAGACCAAGATGTTCGGTTTCTTTGTTTTTGTGCTCCTCTTTTAGCCTGCACATCTTTTTACACACTCAAATGGGACTGCTGCTTACCTCTATGTTTGAGGGCTCCAATTCAGCAACTGTCAACTTACAATGCTCTCTATATCTAGCAGCTTCTTGTTTCATAACATTGGCTGTTTACAGGAGAACAGGAGTGCAACAAGGAGAGGAGCACCAATGGACAGAGTATCACCCTTTCTTCCTCAGCTTAATTGCTGTTGAAGAGGAGTTCACTAAACCATTCTTTTTTGTGTGTTTCATGGTTGATATTTAATTGATATGAGCAATAAGAACAATTGGAGTCAAGTGAACATAACTATTCATACTGTATAATTATTTTTAAAAACAAATTAATGTTAGCCATTCCCACAGGAATACCTCTGGGGAAAAAGATTTCTTCTTTCCTGTCTAAGGTGGCATCCTCTCTCTTGTGGCACTGTGTGCCATAGCCTTATTTGGATTTTGAATCCTATGGGCACCATCAGCATATGGCTCTTTGTCCCCCTGAAGGGTACCCAGATAGCAAATGATTACTGGCCCACACTTACCACTTTCATTTACCCCACATACCACTGTGGAATAACAGCAATGAACTCATTCATATCTGGCTTTAATAACAGTGTCACAATTCAACTATTATTAATCTATATCTCAGGTATGCTATGGGCCAGAACTGGCCACACCACAGCCACAATTAAATCTTCTTAAGACAATCTATGAAGCACAACTGGGCCAGAGCACATCTGTATCTTAACCATAATAAGACCACATATGAAGCATGATTTGGACCAGATCACTGCCAAAACAAAACTTCACCATAAAACACTATACTAAATTTTCAAACAGAAGAGCAAAGACTAGATGCAACCATCTATTAAACAATTTTATTTATATTAAAGACATGAAATGGCATTATCTGAACTCAGAAAACTAAAGATATGCAAAGGGTGTAGAAAAATGGTAGAATACATTAAAAGTACATTCAAAGATGGTAGGAAAGCAAAACTATACTTGACTATGACTTTCACTTTTTAAAGACTCTATAAAGTTTAAATGAAATACTTTTTTTAAACAAATTTCGACAGGCGCTGTTTCTAAAATTTTGCCCTGAAATCTAGTCATCCACACAGTTTATGTCTAAAAACATGCATTACCCAAAGCTAAGTATCTCAAAGAAACAAGCATTATATAAAAATCACAAGGACAGATTGAAGAACAGTTTGAACACGGGCACTGGCTTGGTGCCCCTTGCTCTGGTGCCATCCCTTCACCCAGTCCAGTGTTATGTTTATTGATCACTTGCATTTGAAGTCAGGTGGTATTGACTGACTGCACCTTAAAGAAGCAAATCAGACCATTAACTTGGGGGCAATTACTACTAATGTGAAAATTAACAATGGACAATTTAACAAAAACACTGGCAACAATAGTTGTAAAATATGCACTATTGAACAAAAAAATTCTACTTTTGATTGAATTTAACAATTTTTACTTTATGCATTGCATAGGTATATTCACAAGGAGCTCATTTTTCACAGAAAAAAGTAGTTTAGATTTCCAAACAGTAAAATATTACAGTGACATTTGTGTATGTTGGCACAGGAGATAAAAAAAGCTTGCCATCTTTGTAATTAATCACTCAATGCCTCATTAAACAAGTACAACAGGTGCGGGTGATCAGTGATATACGTATATGTATAAACCGAGCCAAACTATTAACTAAAACAGAAAAGAGACACGTAGAGGGAGTAAAAGTGGATGAGGATCAAACTGTACTAAAAAAGCAATGTTGCTGAGGGCATGGCAGTTTAACATTCAAATCTTACACCATGGCAAAATATCAATGGGGCTCATCAGGAAGGTACCAAGCACAAATCTAGCAGACAGGTTGTTTCTATACGTGTGCTCTCCAAGCTCTTCTGCAGAAGCACAAAAGGGAAAAGCTGGTGACAAGAAACACAGTAGTCAGCCATATAGTGTAGCAGACAATTAGTGCTACCATTTGAAATACAGCTATCAGCTTAGGACTTGCAGAACCAATTTGACCTTGTTAAATCCATCTAACGTTTGGGAAAGTCATGTCAGAAGTGGTCTTAACTGGAAGAGCTGTAACTAAAAAGTATTTTCCAAGTTGGAAACAAAGGCAAGTGATTCACCTCCACACTTAAGGGTTGGGGTGCAAAAAACTGACAGCAGTGCATCTGGAATGGTGTATCAAATTTGAAAACATAAGAAAGGGCAGGCATCTCCTGAAGGGCTGGAGAGCACAAGATGGATTGGTGCCTGCAGGTCCCCTCCAGGTTTGGGATTGCATATCTACAAATGGAGTCAAGTGGTTCCCTTACTTCTAAGAAGTATTGGCAGCTACACCAAGAAAAGGATTATACAGCAGATGGTAAGACCCCAGAGACCACTGATCTCAACATCAGCAAGCCATGCAGTCAGAGATTACATGCAGAAGCAAGAGAGAGAGACCCAAATTCTCCAGAACAGCAGTGGTAAGTTCTCCAAGGTGCTTAGAACAGCCTACTACATGATTAGCTTCAAAAACTTCAAACAAGTGTACCCAAAAGAATTGAGGCTGCGTGGTCACAGCAAATATTGATTAAATGTAAGTTTTATTACCTGCTCTTTCTAGAAGATTTATTGATTAATAAAAACTATTCATGTCATGATTTTTGGGCACCTCCTCACTTAACAGCACTTAATCACAAGTGCCTAACATGTCTTCACAATACTGTTAGACACTGGTGTTAAAGTTAAATGTCCCTGCCAAACATATCTTTCACAGACACATGTGGCTAGATGTCACTGGAGCATTGTTGGCCCAAAATGGAAATGACACACACACTTTACTTTGTAGTTTATTGCATTTGGGCAACATTAGGCCCAGAATACGAATGCCATAAGAACCCCTGAATGTTTCTGGTTAATGTTGGGCCTTATTTGCCCCAAAACAGCAATGCCAGTGTTAGGTGTGGAATTTAAATGGCACACCACCCTTACATATGGCTGTATATAGCCAGGCTCCTTTTGGCCTATAATGAAATTGTCAAAAATACATTACATGTCCTTGGCGGCATATGGGACACATTTGGGCCAGTACACAAATGGCATGAACACTCTTAAATGTCGCTGGCTAGAAGCATACTATAATTGACCATAACTGTAATGCCAGACACACTAAACATGCAGGATTGTGTCTGGGCCTTGACTGAGCCACAATCCATATATGGTGAAAGTTGACAAGCAAAATGACACCTTTTATTGGCTAACTAAAAAGATTACAATATGCAAGCATTCGAGGCAACTCAGGCCCTTTCTTCAGTCAATCCTGATTACATCTTGCCTGAAGAAGGGGCCTGAGTTGCCTCGAAAACTTGCATATTGTAATCTTTTTAGTTAGCCGATAAAAGGTGTCGTTTTGCTTGACTTCTCACTACATTCATAATAGCTAACACGGTACAACTCCCTAGTACTGGTGAAAGCTGTTAATTGTAGCTGGTTACATCTGGGCCATTTCTGGGCTACAATACATTTGTCATTATCATAGCTGAACCTTAAGTGCCTACAGTCAACCTATTTTGGCCCAGAATACACTACCATCTGGTGGTATAGACGACCTGGGACCTTGCCCCATCGAGATGCCTGGAGAAGGGAAGGACCGGGAGAGGGACAGTATCTTCCCCAGGGCGCAAGAGGGCAGACCCCCTGGATTGCATGGGGACCACTGAGCTTGGAAACGCAACCTTGTGGGGGGCTGCCCGGATGGTTCCAGAGCCATGGACTGCAGTACTTCCTCCATACCAGGAAGTGCTGCCAGAACAGGAACCAGGTACACCCGGAGTGCTTCCGGGTGCCCATGCAGCACTTCCACCACAGGCCATCAGGGAACACTTAGAGAACATCCGGGTGCAGTATAAAAGGGGCCGCCTCACTCCATTCAGAGAGCTAGAGTCGGGAGGCAGAGGACAGAGCTTGCAAGGTGAGGAGAGGAGAGGAGTTGAAGTGGAGGTGGCAGAAGAATAAGGAGAAAGATAATAGAAGGAAAAGGACTGTGAGTTTATTGTGACTGGCTGGTTCACTGTGTTGTGTGTGCAGAAGAAAAATAATAAAAGCGAGTGTTTTGGGACATTCTGAGGCCATCTCTGTCTGTGTTCCTGGCGTCTTTCACACTGGTTATGGCTGAGATTGTGAATCAATGAATAAATGGAAGGTAGCCTTTCTTTTGTTGAGTACTTTGCTTTAGCAGTGTGTTAGTTACTGCACTAGGGCCAGTGGAGGTCAGATTCACTGCCATCATTCACCTTAGCTTTACTTAGGAGCAACTGACATTGAGCCTCAATTGAGCCATATTCTAAGACATTGTTATTTAAACAGCAGATTTTCAGCCAGCATTCAGAGGATTGTCATTAACAAGAAGAGAGCTGCGTGCAGGGACTTGCAATCCGCAGTCTCAAGCTGCCTAAAGAAGGCCCACAGACAGTCATGGGGAAGGCTTGTGATGACTATGTATACAGCAGTTGCTTAGCAGCCAATGTAAATCCATTATGCTTTGCTCTCTGTTCTTGTTTGCTGGCTGCTGAGATGGCGGCATTGAGCTTTGAGTCTCTGTGGTTGAAGTAACTGGGAGGTGGCCATGAATAATAATGAGTGGCGCACAGAGTCTGACAAGCTGCTTATCAAGCTGCCTATCCAGCTGTCGAGCACAATACACCACACACCTTGGAAGCCTGTCCTTTGGGTGTGTTTCTTTTATGAATGGATGCGGTAACAGATGAAAATAAAGCAGGCCTTTACTAAACACAAAGGTAGATCATTTGAAACCAGGGACACTTCAAATCCACAAGCAGACCTACACGTAAAGCACTAGGTCAAAGAAGTTTGCTCATATGGCAAGGGCTACCACCACAAAACTTTAGGACATTTTTTTATGTAGCTGCCATGAGAAGAATTAAACAGCTTGGTGCAAAATTAAAGCATCCTTTTCAGAATGGCTAACTAATAAACCCTGTCACTTCAGCAGTGCATTACAAATCTTACTTTATGGAAGAACAAAATACTGCAAGATCCCTTTACAGGTCAATGACACATCTAGGTGGACAAATGAGGTGTAAAGTCATTTTTGAAGAATGAGACTTTAGCCTCTTAACTGTAAAAAACAAAACTCCAGTCATATGACTTGGCATTTTCAGCCATAGCTCAAACCTTAAGTGGCAACAATGGATCGTGAGCTGAGCGGATTAGACCAGGTTGCCATGGTTGTAAAGGATGGCTATTGAAAATCTGAAGATTGGCCTTCAGCAGGGCGCAGTTTTCATATTGAGAAGTATGCCTTTGAAAAGATTATGTTACAAACATATTGTGCGTCTGAATAAATAAATTAACAAGGAAGCGAGTCCTCCTGTATTCCTGCCATCTTTCCATATCCAGACTAATCCCAAGGACAGGGATACCTCAATAAAAAATGTGATATATGGATAAGCAAAAGGAAAAGCTAAAGCTGCTTTTTATTGAATGACTATCACTGAAATAGAAACTCATTTGAATTGGAACAAGCTAATGATCATAAGAAAGATGTACATGAGTGGGTGTGTTAACTGTGGGGTGAATAACCGAGTCAGAACAGAAACCTGGTTACTTAAAACCCCCCATTTACATGCAGGGGTCCACTTATGGAATTATCCATTGGCAAAATGTTATAAAAATGTGCTAAAAAAAGAAGATTAAACATCACCAACAGCCGCTGTGAATCCAAAAACAAACACGGAGTTTGTGCCTCCTGAGATTGTGCTGCTAAGCTTAGTGTAGCAAAGGTTCAGCATTTAATTAAAACGTGCTTGCCTTTAAATGAGTCACAAAAATTGTTTATTGAAATTTCACAATGACTCCTTAAAGCATAAAGTTAAAATGCAGGTGAAGTTATTATGTATAAATGAAAACCCTGTGCTCATGAAGACACTTAATAAATAAAATCATTACAATTGCGTCAACATACTTCTTGTGAGATAAAATTAGATAGATAGATAGATAGATAGATAGATAGATAGATAGATAGATAGATAGATAGATAGATAGATAGATAGATAGATAGATAGATAGATAGATAGATAGATAGATAGATAGATAGATAGATAGATAGATAGATAGATAGATACTTTATTAATCCCAAGGGGAAATTACACACAAACCATAACCGTGAATCAACAACGTTCATGGCAAATCAAAAATAAGTGAAAAGAACAAATGAAAAATGTGACAAGAACCAGTTCATCAAATAAAAAGGAATAAAAATTCTTATTTGCAGCCAATGTTTTTTCTTTGTTCCTTGCTGACCCACAGACACCCTCAACAATCTCCATGGCACACCTAGCTACAGACAGACCTTTACTAAACCATGTTATGCTAGTTTGTAAATTTTACAAATTTTATAAATTTTGTAAATTTTATACTGGTCTGTCTTAAAGAGACAGAGTCTAGCCCTTCCACAACAAAAATGGTATTAACCCCTTATTTCATTACATTTAACCCATCCTACATTAGCACTGTATGTTCAGCTCATCAACATACATTTATCAATTTCTGAAATATTACGACAGATTATTTCAGCCTGGAGAAGGAATAATTTCATCACTAGAGCATTTGCCTCAGGAAATCTCCTTTGTGGATGATTGCACCATTTTCTATCTGTGGCAGCTGAATGCAAGTGCAAAGCAATGACATGCACAGACCACAAAGTCCTTTAAGTGTTACCCAGTTACGGGTTTACATGGCCAAAAAACTGCAAGACTTGTAGAGAAATCTATGTTTGTTAACTGAAATAAGAGTACACATGGCATTTTTGAAATCACATTTCCCTAAATAACCAGGTGCCTCATGTATAAACGGTGTGTACGACTGTTTCCACGCTCACATCATGATATATAAGAACTAAATTTGGTGTAAAGCCACGCACATTTTCACACCAGCTCAATCCTTGGCATACGCAAGTTCTCCTTTCTTTTTTAGTTGCACATCCCTGATGGCTTTATCAAATACACTGAAATGAACCGTATATTGTTTATTAGTTTAAGGCATCTGATTGTAATTAAACGGTAACAATATACGGAATGGTCAAACTATTCCAAATACCATACATAGCTGCTTTAGCGTTGTTACTCTCAAGTATTTATCCCACTGTATCTGAGTGTGAAATCACAGCTCTCAAGATCGGAAAGAGAATTATTGGTATACAGCATCAAGCACATGCTGCCTCAGCCATGCGCTATTTGAATTGCTCCCATATGACAAACGCTTCAAAGCCTTTCCTGTAGGGACCTTGTGGTTTAGAAACAGTTTCATCCCAAGAGCTCTAAACGCACTCAATCAGTCCACCAAGTGCTCCTTGTAGAACTGTTTGTACCTATAAGTACAATTACCTCAATGTAAACTTGCGATAGTTATAATATTGCACAACCTGAGCCTTTTTATAAAGTGCATGTTTACATATGATGACGATATTTTTAAGATGAAATGCAGCAAAATATGTTTTTTACTTTATACAGATAAAATTTTAACATCATTTAAATAATGAGGACACGGTCTCGCAGCGCTAGCAACGAGCTGGCGCCCATTCAGACATTGTTCCTGCCTTGCACTGTATTCTTGCTGGGACTGGCGTGACACTGGATGGATAGATGGGTAGAATAATTAAACATGTACTACGAAGATATTTCAATGTTCCTTAAAAGTTTTGAAGAATCTGCATTCTAAGCTTACAGATGGCTTGACATCTATTACAGAGCTGATCATGTGGCGATTCGGTACTTGGAGAAAGAAAAGGAAGGACAGGAATTGGGGGTTAGTACGTTTGACAGAGACAGTACTGCTGCAATAAATTATTTCATTGAAGGTTGAGTACGGTGCAGCAAGCATCTTGCGTGAGGCAGGAGCAATCTCTGGATGGGGCACCAGCTCGTTACTATCACTGCGCCACTGTGTTCCCATGTTTAATAACATGCTTTAATTCTTATCATCATGAAAATGATATCAATTATACATCTCAGTATTAAATTTATTCAGGGAGCTGTAATATCATGAATGTAAAGGATTCTGTGTCCTGTCGGAGGAAGAGAAAGCCCGTTTAAGAAGCACATAGTGATTCACACACATAGAGCACATAGAAGAACACAAACAAAACAAAGTATTTAACGTGCTACTTTAGTTCCGATATTATTTGAGAAACTAGTAAATTAAACGATTTTAAGATGAAGTTTATGATGTTCTGCTTTAATGACAAAATAAACTACATGATTAAAGTGGAAATTTTGAGATTAAAGTTGACATTTCAAGCTTTTTTTGCCACTGTGTGACTATTTTTTGTCTTTTCTCTGTACCCTAATAAGTTTCCATATGACTTTCAGATGGTGGACTACGACTCGCCTTTTCACGGCGACTTTGATATCTGACTTTTTTATTTCGGGCACTGTGCGACTTTGTGAACTTGAACTTTCGAGTTTGTCTGACACTCTATGTCACTCGATCAACTTCCTTTTGTTGTTTATACCACTGTTTAAACCAACAAATAGTATGTTTTTCCTTGCCTCCACTTGGTATTCGCTGAAATTCTTCTATTTTCCTCTGTGCTTTTGCTGTTGTCTTTTCACAGAACACTGAGCTTAGGGGCTATTTATATTGATTTGCATATTCAAAGAGGCGTAATTCTGGGAGGAGTTGGGGAGTGGCAGCAGCCGCGTGCATGTGCGTTACTTTTCAGGCTGATGAGGATTTATGTAGCGGAAGAACGTGGAAGTTTGCGTACACATAGATTCATGCATTTGGATTTTTTTGTGCGTACACACATTTCTGCTTTTGTCTGTACGACATGTTTTAGTGTGAATTATATGCACAGCGTTCTGCATGAGGACCCAGGATATTAAAGCAGAAGTACATACAGTAATCCCTCGCTATATTGCGCTTCGACTTTCGCGGCTTCACTCTATTGCGGATTTTATATGTAAGCATATCTAAATATATAACGCGGATTTTTCGCTGCTTCGCGGGTTTCTGAGGACAATGGGTCTTTTTACTTCTGGTACATGCTTCCTCAGTTGGTCTGCCCAATTGATTTCATACAGGGGACGCTATTGGCGGATGACTGAGAAGCTACCTAATCAGAGCATACAGTTAAAGTTCCTGTGTGCTGATTGGCTCAGCAATGTAGTGCTGCATTAACCAGGAAGTCTCGTCTCACTCATTCAGCATTAACATGCTCCTGCTACTGCTTCAGGGGCCTTGTCCAAGCGCCAACAGAAGATGCAAATGATTGCAGAAAAGGTAAAAGTTTTGGATATGTTGAAGGAAGGGAACAGCTACATCGCTGCAGGACACCATTGCAGCATCAATGAGTCCACAATTCTTTTTATTTAAAAAGGAGGAAAAGCATATAAGATCTACAGCCGCAGTGTCCTTTAACCAGGGCGCAAAACGAGTTTCAAGTGGACGTGATAAGGCAGTAGTCTGGATGGAATCTGTTTTAGGGATTTAGATTGAAGACTGATGGAAGAAGAATGACGGCGGTGCTACACAGACGCCTGAAGAGGCTCCTCTAGAAGAGCTGTAACGCTCTCCTTTGTTGTGCAGTAAAATTAACCTCATCGTTATTGGAGAAGTCGTTGTGTCATTGTTGGTGAGTAACCATAATTAATTATCTACGTACAGTACTTATTACATGTACATAGTTTAGTGTCACTGTACACACATTTTACTGTATACAATTTTTCTTGCATTGTACGTATTTAGTGATGGTGGCCTGTCTGTCGTAATGGCTGTAACATATGTGATATCGGAGACCCTCGATATCTTTAAAATAATATTTAGGTTTTACTGTATATAAACTGTGTTTACATACATAATTTCAACGAATCTTACCTAATATCTAAGAGAATACAAAGGGTTTATGCTGTATAATTGTGCGTGAAATGTTTATAATAGTGTGGGAGAGTTTATAAGGGCTTAAAATATATAAAAAGAACCATATGAACATATGGTTTCTACTTTGCGGATTTTCACCTTTCGCGGGGGGTTCTGAAACGCAACCCCCGCGATGGAGGAGGGATTACTGTACACTCAGTGTTATAGTTTAGCCAGGGTTTTATCGCTGGCTCATGTATATTGTTGCTTTATGTGTTAGCCTTTTGGTTTGTCACATATTTTTACACAGTATGTTGAATATTTTGATTACTAGATATTTTTATATGTTTAGTTATGTGTTCTGTCCACTTAACATTAAGTTTCATAAGGCAGGGCCACCATGATGCACAGCTGGAGAACCACCTTTCACCTACAAATGCCCAGACAGAAAATAAGTTCCTTCTGATCAGTGTTGCATTTTCAAAAAGTTTAATTTTAAGTACTGTATATACTCACATATAAGGTGGGTCTTGAAACCTGAAAAATTGATCATAAAATCAGACCCCTGTATGAGAGCCGCAAAAAGTTGGAGCTGCGTCTGGCCACACTGTCATACTTGAACAAGGAGTAAAGAAAGGGGCACAGCACACAACCCTGTGGAGTGTGAGTGTTGAGGGTCAGCATGAAAGATTATTCTGATTAGGAGTTTCAGACATGACAAGAGTGTGCTTGGGGGTTTTAAAAGTGCCACAAAAGCAGGCCCAGTGCAAAAGAGGCTCACTCAGTAAAGCCAGCTCCAAATACTGTATTATCAATAGTCTTTAGCCTGATCAGGCCAGAAACTTTGAGAAAATTGTTAATTTAAAATTCAGAACTTCAGAATAAACCTCAGAAGAGAGAAAACCATGGAAAACTCTGACTTGTGTCCAAAAGGTTACAATAATTTTTTATTAAAGAAGAATATTTATTTAAACAAAAAGACGTTACAACAAAGTTCTTCGAGAGAAAAAAACAGTTGCTAAAAAAGGCAATCCAAAGGTGAACAAGTCGCAAAACACAAATCTAGAAGCAGAATCCAAAATGAAGCAAAATTATAAAAGAACTAGCAAAAAGAAAAGAAATACTTACAGTACGCCTATATAACTTCAATGACAAGCTGCTAAGGTGTCTTCTCAGATGGATTATATAGTGGGAAGAGGTCTCAGCAGTGGTGATATCAGGGTGGATTCACCTCTTGGGAAACCACCCACAAATAATATGGAATTTGGGTACATTTAAGGAGACAGAACAGAAGTAACAAATTACAAGAGAAATCAATGGACATAACATAAAAGAATGAAAAATAATAACAAACCCTGGCTGTAACATAACACTATATACAGTATGCTGGAAGTTCTGAAATCCAGCAACAGAGAGACAGCTAAGTCCTACATCTAGGAACTTGATCAGATTTGATGATATGACAGTGTTAAATGCTAAACTGTAGTCTATAAATAGGTCTCTGCCATAAGAGTTTTTTCAATCCAGATGTGCCAGGATACATGCCATTCCTTTCTTTGTCAACCTGAACAGAAAACATGGAAACAAATTTTATCAAATGATGTTCCTCACATGAAAGAGCAAGACTGTATTCTACTTTTGTAAGCTCTTGCATACTAACAGGCATTTTTTAATGCAAGAAATACAGACCCCTGGTGGTGAAAAATCATAATGTCATAATCTTGCAGCCATAATGTTACCAGACTAAAGCATATATTTTGACAGTTAACAATTAATAAATAAATAAATGTTCCTTGAGGAGCATGCTATTTGAATAATGAATTTATTTAAAGAAAATATTACATAATAGGAATCCTCATCATCCTCATACCATCACAGAACTGTGCCTTTGTGTGGTGGTGGGCCCTGTAAGGATCTGTCAGCACCCTTACTACCTGAAGGGTCTCCCAAACCAGGCAGGTCTTAACTGTGAAGACAACAAGAAACCCAAAACTCATACCAGGATCAACAAGGGCTGTGTCAGGATTTAGAGACACAGCACTCATGAACTCCAGACCAGGACTGGAGACTGCAGGGCTGCTGAAAAAAATACTCACAAAAGTAATGGAATTCCATTTATGATCAATGAAACAAGAAACTTATTATTTGTTTTTACAAACAAAATCTGTCAAAACACATTGATTTGAGAAGAATAAATGACACCTGACAAGAAAATTACCCACACTCTGAGATAACTGACTAATGCTTAGCAGATCAAAGGTAGTTCATTACTATGATTAAGAGTTTCACAGAACTACAGTATAACAGAAAGAAATCTAAAAAAACCTGAAAAGGAAGTGCCACAGGTCAGTCAGTTTGAATCAAGTAAAGGGGCAACACAAGAAGCTAGTGTCGTGGTAATCATTTACTACCAGCTTCTGGTGACCTCCCTGTCAATACAAGCTCAAGATTATCAGCCAACTGAAAAGAAGGAATAATGTAAACAAAAAAGTTTCAGAGCACATGAGGGAATTTGACAATAATGGCCAGCATCAAAAATGTTGCCAAGAAAAATTTTGCACAAGCCTTGAAAGATCTAAAGAAATTCAAAACAGCTGAATCCATATGGATAAGATTTTTAGAAATGACCAGCCAATTTATGTACAGTGAAGCAGCAGGTGAGATGAAAAGGCCTACTATGAAAGAAAACATTGTGCAGTGTGCCACCAAAATGGAAGCTCAGACTAGAAGTCAAAATCAATAAGTTAAGATCAGATATAAGCAGGCTAAAAGGCATGATAGAGAAATGACTGAAAAAGGAGAAGCACATTCTGGTCAGAAAGCAAACTCTAGAGCCCAGGAACATCAAAGAAGCCTTATGGAACATGAAACAGCTAATAACAGCAACATGTCCAGTGCATAGAGTGTTTTTTGTTTCAGCTGAACCAAAGCTACTTTTACCAGAATTTTACTGGAAACACAGGCAATGTTGATAAGGCAGGTGATAAAGGAACTGTGGACTCTGCAAAAATCTGTGGGACACCCCAAAGAACTACAAAAAGAAGATGACCTGTATGAGTGAAGGAATAAATGGAAGAACTAGTAATAACATCAAGGCTAGAAAAGAACAAAGAAGGTCAAGAACCGGAAAGCCTTGTAATGGACTGCATGGCTTCTGGTCCAACATTTGGGCAGTTTATAGCCAAGAATTGCTTAACAACAGACTGGAATGAGGGCAGATAGACAAGGGGATGACAACCAGCAAAGACTTACCTTTTACAGAAACTTCAAGCAAAAGGTACAGTATCATGCAATTATTATAAAATGTTTAAGGTAGTGTTTAAGAATAATATCCAATGTAAACTAAGATCACTTGGAGTGAAACAACTTGGTTTCAGTAGAGCAGATATTAACTATTTAAATACTTGAGACACCAAAGATAAGGTTTTGATTGTAAAAATGATATTGAAGAATTGGAAGCACCGAGAAACAAACTGACATGTTGCTAGGATAGATTACAAAAAGGCGTTTGACTCATTGCCACACAATTATACTCTGCAAGTTTTGTAGATAGCTATAATAAGCAATAAGATCAGAAACTTTGAAAAGTGCTCAAAAGAAAAAGCCAAAGACATCTGCCTGATAGCTCAGAAACAATCTTCAGGAGGAAGATTTGTATGTATGTCAACAATTTATAGAAGACTTCATGAACAGAAATACTGAGGTCACTCTGCAAAATGTAAACGAATAGTTAGCTTCAAAAATAGGATTGCCAGATTACAGTTTACAAAAAAGTACTTTAAAGAGCCTGCAGAATTGTGGAAAAACTTCTTGTGGACAGATGAGACAAAGATGAATCTGTATGAGAGCCGTAAATAGCAGAGACAACTCAACCCAACACAATTTCAAGGTTAAATAAAATGATACTTATTTTAAAATAATACATTCACAAAGTTTAAGTCAATCCAGCACAGTATAATACATAAATTAACACATTCATCTCTTTCCACTATTTCTCTGCAAGCTTCATCCACCTCCTCCTAAAGGTGGCTTCTTTTTATGGTGGACCCAGGATAGCTTCTGGTGTCACAACATTGCAATATAGAAGCCCTTCTAGGTCATACAAAAGTTCCCAAAATAAAGAGGTCCACTTCACACAGTGCCTCCACCCCCCCCCACCTTTGACACTCAAGGACCTCAACTGGGTTTACCTCCTATATTACAAGTCCAAAGCAACTCTGTGGGTGTCCAAACTGGGACTAAGTCACAATAGCACTGCCCCATCTCATATTAGGGGACAAACTGCTCATACATTCCAGTCATCTCTTGACCATCCATGACTTGTTCCTCCTGCCTGGCATAAAAACAGGATCCTACAGGCTAGACCTTCCTTTACAGCATCCCAGCCAGGTAGGGAATTATTCTCGATCCCAGTCAGGATGCCAATCCATACACTCCAACATTTACTATATTTATATATTGTCACACATGTGCGCTTAGGCTGCGGTGGGTTGGCACCCTGCCCGGGATTAGTTCCTGCCTTGTGCCCTGTGTTGGCTGGGATTGGCTCCAGCAGACCCCCGTGACCCTGTGTTCGGATTCAGCGGGTTGGAAAATGGATGGATGGATGGATGTGCGCTTAGGAGGCAGCCAAAGGGTCCAAATGTAAGTGAAAGCATGATAGAAATGAGGTTGGAAACAAGTACTAATGCTTTTTTTCTTCTTCCTACAGACCTACAGAAGAATAACAACTCTTTTCGGTCCAAAATAGATGCCCATTAACCTACCTTTTTGATGAGAACTGTTCCGGCCCAGAATAATCCTGCAACTTCCGGTCCCCAAACAATGATGTCACTCCCATCCTCCAGCAAAGACTCCACTTCCAGCCCCTGAACGATGATGTCACTCCCGTCTGTCAGCAAAGACGTCACTTAATGATGATGTCACTTCCACTACTTATCTGAAGATGTAATTTCTTGTTCCTGTCTCCACGTCATTTCCATTTCCTCTGTATGGTTATTTCCTTTCAGTCTACATAAGATAAAAGAACCTTTCTCTATACTGCTAGTTGTCAATTGTATATTTTGCACCTGACCCTAAGTATCAGTCATTTTTAACTTCTCCACTACAGGAGAATATGCAGGGTAGGTTCCCCAAAACTTTATTATTGTTTTTTGTCTGTTCTTTCATGATAATCTATACTAATAAAAGGCAAAGCCTTCACTGACTGACTGACTGACTCACTCACTCACTCATCACTAATTCTCCCGCATTCTTCCCGTGTAGGTGGAAGGCTGAAATTTGGCAGACTCATTCCTTACAGCTTACTTACAAAAGTTAGGCAGGTTTCATTTCGAAATTCAAAGCATAACGGTCATAACTGGAACCTCTTTTTTGTCCATATACTGTAATGGACTGCAGCTCGCTGGCCGTGGGAGGCGGAGTTGCGTATCGCGTCATCACGCCTCCCACGTAATCACGTGAACTGACTGTGAACGCAGTGTGTAGAAAACAAGGAAGAGCCCCAAAGAGCGCTGAAGAAAACATTCATTACACAATTGAGAAGGCAGTGAAACAATAAGAAGCGAGCGAGTGACGCATGCAAGCATATTCATAAGTGCAGCTAAGACGGAAACAAAGCACGGTGTAAACCGAAAGTTTAAATTAAGTTTGGCAAGATTGCTTTTCTCCTGTACAACTATACGTTGCATTCTCAACAGTAAGCTTGCACGACTTGGTCATATTACAACCGGAGTGCTGAACTGACAACGTGGTATACAAAGAGAACTATAACAATCGTAATTAACGAACAATAAAACAGCGGAGAACCCGTGGATTAAATAAAAAGGCTGCTTCCTTGGCGAAGCAAGGAAAAAGGATGGCCTTATATGGCGTTCGTTTATAAAACAGCGGAGAAGCTGTGTAAAGACTGCTTCACAAAAAAACAGCAGAGTGCCTTATATGAGCAGGCAGTCAGCTAAAGAAGGGAATCAATAAATAACTATAATCGTAAAAAACGAACAAAAAATAGGGGAGAATCCGCGGATTACATAAAGGAAATGGGTACCTGAACAGAAAAGTGAGTCTCAAATACCTACACAATAACTATAACAATCGTAATAAACGAACAATAAAACAATACAGAACCGCTAAGCAAGGAGAAAGGACGGCCTTATATGGCGTTCGTTTATAAAACAGCGGACAGGCTGTGTAAAGGCAGCATCACAAAAAAACAGATCCTTAACAAATTGTTATTGGTATATTTTCCCTCAATTTAAAAAAGTTTTCTTTTCTTCTTAATTAAAATTTAAAAGCAATACAGTAATCCCTCGCTATATCGCGCTTCGCCTTTCGCGGCTTCACTCCATCGCGGATTTTATATGTAAGCATATTTAAATATATATCGCGGATTTTTCGCTGCTTCGCGGGTTTCTGCGGACAATGGGTCTTTTAATTTCTGGTACATGCTTCCTCAGTTGGTTTGCCCAGTTGATTTCATACAAGGGACGCGATTGGCAGATGGCTGAGAAGCTACCCAACTTACTTTCTCTCTCTCTGTCTTGCGCTGACGTAGGGGGTGTGAGCAGGGGGGCTGTTCGCACACCTAGACGATACGGACGCTCGTCTAAAAATGCTGAAAGATTATCTACACGTTGCTATCTTTTGTGCAGCTGCAGCTGCTTCCTGAAACGACATGCTGAACGGTGCTTTGCATACTTAAAAGCACGAAGGGCACGTATTGATTTTTTTATCTGTCTCTCTCTATCTTTCTCTCTCTCTCTCTGCTCCTGACGGAGGGGGTGTGAGCTGCCGCCTTCAACAGCTTTGTGCCGCGGTGCTTCGCATACTTAAAAGCAGCCCTATTGATTTGTTTGCTCCTTTGAAGAGGAAGATATGTTTGCATTCTTTTAATTGTGAGACGGAGCTGTCATCTCTGTCTTGTCATGGAGCACAGTTTAAACTTTTGAAGAGACAAATGTTTGTTTGCAGTGTTTGAATAACGTTCCTGTCTCTCTACAACCTCCTGTGTTTCTGCGCAAATCTGTGACCCAAGCATGACAATATAAAAATAACCATATAAACATATGGTTTCTACTTCGCGGATTTTCTTATTTCGCGGGTGGCTCTGGAACGCAACCCCCGCGATGGAGGAGGGATTACTGTACTTCACCGCTGCGAAGCGCGGGAATTTGGCTATATGCAGTGAGTGTGTACGCCTGATGAGCCCAGAATTATGGCGAAACACGTGTTGCGTACTCTTTGCATTATTTGACAGTAAACTATTTTCAACCATTCTATGATCTGCTTCTCACAACTGAGGGTATCGTGGCGGATGTTAGCTGACTTGCTGGCCAACCACAAGCGTTACCTGTTAGGTAACCACTCATACAATCAGATTGTGATTCAGACTACGAATGCCGTGAATGTAATTACCCCGATCTACATGCTGTCAAATAAACGAACCACAAGCCATGGCGCAATGTTAGGGCTTCGCCCCTAGCGCTGACGTCCGAGGTTCGATTCCCGTAAGGGAGTGCAGTGAGTGTGTACGCCTGATGAGCCAAGAATTAGGGCGAAACACGTGTCGTGTACTCTTTGCATTATTTGACAGTAAACTATTTTCAACCATTCTATGATCTGCTTCTCACAACTGAAGGCACCGTGGCTGATGTTAGCTGACTTGCTGGCCAACCATAAGCGTTACCTGGTAGGTAACCACCCATACAATCAGATTGTGATTCAAGACTACGAATGCCGTGAATATTATATATATATATATATATATATATATATATATATATATATATATATATATATATATATATATATATATATATATATATATATATATATATATATATATATATATGTGAATGTATGTATGTATGTATATATGTATGTCTATATTTATATATATATATATGTGCATATGTATATATATGTAGATATGTATATATTTATATGTATATATATGTACATATGTATATATATATGTAAATATGTAAATTTGTATATGTATATATATGTATATGTGGATGTATATATGTATGTATATATATATGTATATGTCGATATGTGTATATGTAGATATGTATATATATATATGTATATATGTATCTATACATATTAATAAAAGGCAAAGCCCTCACTGACTCACTGACTCACTGACTGACTGACTGACTGATTGACTGACTGACTGACTGACTCACTCATCACTAATTCTCGAACTTCCCGTGTAGGTGGAAGGCTGAAATTTGGCAGGCTCATTCCTTACAGCTTACTTACAAAAGTTAGGCAGGTTTCATTTCGAAATTCTACGCGTAATGGTCATAACTGGAACATATTTTTTGTCCATATACTGTAATGGAGGAGGCGGAGTCACGTATCGCGTCATCACGCCTCCTACGTAATCACGTGACCTAAAAACAAGGAAGAGATTTACAGCACGAGTCAAACGTGGGAACGAAGGTAAATGACGTTAATTTTTGACTGTCTTTTAATACTGTGTAAGCATACATATTAACACATGTGCAATTAAACGTGTGCATTTACGGGGTGATTTCTCAGGCTTAAAAGCTCGCCTTTTACTAAAAAGGTAAATGCAAAACTATTTTCAATCATTCTATGATCTGCTTCTCACAACTGAAGGCACCGTGGCTGATGGTAAATGACGTTAATTTTTGAGTGTCTTTTAATACTGTGTAAGCATACATATTAACACGTGCAATTAAACGTGTGCATTTACGGGGTGATTTCTCAGGCTTAAAAGCTCGCCTTTTATCAAACGCGGGAACAAAGGTAAATCACGTTCTTCACTGTCTTTTAATACTGTGTAACCATACATATTAACACATGTGCAATTAAACGTGTGCATTTACGGGGTGATTTCTCAGGCTTAAAAGCTCGCCTTTTACTATAAAGGTAAATGCAAAACTATTTTCAATCATTCTATGATCTGCTTCTCACAACTGAAGGCACCGTGGCTGATGTTACGTCACTTGCTGTCCGACCATAAGCGTTACCTGCTAGGTAACTGGACACTCACTTCACTCCCTTTCGGGAATCGAACCTCTGAGGTTTTCTTTTGTTCTTAATTAAAATTTAAAAGCAATACTTCACCGCTGCTAAGCCCCTCTAGCGCTGATGTCCGAGGTTCGATTACCGTAAGCAAGTGCAGTGAGTGTGTAATTACATTCACGGCATTCGTAGTCTGATTCACAATCTGATTGTATGGGTGGTTAGCTACCAGGTAACGCTTATACTTGGCCACCAAGTCAGGTCGAAGTGATCACTCGAGTAAAGGCAGCTTCACAAAAAAACTGATCCTTAACAAACTGTTATTAGTATATTTTCCCTCAATTTAAAAACGTTTTATTTTCTTCTTAATAAAAATTTAAAAGCGGTACTTCGCCGGTGCGAAGCGCGTGGATTTGACCGACTGACACATACAGACATATTCATGAGTGCAGGTACTTCGGAAAGAAAGCACCGTGTAAACCTAAAGTTTAAATTAACTTCATAGACCTACAAAAGGTTGCCATTCATTTGAGGCAAGATTACTTTTCTTCTGTACAACTATACGTTGCATTCTCAAGAGTGTTTCGGATAGGGCTTCGGATATAGATATATATATATATATATATATATATATATATATATATATATATATATATATATATATATATATATATATATATATATATGTATGTCTATATATAAATATGTAAGCTTATAAGTACTGCCTTACTTCTCTTTAAGAAAGGAAGATGTAATGATACTTGATTTAAACGATTCCATGTCTTCCTGGGTTTGCGTAGCTTATTGTCTAAAAAGGAGAAACCCTCATTTATAAAACTTTTGCTGCAGATGACTTAGCTTATTGTCAATATCTTTACACGTTTTTTTAAGACTTATTGACTGAAACGGGCTTTCACGAAAAAAGTTAGGGCTTTGCTACAGGATACACCCTCCACAAGTTAAGCAAGTAAAAATAAAATATATATTTCTGTTTTATTTAAACCTTTTAAGTTCGTATGCATAGCCCCATTTGGCTGTTTAATTTTTTTTTTCTTTCTTCAGTAATATTTAATCTCCTTAAAGAAAAAGAACATATCCATTTTACTTTTTTTGTATCTCTTTAGTAATATTTTAGTGTAAAAGATAACCAGTATTTAAACCTTTTATGTTACTTTATACATTTATTTTACACAATGTTGAAAAATTAATAAGAAAGCTACATATTTTGGCAGCTGCTGCTTTCATTTTCAATGAAATGAAAAAAGCTCTCCAAGAGAAAACGTCAATGAAGAAGAAACAGTTTGCACTATCTAAAAATCAGAAACCCTCATTTATAAAAGTTTGCTAAAGATGACTTAACTGAAAATAAATGAATAGTTCCTATGTGTATAATACATATTTATCTATTTTACTTATGCCTTTATTCCACCAACTTACAACATCTGAGGTACAATTTGTTACATTACTTTTGTTTTTTGCAGCACAGGCAGGTGAAGTGACTTCCTCAGGGTCACACAGTGGTGTCAGTACCATGATTTGAACTGACAAGCTCCGGGTTTGCTGAAATATTACTGAAGAAAGAAAAAAACGGGCAAATGGGGCTATGCATACAAATGTCCATCCATCCATTATCCAACCTGCTATATCCTAAATACAGGAGCCACTAAGTAGATATGTATATATACAGTATATATATATATATATATATATGTATATATATATATATATATATATGTATATATATATATATATATATATATATATATATATATATACAGTTTATATATATATATATATATATATATATATGTGAATGTATGTATGTATATATGTATGTCTATATATATATATGTAGATATGTAAATTTGTATATGTATATATATGTTTATGTGGATGTGTATATGTGTATATACATATGTATATGTAGATATGTGTATATGTAGATATGTATATATATATGTATATGTATATATATGTTTATGTGTGTGTGTGTGTGTATATTATATATATAAAAGACAGCAACACTCATAACAATGACAACACAATTACATTGACAATCATGTTACGTTATTTTTAGGTATTTTGCTATATATATATACTAGGGGGCTCCGCCCCCTGCTCGCTTCGCTCGCCAACCCCTGGTGTTGGGAATGACAAAGAGCGTGATGTATGAATGAGATATAGAATAGTGTGACGGTGTAGATGATGCAAATAGAAATCAAACAATAAAGTGTGTGGCACAGTGTAAAGGTTTATTTGAAAATGTCTTTGTACACGCCGTTTAAGTGTAAAAGGTAATTCCAGCACAGAACTTGTAAGGTCATTTAAGATGGTTATTGTTGTGATCAGAGTCAAGTTTGTCAGAGCTTAGAAAGAGTTGTGTCTCTCCAGGAAGTAATGGAATGACTTGGGTATTTATGTTTTCCACATTAATATTTTTTGGACATAATATAGTGCGTTGTGTTAAAAGGGGCATTTGGTCTAATAAGATTGCTGTTCCAAATGTCTCTGTAACTAAGTCGTCGCAGATAAAGGCTTGAGGAATTGTAATAATATGTGGCTGAAGTCCATCTGTATTGGTGAGTGTACCATCTCTCAGTTGTAATAAGCAATTGTTATGATCTGGTTCTGGACATCGTATCTTTTTTACTAACTGTATCTTTTGAAAGTAATGCCAATTGTCTGCGTATTTTAAGGTGCACTGAACAATAGCTGAGTGCATGGCATCTGGAAGAATAGCTAATCACTGTTTAAAATCTCCTCCTAATAAAAGTACCTTTCCTCCAAATCGAATATTATTATTCATAAACGTTTGTAGAAGTTTATGAATGGTGTTGAGTAAGTGACTTCATGCCATTGAACATTCATCAATAAACAACATTTTTTCAAGACGGATGTCACGTGCAGTGCCACCGTTAATGTTCATAGTGGATACCGATTTGTAGGATCTAATGCAGTTGATAAAGATTTCACTTTCAGGTACATCGTCAGTTATAAGCTTCTGTAGATATTCAGTATATGAATGTAAAGAAGGCAGTCTAATTTGACCCTTTTGACAACAACGTGTAAATGTATAACTTGTATTGCCAGTTGTTTCTTCAGGGAAGTGAACTGAATGACAATGATTGCAAATGACATTCATTAATCCGAATGAATTTTCCTGGTGTATGTTTTCCTTGTGCTGTTTGAGAGGCGCGTTGTTGCATGTGTAGTATTTGGGACGTGTTGTTTTGGAGCTGTAATCGATTTGCCTGTGCTGTGTGAGAAGCCCGTTGTAGCCTTCGCTGCCATTAACGTATGTCTGAGACGGGAGGTGTTTCGTTTTGAATCCGTGCCTGTTGCGATGCAGCACTTTGATTGATAGTTTGCGTCATGTGGATCTAGGATGTAGATTTGTGCATATTTGCGTTGTTGATTTGTTTCAGGGTGCACTGTTCCAATGCGATGCAGTATTTGTGCACATATGCGAAAGCAGTATGGGCCATTGCCTTTTGGTGGCCTGATATTTACTCCGGTATATGCAAAAGCAAATGAACTATTGTAGGATCTAATGCAGTTCATAAAGTTTTTACTTTTAGGTACATCGTTAGTTAGAAGCTTTAGTTGAGCTTTGCGTTTTTGGAGTCGAGACATTTTTTCTTTTAGAAATATGGATAAGTAATAAGGAGTATTGCACTCACTGTTAATATGGAGCCTTTTCTGCGGTTGAATGGTTAATAGTGCCTTATTGTAATGAGATCCACCTATGCTGCATAGCCGTCTATTTTGTTGTTTCTTTCGTGTTCGTGTGTTTGTTCCTGTTATCATTTCCTTTTCGTTTTGTACCCGTGACCGTGTATTCATGACTTGTTTCTTTCTCAGCATGCGAAATATGGATAAGTAATAAGGACGATCGCAGTCACTGTTAATATGTTTCCTTTTCTGCAGTTGAACGGTTAATAGTGCTTTATTGTAAGGAGATCCACCTATGCTGTCTAGTGTGAAGGTGTTGACGTTCACTTTAGAATATGTGGCTTTGGGTGTCACTTCTTATGGATGTGTGTGTGTGTGTGGGGGGGGGGTGAGGATTGTTGTCGCGCGAGCGTCTTCTTTCTTTTTGTGTTCCTGTGTCTTGTTTGAATCCCCCTCTTTGTGTGTGTCCCGTCCGTTGCTTGTAGGGTGTGTGGGGTGGTTTTGTGTTCTTTTTTTGTGTTCCATGGGCTTGTTGAATCCCCCTCTTGGTGTGTGTCCCGTCCGGTGCCTGTGGGGGGGGGGGGGGGGATCGGGGGGTGTGCCCTGCTGTTGTGCGCGAGCCTCTTTTTTTTTTTTTTTTGGGTCTAGTTTCGTGTGCAATGCCTCATTTCTCCATTTTTCCTGTGCTCACTCCTTTTTTCTGTGGTCTTGTCCGCCTCTCGCGGCCCCTCATCCGCCTCTCTCGCCCTCTTTTGTCTGCCTTTCTCGGCTCCTCAGCCGACTCTCGCGGACTCTTTTTGCGCCTGCGCAGTACGTCTTTTTGCAGCTACGGCCCATTGCCGGATGTGCCTGCGTCCATCATCCGGTTTAGCATTCTCGGTTAGTAATATGGATATATATATATATATATATATATATATATCTGTATGTGTATATATATATGTGTGTGTATATATATATATATATATATATATGTATGTATGTGTGTGTGTGTGTGTGTGTGTGTGTGTATGTATGTGTATATATATCTATGTTGATATGTGTATATATATATATGTATATATATGTGGATGTGTATATGTATATATATATATGTAGATATGTATATATATGTATATGTATATATATATGTTTATGTGTGTGTGTGTGTGTGTATATTATTATATATATAAAAGACAGCAACACTCATAACAATGACAACACAATTACATTGACAATCATGTTACGTTATTTTTAAAATGTTTCCTTTTCTTTTTCATAACCTCTTTAACACACTACTTCTCTGCTGCGAAGCGCGGGTATTTTGCTAGTATGTATATATATGTGTACATAACCTCTGTAACACACTACTTCTCCGCTGCGAAGTGCGGGTATTTTGCTAGTTTATATATATAAAGGTGCATCTCAAAAAATTAGAGTATCACTGAAATGTTAATTTATTTCAGTAATTCAATTCAAAAACACACAGATTTCAAGTGTTTATTTCTTTTCATTTTGCTGATTATGGCTTATAGCTAATGAAAACCCAAAATTCAGTATCTCACAAAATTAGAATATTGTGAAAAAGTTCACTATTGTAGACTCATGCTGTCACAATCCACTCATCTAATTAACACAAAACACCTGCAAAGGTGTCCTGAGCCTTTAAATGGTCTCTCAGTCTGGTCCACAAGGAAGGTAAGCCACAAAAGGTCATTGCTAAAGAAGCTGGCTGCTCACAGAGTGCTGTATCCAAGCAAATTAATGGAAAGTTGAGTGGAAGGAAAAAGGTGCACAAGCAACAGGGATAACCACAACCTTGAGAGGATTGTGAAGCATAGCCCATTCATAAATTTGGGGGAGATGCAAAAGGAGCCCTGACCAAGTATTGAGTGGATATATGGACATACTTTTCAGTAGGCCAACATTTTTGCATTAAAAATAATTTTTTTATTGGTCTTATGTAATATTGTCATTTTCTGAGATACTGAATTTTGAGTTTTTCACTACCTGTAGGCCATAATTAGCAAAATGAAAAGAAATAAACGCTTGAAATATATCACTCTGTGAGCAATGAATCTATATATGAATTTCACTTTTTAATTTGAATTACTGAAATAAATTAACTTTTCAATGATATTCTAATGTATTGAGATGCATATACAGTATATATGTATATATTGTGGGTGCCCAGAAGGAAAGACATTTATCCTGGCTGGGAGGTTGCATACCCAGCCAGAAGGCCATAATGGAAGGACAGAGAGAATGAGCTTACCAGGAGCATGTCATTCCCCCGCACGGCAGGTGGCAGTCATCAGGGCTAAACCTGATTAAGACACATGGGAACCTGGGACGAGCTTAAAAGAAAGCAAAACTCAACTGGAGGAGGGAAGTACTGTGATTGTGTTATTTTGTATTGGCAAATGTGAAGATGTTGGGGCTCAATAAAAGCCCTTTATTTGAGCATAGAGTGTGATTTATCTTTTCAGCGACCTGCCTTGTGGTCACCATATATATACAGTATATATATATATATATATATATATTGTGGGATATGGCCGGACATTCATCCCAGCCAATACCCCCAGGCCGCTAGATGGAGCTCCCCCTGCGGTGTGGAGGTGCCCTGAATTACAACAGGGCATCATGGACATTGGAGTTTTCCTGTACAGCCCTGGGGGATGACATCGGGGACGCTGCAGGGAGGCCCAGAAACTTCTAGTTTACCTATAGCCCGGAAGTACGTCTTAGTCACAGTGACAGATGAAATGACGTGCTTCCGGGATGAGAAACAAGAGTTTTGACCTGACCCGGAAGTGCTAGGAAGTCACATGGACTGAGGGTTCAGAAGCACTTCCGGGTCGAGAACAATAAAAGACTGTGAGAGATCCCAGACGGAGGAGCTGAGTCGGGAGGAAGGGTGGCAACGCATCTGGGAGTGGAGGATTGTTATTGATTATTAGTATTGTGTATTGGTTTATGAGAATAGTGGAGTGGAGGGTGCTTTGTGCACGTTATTGTCCTAATAAATATTATTATTGGACTTTTATCTGGTGTCTGGCGTCTGATCAGAGGGTTCAAGGGAGTGATAGCGCCCCCTGTCACAAAAAAATATATATATATATCTATACTAATTAATAAAAGGCAAAGCCCTCACTGACTCACTGACTGACTGACTGACTGACTGACTGACTCATCACTAATTCTGCAACTTTCCGTGTAGGTGGAAGGCTGAAATTTGGCAGGCTGATTCCTTACAGCTTACTTACAAAAGTTAGGCAGGTTTCATTTCGAAATTCAACGCGTAATGGTCGTAACTGGAACCTCTTTTTTCACAATATACTGTAATGGACGGCAGCTCGATGGCCGTGGGAGGAGGAGTTGAGTGTCACGTCATCACGCCTCCCACGTAATCACGTGAAAAGACTGTGAACGCAGTAGGGAGAAATGAAGGAGGAGCCGCAAACAGAGAAGAACAAAAAATTCATTAAACAATTGAGAAGGGAGCGAAACAATAAGAAGCGAGCGAGTAAAGCATACAAGCATCTTCATAAGGGAAACAAAGCACGGTGTAAAACGTAAGTTTAAATTAAGTTTATAGAAATGCTCCCGCTGCGGATTGCAATAACATATTCGCGAGATAAAAGAACGCAGTAGGGAGAAATGAAGGATGAGCCGCAAACAGCGAAGAACAAAAAATTCATTAAACAATTGAGAAGGGAGCGAAACAATAAGAAGCGAGCGACTGAAGCATACAAGCATCTTCATAAGGGAAAAAAGCATGGTGTAAAACGTAAGTTTAAATTAAGTTTATAGAAACGCTCCCGCTGCGGATTGCAATAACATATTCGCGAGATAAAAGTTTAATGAGAAGACACGAGGTATAAACGAACCACACGCCGTAGCGCAACGTTAGGGGCTTCACCTCTGGCGCTGACGATAGAGATTCGATTCACGAGAGGGGATGCAGTGAGTGTGTACGCCTGATGAGCCCAGAATTAGGGAGAAACACACGTCGCATACTCTTTGCATTATTTGAAAGTAAACTATTAAAACCATTCTATGATCTGCTTCTGGGAACAGAAAGAGGGCACGTGGCGGACGTAAGGCGACTTGCTGACAAACCACAAGCGTGACCTGGCAGGTAACCACCCATACAATCAGATTGTGATTCAGAAAACGAATGCCATGAATGTAATTACCACGATCTACTGTACATACTGTCAAATAAACGAAACACACGCCGTAGCGCGACAGCTGTGAAAAGGGAGCTTCACAAAAAAACAGATCCTTAACAAATTGTTATTGGTATATATTCGATCCGTTTAAAAAGGTTTTCTTTTCTTCTTAATAAAAAATTAAAAGCAGTACTTTGCCGCAACGAAGCGCGAGAATTTGGCTATATATATCTGCTTCTCGCAATTAAAAGAGGGCACGTAGCGGATGTTAGACAACTTGATGACCATGCATAAGTGTTACCTGCCAGGTAACCACCCATACAATCAGATTGTGATTCAGACTAGGAATGCAATGAATGTAATTACCCCGATCTACATACAAGGCGAAAGTCTTGCAACATTCAAAGATGATGGTTTGGGATAAGTACACCATGGAACATAAAAGAGCTTATGAAGCCTTGAACTGAATAAAGCAAGATCTCAGAGATCGTAAAAAAAAAAAAAAAAAGGAGGTAATGTCGTTTTACTCGCTGTAGATTTTAGTCAAACATTACCAGTTATTCCACGAGGGAGACCAGCAGATGAACTCAACGCATGTTTAAAATCCATGCTTCTCCCACGGTCGGTTATATGTCGCGTGTTCTCGGGTAGGTACACCAAAAAATGTATACATTTAAGCATGTAATGGGCAAAGAAAAAATGAGGTATACCCGAAGGCACTGCAGTAGTACTCAATGTAACTTTACTTCTTAAATGTTAATGTTTTACTGTTTAATAATTTATACGCTTCTTATATGTTGTTCAAATTCTTTTATCAAAATACCAGTGACAGCGCAATGCACGATAACATAGAGTGAATACACCATACGCATATATATGTGTATATATAGATATATATATATATATATATATATATATATATATAATATATGTGTATATGTGTGTGTATATATTGTAGCAGATATAGCGCTTGTCCACCTCTTGAACCCTCAGGTACCACTCTTCCGACCAGGTGAAAGTACAACAATATTTTATTTTACTATTGTACAGTGCACAAAGCACTACACACACCACACTCATTAACTACAATAAACTCTCAAAACCAATACAATCCTCCACTCCCAGACACTTCGCCCTCCTACCTCCCAGCTCAGCTCAAATGTCTGGGCTTACCCATAGTCCTTTTATAGCTCCTGACCCGGAAGTGGTTCCAAGCACAACCCACAAGTCCATTTCCTTCCGGGTCAGGGCAAACAGTCCTCGTCTTCATCCTGGGAGCACGTCGCTTCCTCCAGTCACGTAACTGTGACGCACTCCCGGGTTATAGGGCATGCAAGAGCCCACTAGCTCCCCTACAGCGACTCCCGGTGGCCCCCAAGGTATCCAGCAGGGCTGTGTGTACAAACTACAGAGTCCATGAGGCCCTGCTGGAAGTCGGGAGGGCTCCTCCTAGCGGAGTCCATAGCCGGTCGTCCATCACAATATATAATATACAGTGATCCCTCGCTATATCGCGCTTCGCCTTTCGCGGCTTCACTCCATCGCGGATTTTATATGTAAGCATATTTAAATATACATCGCGGATTTTTCGCTGCTTCACGGGTTTCTGCGGACAATGGGTCTTTTAATTTCTGGTACATGCTTCCTCAGTTGGTCTGCCCAGTTGATTTCATACAAGGGACGCTATTGGCAGATGGCTGAGAAGCTACCCAACTTACTTTCTCTCTCTCTCTCTCTTGCGCTGACGTAGGGGGGTGTGAGCAGGGGGGCTGTTCGCACACCTAGACGATAGGGACGTTACTACCTTCTGTGTGCAGCTGCTTCCTGAAGGACATGCTGCACGGTGCTTCGCATACTTAAAAGCTCGAAGGGCACGTATTGATTTTTGCTTGAAAAACAAACTCTCTCTCTCTCTCTCTCTCTCTCTCTTTGTCTGCTCCTGACGGAGGGGGTGTGAGCTGCTTTGTGCCGCGGTGCTTCGCATACTTAAAAGGCAAACAGCCCTATTGATTTGTTTGCTTTTGTCTCTCTCCATCTCTGTGACATGATCTGCTCCTGACAGGCACTCCTTTGAAGAGGAAGATATGTTTGCATTCTTTTAATTGTGAGACGGAACTGTGATCTCTGTCTTGTCATGGAGCACAGTTTAAACTTTTGAAAAAGAGACAAATGTTTGTTTGCAGTGTTTGAATAACGTTCCTGTCTCTCTACAACCTCCTGTGTTTCTGCGCAAATCTGTGACCCAAGCATGACAATATAAAAATAACCATATAAACATATGGTTTCTACTTCGCGGATTTTCTTATTTCGCGGGTGGCTCTGGAACGCAACCCCCGCGATGGAGGAGGGATTACTGTATGTGTGTATATATATATATATATATATATATATATATATATATATATATATATATGACAGCAACACTCATAACAATGACAACACAATTACATTGACAATCATGTTACATTATTTTTAAAATGTTTCCTTTACTTTTTCATAACCTCTTTAACACACTACTTCTCCGCTGCCAAGCGCGGGTATTTTGCTAGTATAATAATAAAAGGCAAAGCCCTCACTGACTGACTCACTGACTGACTGACTGACTCACTCACTCACTCATCACTAATTCTCCAACTTCCCGTGTAGGTAGAAGGCTGAAATTTGGCAAGCTCATTCCTTACAGCTTACTTACAAAAGTTAGGCAGGTTTCATTTCGAAATTCTACGCGTAATGGTCATAACTGGAACCTGTTTTTTGTCCATATACTCTAATGGAGGAGGCGGAGTCACGTATCACGTCATCACGCCTCCTACGTTAAAACGTGAACTAAAAACAAGGAAGAGATTTACAGCACGAGTCAAATGCGGGAACAAAGGTAAATGACGTTAATTTTTGAGTGTCTTTTAATACTGTGTAAGCATACATATTAACACATGTGCAATTAAACGTGTGCATTTACGGGGTGATTTCTCAGGCTTAAAAGCTCGCTTTTTATCAAACGCAGGAACAAAGGTAAATGACGTTGTTGAGTGTCTTTTAATACTGTGTAAACATACATATTAACACATGTGCAATTAAATGTGTGCATTTACGGTGTGATTTCTCAGGCTTAAAAGCTCGCCTTTTATTAAAAAGCTAAATGCTAACTGTTTTCATTCTGAAGGGCACAAACCACGTTAGATTTCAGCCGTTAAACGCGCAAAAATGTCGGTACACCAGATAAATAAGCGCAACATATTATCAGTTGTATTGTATGCTTACAATACATATAGAAATGTCTTAATCGTTAACTAATAGTATGGGATGGTGTTTTTCGACTCGCGCCTTGATTTAAACGATTCCATGTCTTGGTGGGTTTGCGTAGCTTATTGTCAATATCTTTACACCTGTTTTTAAAACTTATTGACTGAAACGGGCTTTCACGAAAAAAGTTAGGGCTTTGCTACAGGATACACCCTCCACAAGTTAAGGAAGTAAAAATAAAAGGTGTATATTTCTGTTTTATTTAAACCTTTTAAGTTCGTATGCATAGCCCCATTTGGCTGTTTTAGTTTTTTTTCTTTCTTCAGTAATATTTAATCTCCTTAAAGAAAAAGAACATATGCATTTTACTTTTGTTGTATCTCTTTAGTAATATTTTAGTGTAAAAGGATAACCAGTATTTAAACCTTTTATGTTACTTTATAAAGTTATTTTACTCAATGTTGAAAAACTAATAAGAAAGCTAAATATTTTGGCAGCTGCTGCTTTAATTTTCAATGAAATGAAAAAAGCTCTCCAAGAGAAAACCTCAATGAAGAAGAAACAGTTTGCACTATCTAAAAAGGAGAAACCCTCATTTATAAAGGTTTGCTGCAGATGACTTAACTGAAAATAGATAAATATGTATTATACACATAGGAACTATTCATTTATTTTACTTATGCCTTTATTCCAGCAACTTGCAACATCTGAGGTACAATTTGTTACATTACTTTTGTTTTTTGCAGCACAGGCAGGTGAAGTGACTTCCTCAGGGTCACACAGTAGTGTCAGTACCAGGATTTGAACTGACAAGCTCCGGGTTTGCTGAAATATTACTGAAGAAAGAAAAAAAACGAAAACAGGCAAATAGGGCTATGCATACAAATGTCCATCCATCCATTATCCAACCCGCTATATCCTAAATACAGGAGCCAATCCCTGCCAACACAGGGCACAAGGCAGGAAACAAACCCCGGGCAAGGTGCCAGCCCACCGCAGGGCGCACACACCCACACACACCCACACACCACGGACAATTTAGAATCGCCAATGCACCTAACCTGCATGTCTTTGGACTGTGGGAGGAAACCGGAGTACCCGGAGGAAACCCAGACAGACACGGGGAGAACATTCAAACTCCACGCAGGGAAGCGAACCCGGATCTCCTAACTGGCACCTTTCACTGCGCCACCATGCCGCCTGCATACAAACTTAAAAGGTTTAAATAAAACAGAAATATATACCTTTATTTTTACTTCCTTAATTTGTGGAGGGTGTATCCTGTAGCAAAGCCCTAAGTTTTTTCATGAAAGCCCCTTTCAGTCAATAAGCCTTAAAAACAGGTGTAAAGCTAAACTTGCAGCACCGCTATTCAATTACACTTGCCTAACGCCACTCCTAAGGAGAGATACTGTGGGATCTGGGCATCCGTCAAAGCACCAATCACAGGCCCGATTAGAAAGCGGGAAGCTGTGATTTGTCGTCTCCCTCCCATGTAACAATCACAGCCCGTGTTACAACGCACTATGTATATATGTATATATGAAGAGGATGGATGGATGGATGTATATGTGTGTGTTTATGTATGTGTGTATATGTATGTGTATATATATGTTGATATGTGTATATATATATATATATATATATATATATATATGTATATATATGTGGATGTGTATATGTATATACTGTATATATATATATGTATATGTAGATATGTGTATATATGTATATGTATATATGTGTTTACATAACCTCTTTAACACACTACTTCTCCGCTGCGAAGCGCGGGTATTTTGCTATATATATATATATATATGTCAATGTATGTCTATGTTTATATATATATATATATATATATATGTATATATATATATATATATATATATATATGTGTGCATATGTATATATATGTGTATATATATGTACATATGTATATATATATGTAGATGTGCAAATTTGTATTTGTATATATATGTACAGTGGTGTGAAAAACTATTTGCCCCCTTCCTGATTTCTTATTCTTTTGCATTTTTGTCACACAAAACGTTTCTGATCATCAAACACATTTAACCATTAGTCAAATATAACACAAGTAAACACAAAATGCAGTTTGTAAATGGTGGTTTTTATTATTTAGGGAGAAAAAAAAAATCCAAACCTACATGGCCCTGTGTGAAAAAGTAATTGCCCCCTGAACCTAATAACTGGTTGGGCCACCCTTAGCAGCAATAACTGCAATCAAGCGTTTGCGATAACTTGCAATGAGTCTTTTACAGCGCTCTGGAGGAATTTTGGCCCACTCATCTTTGCACAATTGTTGTAATTCAGCTTTATTTGAGGGTTTTCTAGCATGAACCGCCTTTTTAAGGTCATGCCATAGCATCTCAATTGGATTCAGGTCAGGACTTTGACTAGGCCACTCCAAAGTCTTCATTTTGTTTTTCTTCAGCCATTCAGAGGTGGATTTGCTGGTGTGTTTTGGGTCATTGTCCTGTTGCAGCATCCAAGATCGCTTCAGCTTGAGTTGACGAACAGATGGCCAGACATTCTCCTTCAGGATTTTTTGGTAGACAGTAGAATTCATGGTTCCATCTATCACAGCAAGCCTTCCAGGTCCTGAAGCAGCAAAACAACCCCAGACCATCACACTACCACCACCATATTTTACTGTTGGTATGATGTTCTTTTTCTGAAATGCTGTGTTCCTTTTACGCCAGATGTAACGGGACATTTGCCTTCCAAAAAGTTCAACTTTTGTCTCATCAGTCCACAAGGTATTTTCCCAAAAGTCTTGGCAATCATTGAAATGTTTCTTAGCAAAACTGAGATGAGCCCTAATGTTCTTTTTGCTTAACAATGGTTTGCGTCTTGGACATCTGCCATGCAGGCCGTTTTTGCCCAGTCTCTTTCTTATGGTGGAGTCGTGAACACTGAACTTAATTGAGGCAAGTGAGGCCTGCAGTTCTTTAGACGTTGTCCTGGGGTCTTTTGTGACCTCTCGGATGAGTCGTCTCTGCGCTCTTGGGGTAATTTTGGTCGGCCGGCCACTCCTGGGAAGGTTCACCACTGTTCCATGTTTTTGCCATTTGTGGATAATGGCTCTCACTGTGGTTCGCTGGAGTCCCAAAGCTTTAGAAATGGCTTTATAACCTTTACCAGACTGATAGATCTCAATTACTTCTGTTCTCATTTGCTCCTGAATTTCTTTGGATCTTGGCATGATGTCTAGCTTTTGAGGTGCTTTTGGTCTACTTCTCTGTGTCAGGCAGCTCCTATTTAAGTGATTTCTTGATTGAAACAGGTGTGGCAGTAATCAGGCCTGGGGGTGGCTACGGAAATTGAACTCAGGTGTGATACACCACAGTTAGGTTATTTTTTAACAAGGGGGCAATTACTTTTTCACACAGGGCTATGTAGGTTTGGATTTTTTTTCTCCCTAAATAATAAAAACCATCATTTAAAAACTGCATTTTGTGTTTACTTGTGTTATATTTGACTAATGGTTAAATGTGTTTGATGATCAGAAACATTTTGTGTGACAAACATGCAAAAGAATAAGAAATCAGGAAGGGGGCAAATAGTTTTTCACACCACTGTATATGTGGATGTGTATATGTATATATATGTATATGTAGATATGTGTATATGTAGATATGTACTGTATATGTATATATATGTTTACATAACCTCTTTAACACATTACTTCTCCGCTGCGAAGCGGGGGTATCTTGCTAGTATATATATAAAATTATATATACTAGCTGTGTAAGCTTTGTGTTGTAAAAAGCCCTGGATCCTAGAAACTATTGAAATCGTCAGAAAAAAAATTGAAATGTCAGGTAATTGAAAGGGATTACTCTGGGCATCTCTCTCTCCTAGGAGGATTTGTTTTGCTGACGGGCTAACATCGCTTGTGCATTAGTGGCAGGAGGAAAAGTAAAAGGGATACTGTTTTACCAACTAAGCAACTTTGTCTTTCTTCTGAGGTTTCATTTTGCTGATGTGCTCGCCTCACTTGTGTTATTAGTGGCTAAGCAAGTTTTCTGTTTCCTCAGAAGCGGAGCCCTTACCCAGACTCCACCTCTCACTTCCACACACTATATAATATCTGAATAGGCTGCACAGCAAAAAGCAAACAAAATGAAGTACTCATGCATATTATAGTTACTTGTCAAATATAGTATAAGGATAATTCATAAAATTATCCATTTTTAAAATTAAATTAGCCAAGTCAGTTCTTAGCAAACACAACTTCTTTATAAGCTCTCATGTCATTAGTAATGGCATTGGCTTGTAGATTTGACTATATATATGTATATGTGATGAAGACCATGGAGAGGCTGCTGCTTCACCACCTGAGGCCACAGGTTCAACACGCCCTTGACCCTCTGCAGTTTGCATATCAGGAGAAGGTGGGAGCGGAGGATGCCATCATCTATATGCTACATCGATCCCTCTCCCACTTGGACAGAGGCAGTGGTGCTGTAAGAATTTTGTTTCTAGACTTCTCTAGTGCCTTCAACACAATCCAACCTCTGCTCCTTAGGGACAAGCTGACAGAGATGGGAGTAGATGCATACCTGGTGGCATGGATCGTGGACTATCTTAAAGACAGACCTCAGTATGTGCGTCTTGGGAACTGCATGTCTGACATTGTGGTCAGCAACACAGGAGCGCCACAAGGGACTGTACTTTCTCCGGTCCTGTTCAGCCTATATACATCGGGCTTCCAATACAACTCGGAGTCCTGCCACGTGCAAAAGTTCGCTGATGACACTGCTATCGTGGGCTGCATCAGGAGTGGGCAGGAGAAGGAGTATAGGGACCTAATCAATGACTTTGTTAAATGGTGCGACTCAAACCACCTACACCTGAACACGAGCAAAACCAAGGAGCTAGTGGTGGATTTTAGGAGGCCCAGACCCCTCATGGACCCCGTGATCATCAGAGGTGACTGTGTGCAGATGGTGCAGACCTATAAATACCTTTTGAGTGTAACTTGATGATAAATTAGACTGGACTGCCAATACTGATGCTCTGTGTAAGAAAGGACAGAGCTGGTTATACTTCCTTGGAAGGCTGGCGTCCTTCAACATCTGCAATAAGATGCTGCAGATGTTCTATCAAACGGTTGTGGTGAGTGCCCTCTTCTATGCGGTGGTGTGCTGGGGAGGCAGCACTAAGAAGAAAGACGCCTCACGCCTGGACAAACTGGTGAGGAAGGCAGGCTCTATTGTTGGCATGGAGCTGGACAGTTTGACATCTGTGGCAGAGCGATGGGCGCTAAGCAGGCTCCTATCAATTATGGAAAATCCACTGCATCCACTAAACAGTGTCATCTCCAGACAGAGGAGCAGCTTCAGCGACAGACTGCTGTCACTGTCCTGCTCCACTGACAGACTGAGAAGATCGTTCCTCCCCTGAACTATGCGACTCTTCAGTTCCACCCGGGGGTGTAAACATTAACATTATACAAAGTTATTGTCTGTTTGTACCTGCATTATTATCAATCTTTAATTCAATATTGTTTTTTGTATCAGTAAGGTGCTGCTGGAGTATGTGAATTTCCCCTTGGGATTAATAAAGTATCTATCTATCTATATATATTTACAGTATATGCTGTATACATATTGTCAATTACATTGTGTGCATAACCAGACTCATTGGTCCCAGGTGATCACAGAATCAGAAATTAACTTAACATGTGAACTTTTAAGATATGATAGGAAAACCAAAGTATCATAAAGAATTCAGTAAAAAACAAGGAATATGTGCATGGCTCATATAGAGAGTACCCAGGCTGGGATTTGAATCCAGGACTCTGGAGCCCATAGGAACAGAAAACAGAGGAAGTTTTACATTTAGGTGTGATACAGTAGGGTGTCTCAGATTGCTGTCTGAAAAGAATCAAATGCCACTGTATCAGGATGATGCCGATGCATGGAACAACATTCTAAGCTAAACTAGATGTTCATTTGTACTAAGATCTATCCATTATCCAACCCGCTATATCCTAACTACAGGGTCACGGGTGTCTGCTGGAGCCAATCCCAGCCAACACAGGGCGCAAGGCAGGAAACAAACCCCGGGCAGGGCGCCAGCACACACACACACACACACACACACACACACACACACACACACACACACACACACACGCACACGCACACGCACACACACACCAAGCACATACTAGGGCCAATTTCGGATCGCCAATGCATGTAACCTGCATGTCTTTGGACTGTGGGAGGAAACTGGAGCACCCGGAAGAAACCCATGCAGACACGGGGAGAACATGCAAACTCCATGCAAAGAGGACCCGGGAAGCGAACCCAGGTCTCCTTACTGCGAGGCAGCAGCGCTACCCTACTAAGATCTAAATATATCAAATCATTTAGTTTCGTAGTGTAAATTTACTAATTTTATGCAGACTTCTGTCTTCATTATCAGTGAAAGTTGAGTTTCTGTATGTATTTCCAGCAGAAATTTCCATGGTGCAATTTAGAGTGAAGGACACAGTAATTTACTGTTGACAAGGAAAGGTTTTTGTAGTAATGGGTTGCACACCTTAAAGATAGCCAGGTCTGAACAGCATAACCACAATGGATCAAGATAACAAAAAAGAATGCAGAAGAAAAGAGCTTAAAAAATAATGTGCAAAACAGCAGCATAGTATGACCACTTAAAATACACACAAGCACACAGACCATAGTATCTCAATGTCTGCAGTCCATTGACCTCTAATGGCTGTGTTGGGTAGTGACTAAGGCATTGGACAGGACAGCAAGATCGGTTATTGCCTGTAATTTATTGTGTCTCCCTAACGTCTTGTGTTTCAGAGCTGAACAATGTAAATGTACTTTAGAAATATTTTTCTTTTTTCAATTTCAGACAGATGCCTATCGAGTGAGTAATGTTCTTCATTTTAAATAATGTGAGACAGTCTAATAATATGTATCCCCAAGCTGAAAAATTCTCACATTAAGAGCTCCTCAGAAACAATGATTTTTAAACAAATTCCAAAGGCTCCTCTATTGAGGACGCAGAAGTGTACATTAAAATAAAACATTTAGACTATTATCACAAAATTAACATTTATTTATTTGTGTTAAGTCTGATGGGTATAGCTTCATATTTATAACATGTAGTCTTACATATAATTCGCATACTCTGATTATGGATTATGAAATCACTCTAACTGATTTTAGTTTGAACTGTTTAGGATATGAAATGGGACCAGCTGAAAGGAGGTTAAAAACACACTTCTCACAAAAGTTCTCACACTCTTGAAATGTGAGCATGTTACTTACTTTCCTGTGCGTCAACTGTGAAAAATACACAAAAATAAAAGAAATAAATTGTGATCTTGTTAGTTGCTCTGGAGCAAACATATCTTCTATATAAATTAATAATAATAATAATAATGTATGTATTTCTGATAAAACATGTGTATGGAAATAAAAGCCATGAGGAAAAGCCCTCCTCTGGTGACAGTGGATACTCACAATGCTGGACTTTTAATTCCTTACTTACAATTTTTGTTTCAAATAGTAAAAACATATGTAGAAATACATATGTATTTATTTAATATTAATTTATTTATTACAGAACAAAATAATTTTATGATTCATTGTTTGAAACTGAACCAGTCAAAACAGCATTCATCACGCTATAAACTACATCAACATCCATATTTATGCTGCCAAATACTGCATGTTCCATAAATTCTGAGTTGAAAATTTTATTTTTCTCGGAAAAACAGAGGAGATTTTAGTCTGGAAAGCTTCGTCACATCCATACTCATACTCATCCTAAGGATGATCATCACATTTCCTATTCAACACATCCCAGGAATGTTTCTGAAATAAAATTAATTCTACTATGAAAAGCTTTTGAAAGAAAGTTATTGCATATTGTAAGCTGTGAAGCCGCTTTATTTATTTGCAGATATACAGACTCACATATTTTCTGATCATTACTAAAATCTTAAAATGAAATTAGCATTATCAAAATATTATAAAATGGAAACAATAAGCAATGCAAACTGTATTTGATTTATTTCTATTGTTTAATCCTCTATGTATTAAAAATACACAGTTTTTAAATCTAATAGTTACATGTTATACACTAAACAGTATGAAATTATTAGAGTAAATATGGTGACAATAAGGTGGTGTACATCCACAGAACAGCTATAAAACAGGTAGAATATTCCACAGACATAGTGAAATAACCATCTTGTTCTCTGATTTTCCAGCAGAACCCTACATTGGCATTCCTTCATATAAAAACAAACAATAAATAGTAAAGTGCAGAGTTAAAACAAAAATCACATCATAAAACATCAACATACACAGAGGCAGTAAAATGGAACATCCTCAATCTACTTCTAAATATGTTTTTTGTCTAGTCTAGCTAGTGTAAATCAACAGTTTAAAGCAAGCTACTTCAGTAACATAACGTTGATTTCATTTACATGCACTTTTGTAATTCAGCTCTGTGGCTATCCCATCCACCACACATTCTATTAGGACATTTCAGCTGATCCTACATTTACCCTCAGCTTCACTGATGCACATCATGGATTATGCATAAGATCTTAAGCACAGGAACATATTGAGACTTTTTCCTCCAAAAAATTCCAGAAAAATAAGGTGCTTTGTTGAACTGAAGGTATTGTGTTTACTGGGCCTAGTCTCAAGACTTTCCAAAAGACAGTAGCAGGCCACAGTACACAATATGCTAGTGTGAGAAAACATTAAGTATTTAAAAGGCAAGAAAATTAGTGGCAAGTTGTACAAATAAATTTTAGAGCTATTTAATTTAATTTTGGGTTATCTTCTACAGTATTCAGTGATGTTGGTGACATCTTCAGATGCCACAATTTTAGAACTGGCTGCTATGACATCTCATGGGGGTATGTTCTAAGAATGTATATGATCACATGGCCATGGTGACCATCTTATTTAAGGCCCAGCTGCATGCTCAGTGATTGCCTGGACTGCTTCATTTTGACAAAGGATTAACATTTTTCTAGCAAAATAAAATTAGATTAGTTTTCAGCTTTTGGCTTTGACTTTCTGCCCATGTAATGATTATAAGTTTATTTTGCCTTTTCCTTTTGGTCACCATCTGTTTGTCTTTTTAGTGTTAAAGCCTGCTATATTTGACAATTTTCTTTTAAATCATCCTGAAATAATCACTGCCATGCACCACCTTAAACCCTTGCCCTGTAGAGTGTTTTATTCTTGTATGGAATGAGATCTGTCTTTTCTTTTGTTGTCCATAAATTGAGTTTAATTCTGCTAATCATATTTTTGCTGCATGTTCTGTATCTGATGTTTGTGTGGCTTATTTCACTCTATGCTTCATCAAATTATAGGCATAAAAAAACTAATGTGACAGGTGCAGATGCCATACTGTGGATAACTTAAATTAGCAGCTTACTTAAATTTTAGAATACTTTAGGAAATCAGGGTCGTGTACGGTGCAAGGGTTGTAGGAAAGTATTCTAGCAGAAGATTCAATCGGGCCTACTGTGGATCACTAGAATGAACTGTGTAGCTGCACTGCAAGCAGAGAAGACTGGGAGCTTTAAAATTTAGAAATGTTTTTACTTCACCTGAGTGGGAGCAAAACTGATTGTTTTATTTCACTGATTTCAACACAAAACATTTTTTGATGATGTGCTCTGTGAAACATGCTTTATAAAATAAAGATGAATTGAATGATGAATGTATCCCAATGAATACATGCTATAGAAGCAAAGCTGAATGGGTAAGAGAGAGCGATCATCTTAAGCAAAAGTATGAAGCTGAGAAAACCTCTAAAAGAGTAAACCTCTGAACATATAGTAATATTGTTCATTTGTAAAGACAAGAACAAAACCGAAAACATACAAAGCACAGAACATTTACGCTAAGTGCACACCTTTTGCTGCACCTGCTTGTCTGACTTCATAATCTACTCAATCAGTGACAGGATTGTACATGCTGACAAAGCACACAGATAGGTGCCAAATGATCAAGTAAGTGCAGTTTAGAGGTAGAATGTGCAAGTCTAAGGATTGAAATGTATTTTTGTCACATTGGTGTGGGTATATTGGAAACTGCAAGCCTGACAGCGTCCATGGTACATCAAGAATGGCCATAGGCCTAAAAAACATCTAACCAAAGGTTGTCCTGCTGATAAAATGAAGTCAAATTTAGTTGGCATGGCTTGATGGTACAGAGTAATAAATGGACTAGAGTAAGTTGACTAAAAGGTAAGCACAACAGTGCTAAAGGCAGCATATCAGGGTTTTTGGGTTATGATAGTTATTGATTCCTTTGAGTGCCACTTTGCTAGTGAAAATTAAGACGGTAGTCGCAGTGTGGTATAGTGGAAACACTCCGCCAGGTCTGATAAATTGTGGTTTATTGTTATTCATACTTAGGTGCAATGGAATGAATCCAAAAGCTCATGATTACTTGAATCCATCTGAAGAGTGTCTACAGTAGTCTAAGAGTTGTAATAAAGTGTGATGTTTCTATGGCTCACACTAGGTCATTAGAAACATCTCTTTATGGCAACAGTCTGACCATCTATCTGCAAGTGGACGTTTTCATCAAGGTTAGAAGAATGCTTTGAATGGTTTCAGAAATATGACTGTGAATTCAACTTCAATGCAAACATGAGACCTAAGGATGAGGTGAAATGAGATATTTAAAGTAAAAATAACCATCAAGCTATTTTACAAAAACAATAAGACACACTGGAACAGAAACGGCCTAACATCCATCCATCCATCCATTATCCAACCCGCTATATCCTAACTACAGGGTCACGGGGGTCTGCTGGAGCCAATCCCAGCCAACATAGGGCGCAAGGCAGGAAACAAACCCCGGGCAGGGCGTCAGCACACCACAGGGCACACACACACACACCAAGCACACACTAGGGACAATTTTGGATCGCCAATGCACCTAACCTGCATGACTTTGGACTGTGAGAGGAAACCGGAGCACCCGGAGGAAACCCATGCAGACACGGGGAGAACATGCAAACTCCACGCAGGGAGGACCCGGGAAGTGAACCCGGGTCTAACAGCCTAACATCTGGGTTAAATACCCAACAATCAGGGCTACTCTGATGAAAAGTTGGGAAATGACTCAGTGTTAGCTGGGTTTACCTCCAGGAAGAAAGTGACCATTCAGCAGACGTAAAATATCTGAGCTGAGCTGGTCAGAAGAATTGTAGCTGTTACCACTACTGTGTACAGGTGGCAAAATCAGACCATGAGCAGAATCAGAGCAGATGGGTTCATTTCTTTGACAATAACTTCAAATGCCTGTGTTACTGTGTACATTCAGCACATAAACCTTATATAAGTGTAGAGGTTATATGGACAACAGAAAGTTTAATAAATTACACTGAATGATGAAATATGAGTCATTTGAGCTCAGAGTGGGAACTGAATTGGTTAACATGTACAAACTGAACACCTACATGAGTAGTCTGGGGTGTCAATATAGACAAAACTCAAAAGATAATCTTTCTTCAAAAACCGTATGTATACAAAAAGAAGGCAAAATGGGGCTGCTTCTTGGAAAATTATGAAGCCAGTTTATATGCTCTTTGGGAGTAGACAGATTCTACAAAAGCGTGATTTCTTAAAGATGCTGGAAACTCCGCCTTTAAACTCACTTTCTGCATTAGTTTATACACGACAGCAATGCCGACATTGTGTCTGTTTGCAGAAGGAACGCTAAAGTGGTCACCAAATTAATCTAGTCTATTCTTCCTCAAGTATTTTATTTTACAGAAAAGCATCCCCACAAACACATTCAAAACAAAATTAAAATATGTAAAAGACAAGATACATTCAGATGCATATAGAGAAGTAAAAAATAAATTAGCCCAGCAGACAAGAGATAAAGCTGTGTCCAGTTTTATGGGAACAGAGGATTCAGGGGCTAATGTTACTGGAAGAGCTGGGTAGTTTATTTCTAAAGAGTTAATTCACTGTTATACATCATCACCTGTAGAAATGAGTAGCTAGTTGGAAAGTGGGAAACTTTCTGAGATGCTTCTGAAATGTTCTTTGTTCATGTTAATATCTCACTGAAGTTTGAATAAAGGCTGGAGTAAACGTGAATAATATATGTGTTTTTTATAACTGACCCAAGATAATGCTCTCAAAAATAAAAATGTCATAAAAATTGAAGCAGCACGTAATCAAGATTGTGTGTTCACCTCTTATAAGGAAGTTAAGATGTGATGAGGCGTAAATCGCTCCTTTAATCTTCTACAAGGTTGTTTAAGGGATAATTATGCTGTAAGGCATATAGTTATGTAAAAACCAATTATAGCAAAAGAGAGGCACCTAGTTTAGAAAATGTAGGACTGATTTTGAATTTTTTTTTTTTTTGAACAGTGCTAACGTTTATGTTTTCTGTACTACTGCTGGTGACACATCCACAACTAAAGAGATAATTAAGATTAAATGCTAAAAAAAGATATGATTGCACAGTCTTTCTCCACCAAAAAAGTATGCTTGTGTTTAGAATAAGTTCTTGCTTTAGACCACTAAACATTTTGCAGCCCCAGCCTTGTTTTGTTCAAATAATAATGAATTATTTGGCCTTATGGAAAACAATTTCAACAAACCTCTAATTATTTCTCACGTAACTGTAATAAACCTTTACCCCAATACAAAAATACCACTCCACCCCCCAGACACACATAAAACACAGAAACAGATATACACACACACACACACACACACACACAAATGGAGAATACATCCCTTCCTCATTTTCCATTTCAAATACTATGCAAAAAGAATGCAAAAGGATGTCCATTGCAGTTTTCTTTTGTGAGTTCTCATCAGGCAAGTGGTGCACTTGACTTCATGTTTATTGCTAACAGTTCATGTAAAATACTGTCATTTGGAGTTTGTTTCACCAAAGTGCCCCTATCTTATTAAATGACTGTGGTCACAGTCTTCTGGCCTTAGATAAAAAACAGAGTGAGTTCCAAGTGTGAACATAGCACTGAAGAGTAAGTGGAGGGCTGGCAATTTGGGAAGGCCTGGATGTAAAGCTTAAGCTCACAAAACACCATTAGTGACACACAGTGGACAAAGGTGGCATAACTGCATCAAGATTGTAAACTTGTCAAAACCAAAAGGTAGCAATGTCACTTGAAGAAGTGAAAATATTCAAAATCTGAATTATAACAAGAATCATATCAGATACTCTAGTGCTGCTACATCATACTTCACCATAGATAAAAATACACAGGCTCAGGATTTACAAAATGCATACATTAAAAACAGAATATTGGACATTCTCAGAGCCCCTGCTCTTGTGTTTTACAGGTTCTGACAGGTTGACAAACTGTGCCCTATCCTGGCCTTCCCCTCCCATTACTGCACCTTGCCTCTATTTTTGCATGTCACACTGAAGAAGTAACACAATCGAAGGATCACCCTTAGCTGCCTCCTTGAACTCCTCCAGTGTAATCTCATCATTGTGATCTTTGTCCATCTTACTGAAGATCTTGTCCACACGCTGCTGGGGGGTCAGGCCATCTTCATTCATACGCATCATGATCACAGTTCCCACCATCTTATAAATTGCCTGAAACAGAGGTAAGCATTTTGTTTTGGTGTAAGAATTGGGTCTCACTGGTCAGACTTTCGAAATATCATGAATCTGGTCTAGTTGATATGCCATATTTTATTATGCTTAGTCTAGTATTTTATAAGGAATTTTTTAAAATCATGATTAAATTAATTCATGATCAAAATAAAGCCCCTTGTGAAACTTTGTGTTACAAATGAAGATGACAAACTTTTGTGGAGGTCTTGATTGGGGCTGGAGGTGAGAAAAGTAGATGAATCAAATCAAGTCAAATTTTATTTGTCACACACAAATTATACATACATTACAGTATGTAGTGAAATGCACAGTTGTTAAACTCCAAGACTTTACATTTAAAAGGAATATAAAGAATAATATATGATCTTATAAATATCAATAAAAATCATTATGTTAAATGAGTGCAATATTATGTATTATGATAGAATTATAAAATATGTGATAAATAATAACTAAATAAAAATGTTAATAACTTAAATAATATAAAGTAAGAGAGTTTACAATAGGACATCATGTAGATCTAGAAAACTTTCCTCATTCAACATGTAGATGGAATGTGGAAAAAAGCTCCTACTTAGTCTCTCTTAAGTGATCTTCGGGCATTGGTATCGTTAAACCTGATTTAATCTAGGATCAATTAGTTGGTCCTTTTCTAAAATATATTGTGGGGGGAATTCAAATTTATATTCCCTTACTTACCATTTCCAGTTATGTCTATGATCTAGATGATAATTCCTTCATATTTATTGTGTTTTTGTTTTTTTAAATCAAATTTTTAAATTAAATTTGTGTCTCTTAAAGTTCAGGATGTGTTAAACGTATTCATTTCCCAAATATTCTACTTTCGAATATTTTGAGATAAACAAAATATTACTGGGCATCAACCAAATTTAAGCCTCAGGTATGTATATACTTATACTTTTATATAGGTATTCATAGCTCTGAAAAATAATGTCACCAAATTAGGGAAAATATACATAGCAGAAAATGGTGAAATTATGGTAGGAGACATGGTAATACATAAAATACACATATGGCATATTTTTTTATATCCATCCAGGTATTTATTTTCTAAAATCATCTACTTTATTACAGGGCCACTGCTAACAATACTTGGTACAAAGTAGGAATGAACTCTGGAAGAGACAGCAGTCCAGTGTTCAGCACATTTATGCACATACACATACAGGGTAGAAGGGCCAGAAGTCAAGAGAAATACAAGCAGGGAATAGGATATTCTATAGTGAAGCAAATGAACAAGGAAGGAGCTCATGTAGGCTTAGTGGTTTCTAGGCAAGTGGCAGAAACTTTGGTAGGTGTAAGAAGGACAAGTGATGACTCTAAGTGAGCGTTGAGGAAGTACCAGTAAGCATCATGTATGTATATGTCTCCCAGGTGGGATGTGAAGACAACTGTAACAAGCAGACTAGAAAAGCTGGTGCTATATACTAAGCCAGGGTTACTTGATTACAACCTGAAGGGCTGCAGTGGCCTCAGGTTTTCCCTTTAAAAAATTTCCTAATTAGAACCTGTTTATTTACTACTAAAGCAATTTTTTAGGCTTATGTTTAGTTAACTCATTTGTTATGGTGAACTGCCTAAATTAGCTTAAAACAGCTATATTTAGGTTTTAATTCATGCTTGATTTCTTAACCAGCCATCAGTTAATAATGAGGTGTAAATGACAAAGGAATCTGAGCCTACATGCTTTCATTTAAACCTGTGTAATGCATCATAAAGTATCTGTGAGAGTAAAATGTTTTGAAATAAATGAGGGAGAAGAGAAGGACCAAGAGGTACAAATATGTTCCAGACCACAAAACATATGAATAATGTTCTCTGAATATGAAAATTCTACAATGTAATAAAGATTTGTCTTAGAAGAATGAAAGCACTAAGCAGCCATATCATTAAATACCAAATTTCATTATCTTCTAGGCCTGGCTTTTCATTACAAAACTAGTTGGAATGAGAACCTGCAGGCACTGTGACCATCCAGGACTGGCTTGTGCAGAAACATCTCAGCTACTTTCCTCATCATTTCATTTTCTAACCTGCTTAATCCAGACCAGTGTTGCTGTGGGGGCTGGAGCCCATTACAGCTAGCATAGGGCACAAGTCCATCTCTCATTTAGTTTTGCCAGTTCACCTAACCTGAATGTCTTTGGGCAGAGCGAGGAAACCCACAAAGCCACAGGGAGAACATGCAAACTCCATGTAAGGAGAACTTGGGATGCAAACCTTGGCCTCCTTACTGTGAGGCAGTCACCATTGTTCCCCCTTTATCATACATATTTTTGTGAAATTAGCATTAATAATTATTAAAGACAAAATGTATTTCCATATGGGATAGTAAATAGTAGCCAAGGTTTAACAAGACATATTGCTAATCTCTGCTTTTTCTGTTTTTTTACAATGAAAAGAAGCTGTGCACTCACTTTCATAAGAGATCAGTTAGCTACTAACAGGACGAAAAGGCACTTGGGCTAATGAAGGGAAAGGGGCAGGGCCTTGAGCCATTGTAGCCACCCCTTCACATATGTCCCTGAATACCATTTGCATTCCTCTATTTTCATTTATCCTTTGGCAACATGTCTGTGATTCTACTATAAATTGCAACTAAAACCATCAAGGAGCAGTAAAAAGAATGCTAGTTTCAAAGTCAGTCATGATTTTTTTTTTATCAAGTAGACCAGTATGAAGTATTAGTTTGTAGAAACAGAGGAGGCAAATTAAAAACAAATGCACTTTGCTCTCCTTTTCATTTAGCCACTACAGACGGTCCCAATATTTACAATCTTAAATGCTAGGCTTTTCAATGCTTACAATGTAGAATGTAGTTTTATGAGATGGAAATTATAATTTTTTTTATTATGTGGATTTTTTTTTCCATCAAAGCATCATGTACTACTGCATGTATCCTCCTAATAATACACATCAAATAAAAAGTATGAAAGGAAACAAGCACCTGGGAACATTTCATGTAAATTATGCATGCATCTTTTCAGCAGGCTGTGGCAAGCGATTTCCTAACACTGTCTATACCAAGCATTCATACAGAAAACACCAAACATACTGAGACAAAATTAGCCAAAGTCCTACATGTTTATTTTTCATGGTGGCAACCACCTCCATTCAGATTTCTTACTTTTAAAAACAACATGCCAGATCCCGGACATTTAGGAAACAATTATGCGTAGATTGAAGTATCTCTTTTCATATAAACTGTAGTGCTACTGATTTCAAAACCTAACCCCAAATACAAGCAATGTTCAGTTAATGATTAAAATTACAGTACACCACTGGGGACAGAAGTAGGAGAGAGCAGTACATCCTTAAGGCCCTGAGAAGGTAGACAAATATCCTCAAAGCTGGTTGAGAATGTTATGGTCACATAGTGTCAGTAACTGGATTTGAACTCACAACCTCAGAGATGTTTGGTTTACAGTTATTATTATAATAATAACAATACATTTTATTTATATGGCACCTTAATACCAGATAATGATGACAACATTTGATGAGCAACTGATGAAAAGGACTGACAAATGAAACAAAAAGGCTTGCTAAGCAACTTCTACTTATTGTTAATATTAATAACCCTCTACTCAAACCTTACCTCAATGATTTCCAACATCTCTGTGCGAGTGATCTTGCCATCTCCATCTAGGTCATACATGTTGAATGCCCAGTTTAGCTTCTGCTCAAAACTCCCCCGGGATGTGATAGAGAGGGCACAGATAAACTCCCGGAAATCAATTGTTCCATCCCCATTTTTGTCGAAAGTTCGAAAAGCATGCTGAGCAAACTTAGATGCATCACCATATGGGAAAAACTGTGGAGAAATACTCGCGTCAGAACATTGTTTCATGGGACAATATCATGTGCTAATCTCAATGAAACGGTAAACTCTAAAATCAAGCATAATTTACAATACACAAATACAAATATATACACATTGCCAGTCAAAAGTTTTAGAACATCACAGATTTTTCAGTTTTTATGTAAATGCATGCAGTTTAATATCTTAGTGTTTCATGAAATCATGGCATAGAACAAATAAACAATGGCAAATAAAAAAATAATTCAAGGAATCATTAAGTGTACAATATTTTATTCAAATTTTGTATTCATCAAAGTAGCCACCTTTTGCTGATATAACAGCCAAACTGAGGTAACCCATTTGATTCAGAATGCCAATCACTCTGTGCAAGTCACCAACTCTGCCTCCAGCAAAAGAACCCCAGACCATCACACTTCCTCCTTCATGTTTAACAGATGGTGTCACACACTGAGGAACCATCCTTTTGCCAACTCGACAGAGTACAAATATTTTGCATGATGAACCGAAGATTTCAAATTTTGATTCATAAGTCCATAGCACTTTCTTCCAGTCTGTAGTCATCCACAGCCCATATTTCAAGGTCATATTTTGTCTTTTAAAGAATGCCACTCGCCCTGTCAAACCTGCAGTACAAAGTCTCCTCTTCATAGTAGAAGCTGAGACTTGCTTATTTTGGCCACTGTTAGCTGTTCTTGAAGCTGCTGTGTTGTGAGACACCTATAAATGCAAGCTGAAGACCCTCAGAAACGTGTCTTCTGATTGGGTTGTGTCTGCCAGATTGCTACCTATCAGAGTTTCTTCCAGTTTCCAATTGTCCTTGGATTGTGTAGGACACGGTCCTCACTGATCTTTTGATTTTTTTTCTCAATTTCTCTAAATGAAAGGCCTACATTTCTAATGGTAATACTGCTCTGTCTCATTTCATTTGTTAATTGCCATTTTCATTGCCATTATCACTGGAATTTACAACTTTCTACAGTAATATTGTCCAAGTAGTACTTCAGAAGGTGCAGTAACACAGTCTGTTCAAACTCCATTTTAACACTAACAGAGGGTTTTAAGTAATCAACAGAAGTTGGGACAGCTGTACAAATTGTTTGATTCAACATGGATGGCTTAATTTACTTTAACAGCTGCAGAACATCTGTAGGTTGTAACTTACTAGTTGTTCCCTGACCAAGGCCCATTTGTAATACTCTGAAATTTCCTTTTTTCAGTTTTTGCTAACATAAACTTTAAATTTAAACCTCTGGCAGTTTATTGCTTAATGTTTCACTATTTTAGGTCATTCATTGCATTTCACGTGATTAAATTTGAAGAAAAACTGGAAAAACTGAGGAGTTCTAAATCATTTGACTGGAAATGTTTATATCATTTTTTATTTAAGGCACTAAATGCAGTAATAAAATACAACTGCACTTCAATAAAAAATAGCATGTACAATAATATTATACCCCACCTGACCCAGAAGGTTATGCAAGAGAGCCCCATCTAAAGTGGTTCTTCATATAAGTGTTTTACCTTAACATACAGTTGCTGAAACTCTTCGAGGTTGAGTATACCAGTGGGACAGTCTTTGAGGAAACCTTTGTACCACTGTTTGAGCTCACTCTCGTTGAATTCTGTGCTCCTAGTTAGGTCGTCCAAAACCTCAGGAGCTAGTTTGCTGTTGTGTTTTCCCATTGCAAAATCACTGTAAAGATATACAAAGATACAAAGTAGATATAAAGAGATCTTCATGAAAATCAACAAATACAGTATTCAACAGATTATCTACAATATCAAGAAGAGAATTTAGACTTCTACTTGTTTACTTTTATTACTAGGGCTGCGATGAGGATAAAGAAAATCAGAATATTCCTATTCTCAGTCTTCACTCTGGTCCTAATCACAGCACCCATATACACTACCTGGATGTGACAGTCCTACAGCAATTTTCTTTTATCCTATAGGATGGACTTCTCTGTTTGTTGTTTCCTTCAAGCATTAGATGTAATTTAATTGTGATATTGTGGGAATTCTGAGTTCAGTTTTAAGTTAGATCACAGGAATACCAATATTTCATAAGTAGGGCAGCGAGAAAATTCCAACAAAAAAACTGAAAGTATACTTGTATGTCATTGACATTCAGTGCTGCAATGCGCTTATTTGACTGCCATCTAGGTAATGAGGCACAACTTCCCATTAAGCTTCCAGCGGTTTTATTACCATATACTCAAGCTCCAAAAACGCCTGCCCTACTCACTGATAACACTGCAGCTCTTTTCATAACGTGTGCAGTTTTGCATTCATTTAATTTAAATGGCATTATGTATTTTAAAAAATCTACCATGGACAAGTTTGAAGAATCAATGCAGAAAATGGAAGATCACCTTTACATTTCAAGGCTTTGTCAAAGAGGAGAATGTGCTCTGTAGTGATGAAGGGCAAATGTAGTCAAGATGATTTGAATGTAGTTGTAGATGAAAATTTACTACTTGAATTAAATTATTTCATCCAGCATTGACTTCCTTTTAGCTACCAGTTCCAACTTTTGTTTTTAACTCTTATTTGTTTTATAATGTTTAAAGCCTAATGGCTAATAAATAACAAAAGTTATAGTCTAAATTAAGTAACTTGCTCTATAAAACTGTTCAAGTTTCTTAAGATGCTTTTGCTTAAAAAAAAAAAAAAAAAAAAAAGAATAAAAAGTGACCTTGACTTAGTGATATTAATACAGAACTATGCTTTATAGAATAAAAAGGTTTTTTTTTTCGTTAAAAATTTATAATGTGATTCACATCCACTGTCACCCTTGTTAATTTTTATGGTTCTTAATTAGCATCTTTTAAGGAAACTAAAAACAAGCCACCACTTTCATTTGATAGCGGTAAATAAATTACTTAACAGAACAAAGGTAGCTCTACAAAAAGAATCTGAAATATCAGGAAGTCCAAGCTGTTAGCATCACATCAATACCTTACTGCCTTTTATTGCAGAATTTTTATTTTTTTATTTTATCTCATTTATTCCACATAGATGTGATAGTCAAATTGGTTACACCCAAAGCTACTTTCATGTCATAAACATCAGCAAAGATATGTCTGTGAGACTCAGCAACCTGATGCCTGTAAGAAGCTACTATTTCAATGCTAGATCACACATGCTGGCATCAACCTGGTAAACTTTCAGGGGTATGTTATATAGAATCACATGTGATACATTTGTTTGGCTAGAAGCATTTTTTAAAGAAGCTATTAAATAGTGCAGAATATTCAGCACTTATATACAGGAAATAAAAACTACCTATTATTGATCACAAATGGTAAACAAGAACTGAAAAGGTTTAAATATAACCATGGTACATTATAATGGCATGGCAGCTCAGTAACTCATGCTGTTGCCACACATCTCTATAAGACTGGGGCTGAATACCAATTTGGTCACTATCTGTGAGGATTTTAAATAGGTGAAACAGTGAAGGCCAAATGCCGAGAGAAGGGAAATAATATCCCACTATTCTTTGATGATTCTTTCCTGTATAGTCCCTGGTATCAAAAACAGCAAAAGATGTAAAAGTTAAATTGTTCTTTATTTCAACTTTCAAGCATTAGCATCCTTTACATAATCAGCATCTTAAGTTACACTAACTCATAGGCATTTGTCCTTTACTAGGGATAATTTTATTTTTTTAGTCCTTACCTAAACCAACTACTATATGTGCATACAGGCATAAAGACAGTGAGCTCTTTTGGAGGTCACCAACTGACTAATCAAAGTTTTTATTACATACAGTATAAACATACAATGTTTGCTAAATATTAAAAATTTTTTCTGGTCACTTTCATAAAGAATGGACATATCCTGGCACAAGAAATTTCAAAGTCAAGCAACGTTGAAAGGCAACCTAATACAGTGATGCTAGTTGCACAAATTTATAAGATGTAGGCTGCATTATCCATTACTCTATTTTCTATTTAAATTCCACTTAGGAAGACCAGTAAACCAGAGAGAACATGTAAATGAAAAAAACATATCAACAGCTCATCACAGAGTGCACACAAGCACATCTACGTGAACCTTCTTTCTCCTTGGACCATAGGAAGAAATCTGGCGTCATGAAAAATGGACATATAGCATGTAACCAAGAATCAAATGGAAAACGCATTCTGTGTGAAGTAAAACGACTGCTCTCTGTCTTGCAAGCCATATTTGCATTACAGTTGTAATGAACACCTGGTATGGGCTGGCATTCTGGCCAGGATGGTTCAAGGTTTAATGTAAGGATAGGGGAGACGAATTGCATGGACATTTTGTTCCCCTGATACAACAGGGCTTCCATGGCAGGCTGGGAACTGCAGTCCCATTAGACAGCCCTTTGGAGTTCCATTGGTGCCACTAGGGAGAGCTGTACGGACAGATCGTCCCCACTCAAAGGAACTTCTGCCTGACTTGGAAATGACTCCAACCTGTAGTGTGGTAACACCAGAAGTACTCACGAGTCTGGTATAAAGGAAGCTGCTCGTCATCCAGGTGAGTCAAAGTCGGGAGAGGAGCTTGACAATACTCGCCTGGAGGAATAGAAAGAAAGAAAGAAAGAAAGAAAGAAAGAAAGAAAGAAAGAAAGAAAGAAAGAAAGAAAGAAAGAAAGAAAGAAATTGTTGCTGTGCTGTTTTTGTGCATTGCCTGTGGAGGTATTTGTTAAAATAAATTATTTGAACTCTAACTTGTGTTGGTATGCTGGAGGGTTTGGGAGCTCAGTGGTACCCCCTACAGGTCACAGTTTAATCCAGTATCTTAAATAATAGCATTATTACTAATAGTTTCAGCAGTGTAACAAGCTAATGGTTTAACATGTCTTTTGATTTTTTTTTTTCCATGGGCTCAGCAAGAATTTAACAGCTTTTTACTCTTTAAAAATTGTAATATACTTTATATATAGTATTCGAAAAGAATGACCTATGTAAAGTGAAGTTTTGTTAGTTATTGCTGAAAATGTTTTGCCTCATATAGCCTGTGGTAAAAGAGTCAGGTTAATCAATATTTAACTATTAACTACGAGCAAGGTTTGTACTTTGATAATGGCCATTGTCTGTTAAAGTGTGACCCTTTTTATTTTTGTTTACTGTGAAAAAACTAATTATTAGAGTTTTGAAACATTTTAAATTTTTTTGGCAAGGTTTTCATATTGGCCATCTCTTACTTATGCAAACCATACCATGTGACTGTGAGTGGTACATCACCAGAAATTCTTTTATAAATATGGTGCTGGCTCAATGCGGTATTCCTCCAGTTGGATAATTCTATTAAAGACTCCAGTGCAGTTAGCTTATTTTTCATGTAGGTCAAGTGATATATTCTGCTTCAGTTTTTCAACTCCTTTGCTCCAGACTTTGACTTTTATGTTTGCTCTTGTGTTTTATTTGCTGGCTTCTTATGATCTTCATGACTTTAACCTTGACCTGTCCCTCACTACAGTTCTGTCTTGCATACTGTATATCTCCTAGTCAATCCCTCTCTCACAACAATCCCTGGAGACGATGACTCTTAACATGTGCACATCTCTCTGTTGTCTCTGGCATGTCTGCCTCTCAACAGAGAGCATTCATTCCCATTTCTCCTTACAACACCAGACTCACGTCACTCGTGTATAGCTGCTTTAAACCTAATTCTGTGGTCTTTTCCAAGCCTAGCTTCAGATTTATTCCAAAGGTTGTGGGAAGTTACTGTACCATCTACCAGCTTCTTTCTCTTTTGCTGGTGTTTCCATAGGTTTAATTCCTTAGACACAAGCCCTACAGACAGGGTTTACCAGATTTACCTTCCCCAGAAGGCTCAATTACTCTAGCATGTAGAAGTATTTTCTCTCAGACAGCATACACCTCTCCCACCTCACAAGCTAAAAAACACATGCTAAGAACCCCATCATGGTTTAATTATTTCACCTATCAGTACTCCATTTTCCTAGTCAAGCTGCCAAAGAATTGACTGGCAAACCAAAGAACACTGAGAATTATTCTTTACATTTTACAGAACTCTTGTTTCAAATAATGTACAGTACATTAAGGCATATTACTTTTTCATTTTTGTCCTGTGTGTAATTAGTTTTCTGTCACTTTAAACACTCTGTGTGTGATGGGTTAGGTCAGTTTAGCAAAAGACCTTTCTAACACACACCATACATAAAGTATTCAATAGCTACACAACTGACACAACACATCAGAAAAGCCAATTAAATTACTGATCTACAAAACTCCCTTGAGGTTGGCAAAATAATCTCATGACCTTAATTTATTTATTTGATCATGCACTATATATAATGTAATAATTATAAAAAAAGTGCAGAGAGCACACAGCTTGAGTGCTTTTCCTTATTGTTTATGCATATCCATGTACTTGTGTCTAACAGTCTCTGACAGCTTTACACTTAACTGAACACCTGCCACACAGATATATTTATGTATGCCTATGGTAGAATGACTGCTCTCTACAGATGACTGTACTGTAATATAGATAGATAGATAGATAGATAGATAGATAGATAGATAGATAGATAGATAGATAGATAGATAGATAGATAGATAGATAGATAGATAGATAGATAGATAGATAGATAGATAGATAGATAGATAGATAGATAGATAGACTTCATTTTAGTAGACTTTACTAGAGTACTTCATAACAACGTTAACATGACTTGCTAGTTTCAAAAGTTAGTATAATACCCTTCAAATTCCTGTTGCTAATAATCTTAATTATCAGAAAAAATAAGGCAAATATAAACAGATATGAAGAAACCCAACTGTATGTTGCATACATCATTTAAGCACCTCACTTCAACCTAAACACTCTCATGCCACCCTCTTCCTAACTGGGTCCCTTTGCTGTGCTCATTACCAACCTTTGAGTGCTTTTCTAGTCTTTTGGCAAAGACACTATCCCAAAATGAAAACAAGAAACTCTACCTGAAAACAGCAGTTACCTCCATCTTCTACTAAGCGAAAAGAAATACTAAAGTCATTTTTTCCAACTTGTGACACATCCTTTGATGGCCCCTGTCACATTACTCTCCTTTTAAATAAAATCTTAGATTCAATTTTTTTTTATTGAAAATGTAACAAATTACCAATTTCACTTCTGAATAATAATGCTAAGATATTCTCCAAAGTTCTAGTTAAGAGGATTAAGAAAGTGCTTCCACCTGTAATATCACAAGACCAAACCAGATTTATTAAAGGAAGATGTTTAGCTTCAAACCTTCTGTGTCTGTTTAATACAGTATTCTAACCCATAAAATCTAACACATCAGAGATGTTAGGGACTACCTATTTACCACACTGCACAAATTTGAGTTCACCAAAAACATATTTGTATTGATAAAATTACTTTATGCCAGTCCAGAAGCCTTTGTCTGTATTTACAACCTGATCTCAAACTGTTTCAAACTAGAGTGAGGTATTTGACTAGGGTTTTCTCTATCACCATTGCTTTTTGCAATTGCTATTGAGCCATTGGCCATTCACTTTTGAAATGTATAATGGGATTATCATAGAAGGACTTGAACAGAAAATATCACTATAAACAGATGATATGGTACTGTACATATCACATCCACAAACATCTTTGCCAGTAGTTCTTAATGCACTAGCAGAATTTCAAAATATTTGGACTCAAAATCAATTTCAATAAAAGTGTACTTTTTCCAGGGAACTCTCTAGCACAGAATACTAGACTGAACATTTCAAGTTCAAGTGAAGTTCAAGTTGGCAAGCATGCACTGGTACAGTGCGTTGCCATACCCACCACATGATGAAACAACTCGGGATCCCGGTTGGCATCCCCCCAGGCAGACATGCACTCCAGTCCCACCCTCCGGAAATGACCCTCTATCTGCCGCAGCCAGGTGTTACGTGCGTGACCCCTTGGCCTGGTCCAGCCACTCGGGTCCCCAACAATGAGGATCTAATGAGCTGGATCACCCTCGGGGAAACACAATGCAGGTAATGTTCCTCATTTGGGACTCCATGAGCAACCACTCATTCGATACAAAGTCAAACCAACGGTACCCAAGGATTTTCCAGAGAGACACAGTACCAAAGGAGTCCAGTCTTCATCTCAGGTCACTGGATAGTGTCCATGTCTCGCAACCATATCCACCACCAGGAAGCACCAGGACGCTAAAGACTTGGACCTTCGTTATTTTGCATAGATATCAGGAGCGTCACACACCCCTTTCCAGCGACCTCATGACCCACAATGCTCTCCCAATCCTTCTACTGACGTCATAGGAAGAGTCACCAAAGACATGAACGTCATTGCCAAGGTAAGTAAACCTCTCGACAAGGTCGACACTCTTTCCGCAAACAGATTCACTGCTGATGGCTGTGCCCAAGAGGTCATTAAACGCCTGGATCTTGGTTTTTATCCAGGACACTCGCAAGCCCAGTCACAGACTCCTCGCGCAATCTCTCGAGTTGTCCCAATCACAGCCTCTATTGACTCCGAGAAGATCACAGCATCATCAGCAAAGTCAAGATCCCTGAATCTTTCTTCACCAACAGATGCCCCACAGCCGCTGGACCCTACGACTTTGCCCAACACCCAGTCCATACATTGAACAGAGTAGGAGCAAGAACACACCCTTGACGAACCCCAGAATCAACTGGGAAAAAAACAGACGTTCTGCCTCCACTCTGCACAGCACTCACAGTACCAGTGTACAGGATGCTTATGATATCCAGCAACCTCGAGGGGATCCCGCGAACCCTCAGGATGTCCCACAGGAGAGCTCAATCAACTCGACAAAGGCTCCAGTCCCGATCCCCAATAGACCTGACCCCATTGGCTCTCTAACGGTTTCGTCTCTTCCAGGAATGGGGCTCCCGAAGGCTTTCCCCCATCCCCTTCATGATGCGAGCTGCCTTCCTATGGGCGGCTGCAGCAGAGTTACTCCCACGGAGAGCAAAAAGTAGTCCTTTCTGTCGTCTCGGCTCGACTGAACATTTATCCGTTTATTTTATCAGAATGGTTTAAATATCTAGGGATAAACATCAGAAGTAAATATAAAGATCTTTTTCAACACAATTTTGCTATCAGCATTGACAAAAATCAAACGATGTGAAAAAGATGGTCTACCCTCCATTTCACATTAACAGGAAAAATCAATACTGTCAAGATTAACATCCTTCCCAAGCTTCTTTTTCTATTTCAAAGCAACATCATATGCATCAACAAATCATTATTTAATAAATTAGATCTATTACAACTTCGTTTATCTGGAAATCAAGATGTTCACACATTCAAAAGGTGACTCTACAAAGACCAAAAGCAGAAGGTGGCACTTCACTACCTAACTTTCAATTTTATTACTGGGCAGCAAATATACAAGCTATAAAGACTTGGAAATTGACACAAATTGTAAAATATATACTGTACACAAGCCTGATCTGCAATAGAAATAAAATCTTGATGTACTTCTTTATGTGCCCTGCTTTGTGCCCCAGTAAATACAAATTGTTGTCAATATACCAATAATCCAATTGTCCATCAATCATTCAAAATATGGAATCAAGGCAGAATGCACTTCAAGGCAAAGAAGCTTTTAACTGTTGCACCTCTAAACGATAATCACCTTTTTAAATCCTCTCAAACCTACACAGTATTTAATCTATGGAAAATGTCAGAGATTAAAACACTAAGAGCACTGTATATACTGTAGACAATGTTTTTGCATCTTACGAACAATTAAGCTTCAAATGGAAGTTCCCAGCAACAAACATTTTCCACAATTTTTAAAACAAAATTTTACTAAAAAGAATCAATCCAATTTTCCACACACCCCACACATTTCTATTCCAGAGGAAATACTGATCAGTCTTGAAGACTCAGACAGCATCTCAACAATATATAAAAACACCTTTAAGTATTTTCCTTTCAAAGAGCCTATTGTACAATAAAGAAAGGATCTTTCACTTAAAATCTCAGAAAAGGAGTGAAGGCAAAATGTCCAAAATGTATCAGGGCAAGATCCAACCTGCAAACACTACAATCTAACTCCAGCTTCACTGGGCCACTGTGATATCCCGTGTAGTGGGAAAATTGTCCCAACCTACGCTCTGTACATCTGATACTTCATGAGCCAAATGGGATCAGAGGAGAGAAGAGACACAGACCAAAATTGAAGAGTGAAAGGTGCCTGTTTATTTAGGGTCTACTCACACTGTCAATTTGTTCCGTGCCCAAGCATGTTTTTCCGAATGTAACCCCACAAAGCCTAGTTCATTTGACTAGTATGATCGCTACATGCTGGGCCAACCATTACTGTGCCCTGGCCTGCTTCTAAGAGGTGGGCCCAAGCACGGTTTAATAGCATTCAGGAATTGTGTGATCATTAAACGTGCCCAAACACGGGAAACAGATATGACGTCAATGATGCAACAAGTCAGACAGTGCAATTCTCTTTTCATTCAATATCTTTTGAGTTAAAAACAGGCCTTTACTCTCACCTTACACATGAATGTGAATTGTAGTTGGCAAGAAAAGCTGCACATTCTTCCCTTAACATCATTTGTTACTGTAAAAATCATCTTGTACAATTAGCAGCAAAATGCTGTGCTGTGCACTCAGACCCGCTAAGAAGTTCCTGTGGCAGAGTTTTCAACACAAAGGATAAGCACCCTTATTTTATGCTGTCGTACTTTTATTGTTACAAGTTACAATGTTCGATATACCTTTTTTAACCTAAATTGGTAATGCTTGAGGAAGTGAATTACCACAGCCATATATTTTAGAAGTGTACCAAATTAACATAATTTTGGAAAAACATCTTTGAATGCTTATTAAGCAATATTTGTGTCACAATCACTCCAAATTCATTAAAAGCTGTGTTTGGTATACTCCCATATGGGCTTAAAGTGTAGAAGAACAAATTGATTGGAATTGCCAATACCACATTACTAGCACATACACCTGTCTTGCCCAACTGTAAGAATTCCAACCTACCTTGTATATTATGTTTGTGAGTAACTGATGTCCTATACTATTTGAAATAGGAAAAAATAAAATTCCTGCTTAGAGGATTTGTTCAAAACTTTTAAAATATGTTAAGATCTAATTAATATAAAGTTTAGAATAAGCATTTATATCAGGGAAAAGGTCATTCTCCCTTCTTTGCTTTTAACTTTTTGCCAGTGCTGTTGGCTCTCCCTCCTTTCTCTCAGATGAGGGTTGACTTCTGGTTTGTTAAGTTTGACTTGATTGTATGGAATGTTAATTTTTTCCAGTAAAATTAAAAAAAAAAAAAACACAAACAAAATGTAGCGGCCTGCCATTACTTTATGCCCTACAAATATTCTGCTGATGGTTTGATTACACAGCTTTGCAAAACTAGCCATGACAAAATGAAAAAGGTGGTGTGGGGGTGGTGTTGGAGAAGATATTGCTTATTGTCTTTGGTCCTCATCTTTTTCAGAACTCCCTGGTGCATTCTATGCTCACCAGGACTTATATTAATCATAGTGTGGCTTAAAACAAGTATCACTGATTAACAAGCATTAGATAGTGCTAGAAACAAATATAGTGCATCAGTTTAGACTAAGAATGCCATATTGCTCTTGGACTCACTGTGCATAGGCTTCATTTACAAAATCTGTCACATGGAGTTTATGTCTGGTCTTGAACAATATTTTATGTTTCTGCCAATATAGAGATGTAGATATTTAGCTAACATATCAGATGAATAAATTTTTTTCTTCTTCTTTCGGCTGCTCCTGTTAGGGGTTGCCACAGCAGATCATTTTCTTCCATATCGTCCTGTCTTCTGCATCTTGCTCAGTTACACCCACTGCCTGCACGTCCTCTCTCACCACATCCATAAACCTTCTGTTAGGCCTTCCTCTTTTCCTCTTGCCTGGCAGCTCTATCCTTAACATCATTTTCCCAATATACTCAGCATCTCTCCTCTGCACATGACCAAACCAACACAATCTCGCTTCTCTGACTTTGTCTTGCAACCGTCCAACTTGAGCTGACCCTCTAATGTACTCATTTCTAATCCTATCCATCCTCATCACACCCAGTGCAAATCTTAGCATCTTTAACTCTGCCACTTCCAGCTCTGTCTCCTGCTTTCTGGTCAGTGCCACCGTCTTCAATCCATATAACATAGTTGGTCTCACTATCGTCCTGTAGACCTTCCCTTTCACTCTTGCTGATACCCGTCTGTCACAAATTACTCCTGACACTCTTCTCCACCCATTCCACCCTGCCTGCAATCTCTTTTTCACCTCTCTTCCAGATTTAGATTCCAGTAGGATTGTTAATATAATATTGTTAATATGTTAGCATCATTGACTCAGGCGCCGCCGCCAGTGGCAGCCTTTCCAGCAGCTCCGTGTATGACTTTACCTTTCTACCTTTTTATCTATTTAACTGATCACGCCTACCACTTTCTTTTATGAGGACTTGTTCCCTGGACACTTTTTACTACTTGGACATGGATTTTTACACGCCGAGACTCGTCTATTCAAGTAGTCAACTTCAAGCGCTGAGAACAAATGCCTGCGCCAGTGTGGTTCCCTATTTACCTGATGAGGTAAGAAGGCGGTATCGTGGCAGCAGAGCCGGCACTAAGCTAAAGGCGAGGTGGCTTGTGAGAAAGTGGCATTACAAACCTTCGGTGCCTTCTGTGATCCTGGGAAATGAAAACTCACTACCAAATAAGATCAATGAACTGGCCGCGCTAGTGAAAAATGTCAGGACCTACAGAGAATGCAGTTTGTTGTGCTTTTGTGAAACGTGGCTAACAACTAGCATCCCAGATGCTAACGTGAAGCTACCCAGGTTAAGCACAGTTAGAGCGGACAGAGATGCAAATACCTGCGGAAAGCGAAAAGGAGGAGGACTCGCTCTATATGTGAATACAAGATGGTGCAACTCTGGACATGTAAACGTAAAAATCTCCACTTGCTGCAGGGACATCAAACTGTTGGCCGTAAGTTTGCGTCCCTATTACTTGCCCAGAGAGTTTGGACACGTCATTGCTGTTATTGTATGCATCCCTCCTCAAGCGGACGTGGAGATAGCGGGTGACATCATCCATTCTGATGTTGCTAAACTGCAAATGCAGTACCCTGAGGCGCTTGTGCTAATCACTGGAGACTTTAACCATGTGACGCTGGACAAAACATTACCTGCCTTCTCCCAGTATGTGGATTGTAACACCCGGGGAAATAGGACTATTGACCTACTGTATACAAATGTTAAAGACGCATACAGCGCCACCCCGCTGCCTGCGCTTCGGAAAGCAGATCATAATCTGGTTCTGCTTCAGCCTCACTACAAACCAAGGGTGAGGGAGCTACCTATAACCACACGCTCATTCAGGAAGTGGTCCCCTGAGGTAGAGCAGGCTCTGAGAGACTGCTTTTGAACTACAAATTGGGATGTCCTGCAGGGATCATATACTGAGAACATTGAGGAGGTTGTTGACTGCACTACTGACTACATCAACTTCTGTATGGACATTGTAGTTCCAGTAAGAACAGTACGCTGCTATGCTAACAACAAGCCATGGATTACAAGTGACATCAAGGGCCTTTTGAACCAGAAGAAAAAGGCTTTTAAAGGCGGTGATCAGCATGAGCTCAAGAGCGTGCAGAAGGAACTCAGAGTCCAGCTCAGGGCGGCGAATGAGCAGTACAGGAGAAAGCTGGAGCAGAAGTTGCAGAATAACAGCATGAAGGAAGTGTGGGATGGGATGAAGATCATCACTGGTTGCAGCTCGAAGCGGGGTGCCACCATCGAGAGAGACATGGAGAGAGCAAACCAGATGAACAACTTCTTTAACAGGTTTGACCACCCTAACCCACTCTCACCTCGGAGTACTGCACCCTCCACCCATCCTTCTGTGGACACCAGCATAGGAGAGAGTTTCCCCCCACCCATAATTACAGCAGCCCAGGTAAGCAGAGAGCTGAGGAGACTTCATGCCAGCAAAGCAGTGGGTGCAGATGGAGTATCACTACGACTGCTGAAGGCCTGTGCGTTGGAGTTGGGGAGTCATCTACAGCGCATGTTCAACCTGAGCCTGGAACAGGGGTAGAGTCCCAAGGCTTTGGAAAACATCTTGCATCACCCCAGTCCCAAAGGTATCTGTTGCCTGTCGCTCTGACGTCACATGTAATGAAGCCCATGGAGTGGCTGCTGCTTCACCACCTGAGGCCACAGGTCCGCCACGCCCTCGACCCTCTGCAGTTCGCATACCCGGAGGTGAGAGCGGAGGGTGCCTTCATCTATATGTTACATAGATCCCTCTCCCACTTGGACAGAGGCAGTGGTGCTGTAAGAATTATGTTTCTGGACTTCTCTAGCGCCTTCAACACCATCTAACCTCTGCTCCTTAGGGACAAGCTGACAGAGATGGGAGTAGATTCATACCTAGTGGCATGGATCGTGGACTATCTTACAGACAGACCTCATTATGTGCGTCTCGGGAACTACAGGTCTGACATTGTGGCCAGCAATACAGGAGCGCCACAGGGGACTGTACTTTCTCCGGTCCTGTTCAGCCTATATATAGTCATGGCCGAAATTATCGGCACCCCTGGAATTTTCCTTGAAAATGCACCATTTCTCCCAGAAAATTGTTGCAATTACAAATGTTTTGGTATACACATGTTTATTTCCTTTATGTGCATTGGAACAACACAAAAAAACAGAAAAAAAGCCAAATCTGACATCATTTCACACAAAACACAAAAACCGGGATGGACAAAATTATTGGCACCCTCTACTTAATATTTGGTTGCACGCCCTTTGGAAAAAACAACTGAAATCAAGTGCTTCCTATAACCATCAACAAGCTTGTTACACCTCTCAACTGGAATTTCCGACCACTCTTCTTTTGCAAACTGCTCAAGGTTTCTCAGATTTGAAGGGCGCCTTCTCCCAACAGCATTTTTGAGATCTCTCCATAAGTGTTCAATCGGATTTAGATCTGGACTCATTACTGGCCACTTCAGAACTCTCCAGCGCTTTGTCTTCAACCATTTCTGAGTGCTTTTAGAGGTATGTTTGGGGCCATTGTCCTGCTGGAAGACCCATGACCTCTGAGGCAGACCCAGCTTTCTGACACTGGGCCCTACATTGCGCCCCAATATCTTTTGGTAGTCTTCAGATTTCATGATGCCTTGCACACAGTCAAGGCATCCAGTGCCAGAGGCAGCAAAACATCCCCAAAACATCTTAGAACCTCCACCATGTTTGACTGCAGGTACTGTGTTCTTTTGTTCGTAGGCCTCATTTATTTTTTATAAACAGTAGAATGATGAGCTTTACCAAAAAGCTCTACTTTGGTCTCATCTGTCCACAAGACGTTCGCCCAGAAGGATTTTGGCTTCCTCAAGTACATTTTGGCAAACTCCAGTCTGGCTTTTTTATGTTTCTGTGTCAGCAGTGGGGTCCTCCTGGCTCTCCTGCCATAGCGTTTCATTTCGTTCAGATGTCAACGGATAGTTCAAGCTGACACTGTTGCACCCTGAGTCTGCAGAACAGCTTGAATATGTTTTGAAGTTGACTGGGGTTGTTTATCCACCATTCGGACTATCCTTCATTGCAGTCTTTTATCAATTTTTCTCTTCTGTCCACGTCCAGGGAGATTAGCTACAGTGCCATGTGTTGTGAACTTCTTGATTATGTTGCGCACAGTGGACAAAGGAACATGAAGATCTCTGGAGATGGACTTGTAGCCTTGAGATTGTTGATATTTTTCCACAATTTTTGCTCTCAAGTCCTCAGACAATTCTCTGCTCTTCTTTCTGTTCTCCATGCTTAGTGTGGCACACTCAGACACACAACAGAAAGTTTGAGTCAACTTTTCTCCATTTTGACTGGCTTCAGGTGTGATTGCTATATTGCCAGCACCTGTTTCTTGCCACAGGTGAGTTCAAACGAGCATCATATGCATGAAATAAAACGATTTACCCACAATTTTGAAAGGGTGCCAATAATTTTGTCCGGCCCATTTTTGGAGTTCTGTGTGACATGTCAGATTTGGCTTTTTTTCTCTGTTTTTTGTGTTGTTCCAATGCACATAAAGGAAATAAACATGTATATACAAAAACATTTGTAATTGCAATAATTTTCTGGGAGAAATGGTGCATTTTCTGGGAAAATTCCAGGGGTGCCGATAATTTCGGCCATGACTGTACATCGGACTTCCAATATATCTCGGAGTCCTGCCACGTGCAAAAGTTCGCTGACAACACTGCTATCGTGGGCAGTATCAGGAGTGGGCAGGAGGAGGAGTATAGGAACCTAATCAAGGACTTTGTTAAATGGTGCGACTCAAACCACCTACACCTGAACACCAGCAAAATCATAGAGCTGGTGGTGGATTTTAGGAGACCCAGGCCCCTCCTGGACCCCATGATCATCAGAGGTGACTGTGTGCAGAGGGTGTAGACCTATAAATACCTGGGAGTGCAGCTGGATGATAAATTGGACTGGACTGCCAATACTGATGCTCTGTGCAAGAGAGCACAGAGCCAACTATACTTCCTTAGAACGCTGGTGTCCTTCAATATCTGCAATAAGATGCTGCAGATGTTCTATCAGACGGTTGTGGCGAGTGCCCTCTTCTACGCAGTGGTGTCCTGGGGAGGCAGCATAAAGAAGAAGGATGCTTCACGCCTGGACAAACTGGTGAGGAAGGCAAGCTCTATTGTACGCATGGAGCTGGACAGTTTGACATCTGTGGCAGAGTGACGGGCGCTGAGCAGGCATCCACTAAACAGTGTCATCTCCAGACAGAGGAGCAGCTTCAGCGATAGACTGCTGTCAATGTCCTGCTCCACTGACAGACTGAGGAGATCGTTCCTCCCCCACACTATGAAACTCTTCAGTTCCACCCGGAGGGGTAAACGTCAACATTATACAAAGTTATTGTCTGTTTTGCCTACATTTTTTATCACTCTTTAATTTAATATTGTTTCTTTATCAGTATGCTGCCGCTGGAGTATGTGAATTTCCCCTTGGGATTAATAAAGTATCTATCTATCTAATATATGACATTATTTAAACCCCCAAATCCATTCATTCATACAGAAAAATTCACTTACTCTCTCTATTCCCTTTTTTCATTGCCATGGTGTGATAATTACAACCACAGCTACGTTGGATACATAACCTGCCTTGGAAAATACAAACTGGAAATAGCAAAAACAGAAGATGGGATCGGACCATAACTTGTTTGCATCACACAAAAGAAAAACAGCCAACACTCATACATATCCAATATTAATTTTCAACAAGCTTAACACATGTGGGATACATGGTGAAAACTCCTATAGACTTGGGAATAATGAGCAAACTCCACATAGAAAATGCCCAAGCTGGGGTTTGAACCCACAGCTTTGTAGCTTTCAGCCTGCAGTGCTAATCTCTACTTCATTAAACCAAATTTAAGAACAGTAAATTCTGTAATTATGATAGTAGGGTAATGCAATGATTAAAAATGGTGCTTCACTGATGCAGTATACTGGGCTTGAACCCTGTGTCCGGTCATTTTCTGTGTACATTGGCACATTTTCCCCATGTCTGTGCATTTTCCTCACTAATCTCTAAACACACAAAGTTAGATGGCCACTCTAAACTGGCCCCTGTGTGAAGGCAAGTGTAGGTGTCTGCTTGAGTGATACCTGCCCTGCCCAAGGTTGTTTCCTGCATTTCATCCTGTGCTGCTAGAATAGACTCTGCAGCCCTGCATCTCTGAATTTCATTGATTAAGCAGGTTTGAGAAGAACTCGCAGACAGACTAATCCTATAATTTCTCAAAAACCTGAATACTATTATACCCTGATTAAAGTTCAATTTCTTTCTGCAGTATTTGCCAAGACCCACTTCTACCTTAAATAAACCTACACTTTTACAGGAATTTAAGTTGGCTAGGGTGGTGCTAAGGTGTCATCCATTGCACTCGGGTCCCAATCAAGGTGGTTTGGCATGTGGTGGGTGTGGCAACATGTTACCAGCGCATGCTCCCAACCTCTCTCTCTCCCTTTCAGCTTAGGCATATAACAGATAGAATTTTATTTACTGCAGTAGGTAAGCCTCTAACATCTTCTGATGCTGGGTGACACATCATTGATTCCTCAGCTTAGGATCAAATGATGCCTAGAGTCTGCATTTTCTCTCTGTGTCTGAAACATATACCTGATTGATGCCTGTGTGAAGTTAAGTGGAGATATTTTCCTTACATCTGCCTTTAGGAACATTTTCTGGTTACATAGTGGTTAATGATGCTCTCTCACAATACTAGGAATCTTGTCTAAAATTCCAGGCTGCTCACATTTTGTGAACATCTTGCCCATTCTTCAGTTGTCTGTTTAGGTATTTCTCCAAGTATCCTGGTCTTTCTTCCTTATCTTAAAGACGTGTGTGTTAGAGTCATATTTTCTGTTACAAACTTGCCTACTTGTTCATGAAAATCATTCTTCCCCCTTCCACTCTCATCTTCTCTTTCAGAACCCCATCTTGTGGCTCACCTTTTGAACTTATTCTCCTTCCAGGATTTAATGATACACATGCCTAAAGCAACTTTCAAAGCCGTCCTGGGGTCCCATCTAAGCCAAGCTGTGGAATCAACCTAGGGTCAGTTGCAGTCATTTGTGACAGCAGAAACCCCTCTAGAAGCCAGTGGTTTTCATAAATCCTTGAAGGCTAAATGTCTTTTAAAGAGCCATTTATTGAAGCAAATTCCAAATAGTCTACTTGGTCTTCCAACTCACAAAGGGATTACACGTTACTTCCAGCTGCTTACTTCCATTTCTCCTAGGTTTATTTCTGTCATTGTAAAGGTTATCCACTTTTTTAATTGCTGGGTGTCCTGTAGTTCAGTGTACTGGAGGATTCTTCTCAGTTTCATCCCTGGGTATCACTCTCTATATCTTGCACTGATGCCTCTGCAGATTTAATTTCCCTAACTGTCCCCATGAAACACTAGTATTCAGAGGTGTTCTCTGAGGACTAGTGCATCTAGCTCTCTTTCTTCAATAAGTTTCTTATGGGAGATGATGCTACACTTTGCCAGCTGGGCCCCATTTCACAACCAATACTCTAAGGTGACTATGTAACTTACTACATGTATTAAGATGTATGTACCGGTAATATGAAAGTCATTTTAAGATTTACAGGATATATAAAACAACAAGAATGATTATCACATCAATATTAGAGGCGATCCACTAGTTTCATAATTTAAATCTCAAGGCCTGAAAACCATTATGATAGTATAGAGCACTTATCTTAGAAATGCAGATGAATGGCTGCCCATATAGATTTTTATTATCTGTAAAAATCAATGTGATGAATTGTTACCAATCCTTTCCTGTTGTTGGTGTTCTACAATGATGTCTGATGTTTTTACCTTTTTGCCACTTTTATCAAAATAACCCTCATGACCTTGAAAGTGGACCACAGTATGGCTTGGGCATATGAGTATTACCAGTGACAGAGACAGAACAATAACTTCATCATCATCCATCAAAATCATGAATATTAGCCATTGGACAGTGTGTCAGCCCAACGTAGTTCACTTTCACACAAAGTTCACTAAGCTTGTAACTGGGGAGTATGCTATATAAAAACAATTGAAATAAACAAACAAGCCCCAGCTTAATGTTACTCGATTATGCTTCCTCTTTTGTAAGTCACTTTGGATAAATGTGTCTGTCAAGCAAATAAATGTAAACATAAAATGTAAATTAATTTAATTCTTTCCACCCACCTAATTTTTTCATTTCTAATTCTGTTAACCAAGATTTTTTTTTTTCAAACTTTGCCAGCAACATAATGCATTTGCTTACTGTTTCAACAAATAATAATATGAATCTTTTATGATGCAGAATGCTTATCTAATCCTCATTCTTTAATCTGATTTTCTGTCTTCTTGCTAAAAATGTCAAATATGAATGGAACTTCACCATTCACATTTTCTAAAAATGTCAGCCTTGCTTCAGATTTGTTAACTACATTCTTTATATTTTTTTTAAATGTATTCCTTTTTTGTTAATCAGAAGATAAACCACACCAAAGGAATATTTTTTTTGGGTTAACAGAAAAATAAAATCTGACTGAACACTGCAGCTCATGCACTCTTGAAGTAGATTTGATGTTGCTATTACATGCTTATCTAAATAAGGCAGGCTGATGGATGTTGTTGAAGCTTCAAATGCATTTGTATAATGATCTCTACCTTTACTGCAGCTTGGAGGTGCTTGAACAAGCATGGAACAGATAATTCAAAGCAATGCATGCTTCCCAAAGAGCAGACACCTCTCGTTTCACCAGTAAAGCATACTGCAAAGACGTGAGTAAGGAATCTGTGAAGTTGCTTTGCTAAAGAGCTCCTGGAATGTCTGTCTGAAGTCATTAACATATAAGTTACTTTGCTGAAGGCATGACTTAATTTAACAGCAGTAAGATTTAGCACAAAGGCTGCTTTGCACAAGGTACTGAACACAATGTTAGCTTGGATTGGTCTCTGCTCATAATAGACAATTAAAGGCAGACAAAGTTAAAGTTATGTGCCTTCAAGGCAGAGCACCCTCCTGGTGTCTTAAGTAAACCTCAAAATATCCAAGATGATTGTAAGGGTTTGTTAATTTGAAATAAAACACAGAAATGAGAAAGTACCAAAAATCAGACAAAACCGTAAACCTGTGCAGTCTCACTGGCCCTTATTTACATTCTGTTCATTCTGTTTTTGCTGTTGTGACTTTCCAAACTGGCACTTACAAAACACCACCAAAATCTCTTTTCTTCTTAACACTAGTTACTCTCGTCCTTTTTTTGTCTCACTCCCAGTCCTGGAGTATTTCTTCTATAACTTAGATCTACTGTAGATATAAATTTCTTCTTCACTGTAGACTTAATGGATCATTGGCTTGGTTTACTATACACCCTACAGTTTATTTTTCATTTGAAGCACCAGAATCACTTTTTGGTTCCAGAGGTAGCCTGTTTTACATACAGGGTCACCAAATTAGAGCTCTTTACAGTGGAACCTGGTGTCCTGTTGAACACTACATAGGCCTGAAAGGAACTGGATTCTCACATAGTCCCCAGACTTCATATCTTAAAATAGCAATACAGTCCCACTTTTCTCACTAACACCAGAATCCCTGAAGCCTACAAAAATATTCATAATGCCAGGCCACCTTAAATTCCCTCACACCTCTTCATCAGCGTATTTGTTTTTCAAATGTGTCATTCAGCACAAGCAGCCTGCTATCCCATTCCCCACCGAGGCAGCTAAAGTCAAGTCAGATGCAAACTTCTCACAGCTTAAGTCTCTTTAGCTGGGAGGTAGGTGTCTCCAATTGTATAGGGTAAAAATATATTTATTTGGAATACATACATTTCATGTGTGTTCCGTGTCTACGGCAATCTATGTAAATGTAGGATGACAGGAAATGCAAGGCAATAAATGTTGAACACATAACTAAAACAGAAACTTTTTTCATTTTATAGTAATAATGACAACATGTTTATGTGAAGTGTATAATGTATGAAGACTGAAGTCCAAATATCAAATAAACACTTTCACAAAAGGTATAACAAAACAAGTGTGCTTTTATACAAGAATATAACTGAAGAAAAAGAAATTTTTCAATTTTCATGTTGCTGTCAATGCACAAAAACCGTAGACCAAATACCAACTGACAAAGATATGTCCAATTGGCTGGTACAGAGGTAACAACTGCTGTCTAGTGATCAAAAATTTGCAGGTTTGATCCCAGGTTCTCTCTGCATTTGTCGTTTTAAGCAGTGAGCTGCTATTATTACTATTATATAATAAAAACATGCATTTCATTTGAGTCTGTAGCACCTTATATACATTTTTGCTACTTGTAAAAGATAATGCTGAAGGGATATAAGCAGACACACAAATGCTAATGAATCATTTCTTCTTGGTATCTTTTCGTCACTTGAATAAAAGCAAATTTGTTTCATTATACCATTACAAAAACGTTTATTTTATGTTCCAGAAATCACTTGAATGAGATCAATCTATCTCTGCCTCTCTCATGCATGCACACACACATCCATGTATGTAAACATTATTATTTGAAAACGCTATGTCATTTGAACATTTTTTTTTCCCCGATCTTGCCCAGTCTCCACATTATGGTGCATGGTACTAAGAATGCAGACAGACTTCTTCTTTTTGGACGCATATACCGTCAGCATGGCACTGCTATATCTAAACACTAGCGTGGAGAATTGCTTGCATACTGAAGTGAGTTTAGCTGTAGGTGGAAGTTCCTGTCACACTTTATTTATGGTGCCAAGCAGATTTGTGCTGCGGTGCAGCAGTCTATTAGCCAGCATAAGTGATGTGAAGAAGTTGTTTGTTACGGTTATGCCTTTATCCAGAAACAGCTCCGTAAGCTTTATGACCATAGTCTCTGAAAGTCTTTGTCCCATGGGATGACTGGTATCTTTTTCTAAATAAGGAGTGGCATCGCACATGTACTTTGTCTCCAAATTTGCCGCAATCCAAAGCTTTATGCCAAATTTGTCAGGCTTGGTTGAGATGTATTGCAAGAAAAAATGGACCTTGGTTGGAAACAGTTGCTCATCAACAATAATATGTTGCCCTGGGCTGTAACTCAAAATCTGTTATTTTTCGCATAAACTGCACGGGTATCTTCGTTGTCAAAGCACAAATGCTGCATGATATTCTGATAGCGGTCACAGGGCATTGCATCTTTGATTGCTGGTGCAACAAATAGTTCTGATCAGGCATCAACCATAGCACCAACTGTGGTCATCGCTGCTCTTGTGAAAAGAATGGAAATAAATGCCATCATCTTGGAGAGGGAGAGGCAAGTTCATTGTACCACGTGAACGTGACTGAGAAAATAAAACTGAATAATAATAAAAGGCTAACTTTTACAAGTAGTAAATTTACACTGGGTGTTACAGACTCAAATCAAATGTATGTTATTATTATATACTGTAATGGTAATAATAATAGCAGCTCACTACTGAAAACGGTAAATGCGGGGAGCACCTGGGATTGAACCAGCAACCATTATGAGACAGTGGGTCTTACCTCTGCACCAGCCAAGCAGACATGTCCACTTTGTGTCAATTGATATTTGAGATTTGGTTTTTACACATTGAATCATTTTTTTTCTTGGGGTATATTCTTGAATAAAATCACACTTGTTTTGTTATACGTTTTGCAAAAGTGTTTATTAGATATTTGGATTTCTGTCTTCATACATTATACCTTCACATCAACATGTTGTCATTATTACTAGGACATGAAAAAAGTTTGTTTTAGTTATGTGTTCAACATTTCTTGCCTCGCATTTCCTGTTATCCTACTTTTACACAGAACATTATAGATGTGGAACACACATGAAATATATGTATTTCAAATAATGATATATAATTTACCCTATTCTATTAAAGACACCTAATTCCCAACTTCAGCTGTGAGAATTTTGCATCTGACTTCAGCTGCCTTGGTAGTGGATGAGTGAGCAGGCTGCTTGCTGCTTTTGCTGATTGACACATTTGCAAAACAAAGACACTGATGAGGATGTGCGAGGGAATTTAAAGTGGCCTGGCATTACGGATATTTTTGTAGGCTTCAGGGATTCTATTGTTAAGGTATCATGTGCTGGTACCAAAAATATTGATGGTAAATGACTTTCTCCCTGAAAGTTTTCCTCACCAATACATTTAAATGGGTATTATGATCCCACATTTTCTGGCCTAGTGTCCTTACCATCATTTGACCTCTATGGGGCATCTATGGTCTCACTTTTCTCTGGCGCCTTTAGGGTAAACCAGTTCTTCTGTGCTAAGAACATCTGCAGGGCTTACCGATTGACCAGATGTGTCTTTCTTCATACACTGGTATGTTAATTGTTAACTGTTTTTCCTCTCTCTTTTGGTCTGACATTGCGCTCTTCCCCTGTGCTATGCCACTCTGGTACAACCTTTTCAAATTCTGGTCAGCCTCATAATCCTTTGCATAGTCCTTTTACAATGAGATGCATAAGCTTGGAGAATGAGCTTGAGAATTAGAGAATGATGGATCCATTCTTAGTCATAGTAATTCCTGACTCCCAGAGACAAATGACTAATTAAGTAGATAATAAATACTATATATAGTAACAGCTTGCTCTGCGGTTTCCTTTTTGGATCCTCTGGGAATTCAGGTGAAATTACTATGATGATACAGATGCCTCAAATTCTATTCTCTCTTTAGGAATAATCTGGAAATAGGTAAATCCTAAAACCGCTTTGAAATGCCACTGCATGTCCCTGCAAAGGCCAAGCAACTTTGATTGGCTTTATCTATTCATTACTGTCCTGCAAAGACCTATAAAAGCCAAAATATTGTGTACCAACCACTCAAGAGATAGAAATTCATCATGAGAAGTCACTTTGGAAGCTCTAAGGCCTGCACAAAGACTGAGAAGGCAGGCAAGGCCTCCTAGATACTAAAAGTAGGCCTGGACTAATTATAAACTATTGTCATTAAAGAAAAAGACCATGAAAAAATATTTCTGGAAGGCTGTGCTAAAAGAAACCCCCTAGTTACTTTTTTTTGGTTTGGTAAGTATCCCAAGCAGTCTTTTATGCATCAGTATATACACCATTACACTGCAAACACAAGTAGTCTGTACTATTGAATCAAAACAGGATGGATGGGTGTATTTAAACTTTTTCCAAAATTCTGTCTGTTGAATCTGCAGGCAAAGCAGAAATCAATGACTGTCATATCAAGAAAAAATTTTGGTAATACAGTGGAACCTCGGGTCATGAACGTCTCGGACCACGTACAAATCGGGTTACGACCAAAAAGTTTGCCAAACTTTTGCATCTGTTCACGACCATACACTCAGGTGACAAACAAGCCAGTTTCCCTTCCGGTTCGTATGAACCGATGATTTCCGCACATGTTCAGTCTCTCCCTGTGCAGCAAGCGAGAGAGAGAGCGCGAGCGAGCGAGAGAGAGACCAGAAGTAGTAAGTAAACATTTAGTTTACTATTACACTGTGCATTCTATGTTATAATTAACTATTTTTGTGCTTAAAAATCTTTAAAAAAAATATATATTTACATACAGCTCGTACGGTCCGGAACGGATTAATTGTATTTACATACAATCCTATGGGGGAAACTACTTCGGGTCACTAATTGGGTTGCGACCAGAGTTTTGGAACGAATTATGGTCGTGACCCGAGGTTCCACTGTATTTAGTTGTTCAGTTTTGATGATTATATGCCTACTGTATCTTTCTTTCTGTTCTTAGCTGACAGAACTGAAACCTATTAGTGATATTTTCTACTGCAGCAGATCACCTTCTAATTTAGATATACAGTACACTTAGATGCTCTTCTGTACACCACTGTTGCAAAGAGTTATTTGAGTAGTTGTGGCTATTCTCCTCTGACGTCTCTCTTTAACAAAGTGTTTTACCCATAGAATTCACACTCACTGGATATTTTGTTTCTGCCATTCTCTGTAAACGTAAGATTGTAGTGTGTTAAAAATAAAAATAAAAAAGAGTCGCTTCTAGCATGCCAAACAAGTCAGACTTCAATAATCATATTACCATCTGTGTTGCTTACATCACTCGTCTTGCCAATTCTAATGTTCAGTCAAACAACAAGTAAACCTCTTGACTGTGTTTATGTACTGCATATAGCGAGCTGTAACCACGTTATTGGCTGTTCTGAGGAGCAGGCTCTTTGTGTTAACAAGCTTGTGTATCTAAATAAGGTAGACACCGAGTTCATATAATGATGGGTTTCCTGGTTGGCAAATGGGGTTAACGAGGAAGAAAAGCATGGCACAAGACAGGAAGAAGGTCCTACAGGCCCATAAGTGAAAGAAGAAAAAAAGTTGCATTCTCAATAGGTATTTAAGGTGACTTTTGAGGATAGGATGAAGAATAATTTAGGGGGTCTTTAAGGACCATGTGAACATACCCACAGCCAGGTAGCAATATAGTACATGAGAATGAAAAATTTACAACCTAGAAGTAAATCTGTAATATTTTCTTTATATGCTAGAAGTCAGTTGAACCATCAAGTGCCACAGATGTACGAAATACCTCCTCTCTGGTAAGGGGTAGTCTATGCTGGCAGATGAGGAACCATGTTGCCATTTTAATAGTGGGAAATGGCAAGAGGTCAGTTAAAAGCCTTCAGTTCATAAGGTGTTATGAATATATGATCTTAGGGTAGAAAAAATATGACCAAGGGGCCCTTTTTAAAAAACTACACCAGAAACATCACCTTTAGGTATACTAGAGGTCAAGGGCCATTCTGACTGTAGATTTTGGTGAGCAGTTAGGGTGAAGGAAGATGCCTGTGACGATCCGGGCTGGATTCCAGCTCCCTGACTACTTCCTCTTGAATCCAGAGCCACTGATTGTGTACCTGAGGATAAGCCAGGCCAATGGGGACATACACAGTCAGCTAGGGGTTGTTGCAAAGTGTATAGTGCTTTTATTTAAAACAAACAGTAGTGTCAAAGTGCAGTGTAGAAATCTTCAGCAAATAAAAAATTATATATCTGTGAAAGTCTGGGAGTTAAAATCCAATAAATTAATAATAAAACCAGAATAAAACCACACAGTAATCAGGTTCTCTCTTTTTTTCCCACATTTCTGAGTCAGCACTTCCTCTGTTCCCTTGTCACCCAAGTTCACCACAATAGGTCTTGCAATTAGTGGAGACACCAGTAAATGTGGTCCTTAGTTCCAACTCTCATCTTGGCTCCTCCATGGGCATCTGACTGAACCGCTCAGAGCCAGCCCCCATGCACTCTTAGTGTCTTTTTCATCCCTAGGAAGGGCTCCACCAGTATTGTACCCTGTCCTTCAAATATTCAGCTGGGAATGAATCACCCCAAGGAGTGCTGATCACTCACTCTTCCGCCTATGTGCCTCATTCTCTCTCAAACTGGCTTGGCCCAAGTACCTGATATTTTGCTCACTCACAGCTCTATTGTTTGTTTTTGCATGTAGTTGAGTCACTTTATCAGAAAGGGACAAAAACAAGCTTGTCCTGGAAGGCCCCATAGAGATCATTTACACATATACACATATTTAGATACACTCCAAGAAAGTGGAAGCAACAGAAACCTGGTTCCAAAAAAAATGATTCAGATTAGTCAAATTGGCACTCACTTTCTAATGAACATGCAGCTCTGCTTCAAAAGGTCATGAATGTTAGTGTGGATTTCTATTCTCATGGAAAAATCTTCCACCCTGAGAGTAATTCTTCCAGACTGCTAATTTAGAAACACCATAACATGTTGTTGCTATGTCAGTGGAAAGGCAGGTCACAAAGATTGTTTTGCGCGACGTACAATTCTACCATGTAGACAGACAAGTAAAATCCTGGTGTTCTCGCTGTGGTGCTCCACAGTCAAGCTCACCCAGTTCCTTCCACCATCATCACTTATTATTTATAGAAAAAGACATGAAAAACAATTTGAGAGCTAGCACCGATCCTCTGCAGGTGTGATAGACAAACCATTGCTGAGATTATATGAATTAATAAAGATAAGTATTGATTTTGAATATGCTGCTGTGCTCTTTGACTTTACAAACAACACAAAGCAACATTCAAGAAATCCCACATGGGTTGCCTCTTCTCTGCTCAAGAATGATCAATTTAACCACTGATGTGATCTGTATAATTTCATGGTATCACTAGTCACTGAAGAGCTACTTTACACTCTGAATGGTCCCTGTGCTTCTCCAGAGAGAGAGAGAAAAGCAACCTCATAAAAACAAATTGAATCTATCAACACCACCATCTACATAGCAGTAGAAAAAAGATGCTTTGAGATAAGTCTGGTTCTTCCTTTTCTTTCAGTCTTTATAGTATCATCCATTAATTTATTTTAATAATTACACATACAAAGTCGAATTCAAACAAGAATTGTTAATTTAGAATGTGGCTTTGTAGAGAAAAAAACAGGCACACTAGAAGCAGAGCATTAACAAACCATTCTTAGACTGAGCCCAGTATTTATTTTATTTAATTAGATTAAAGAAAAAAACGTTTCTGGTAGAAGGCATAGGCATAAAAGATGGTGACAAGCAAAGATGTCAAAGACTGTGACAATTACTTCACTTTCATAATGTGTTCACCTAATTGCTTTGGTATAACATTAACTTTCATTAACATTAGTGTAGGAAATTTGAGACTTATTAGTATACCAAGCCTGAACAGCATTGTCTTGCAGGGGGCTGGAACTTATCCTGGCAGAACTGGGTACAAGGTAGGAAACTGCCCTGGATGAGGGGGCAGTGCACACATCCACACTCAGAGAGCATTCAGTCACTATTTACATATCCTGCATATCTTTGGGAGGTGTGGTTGTTAAACTTTCACAAACACTGGTAGATTGTGCAAACTCTCAATAAACAATGACCAGGCCTAGGATCTAAAAACAAAAGAAGCGGTGTCCATGAGGAAGCAGTGCTAACCATTGTTCTACCACACCACTTTCTGCCTTTGACAGTGAGAAGTTAAAGAGTAAACCTCTGCCCCTTATAGGAAAATAATAGGTAGTGGATTTTCTTTTTGTTCTTGGAACTGCTTTTGAAGTCGTGGTTGACAAGAGAGCCTTAATATCACTGTTGAAACTTGTTAAAGGTTTTAACAATTCAGTGTGTTTCATCGTTTCCTCAGTATCACTTAATGATATCTGCTCTTAGAGGTGGCAACACTGTAAACTTGATTTTTATTCAAAAATCTTATTTTACTTTTATGCAAACACAGTGTAAGGAGTGGCTGTTGCCTCACTGCTCAGGAAAACTGTTTCTGAATCCCAGCCATGCCATTGTCCAAATGAAGCATTTCTTTTCTCTCTGTGTTTGTCTGGTTTCCCATGTGATACTCTAGAATTCCTTAATCCTTCTAAAAGTATAAATTTTAGTTAGTTATTTTGCTTTTAATAAATGAGTGTGGGTTGTGTGAGAGGGTGTCCTGCGATGGACTAACACCCCATCTAGGATTCCTTTTTGGCTTGAATCTCTGTGATGACCCAGAATATAGATCACATGTTCCAACACATATGAGAGATTACTGGAAATGCTGTTTAAAAGCAGGTTCTTGCTCTTAATTCAGAATATGCAAATTATACATACACTTTAAAACTTGTGTAATGCTATTTAGGTGTAATTTTCTCAGGAAGAAATGTCCATTGTCAGAATGCAGATGTGTGAATGTGTTATGGGATAGAAATCCTTGCCACTTATAAGCAGTGTCACACACATGCATATGGGAGACAGTTTATGGGCTCAAATAATGGCTTTTCTCAGCTGAACCAGGGGTTGGTGCTGTCATCTGATGCTTTCTCCCTTTGTCCCTCTGCAGACCAGCTGAAGAACCCTTCCAGCAAGGTCTCTTCCAGGCTACAAATCCTGCCTCCTGATGACCTCACATCTGGTCCCATTCCATGATATCCTCCCTGTTTCTATCTACTCCATATAAATAGAACAGCCATCACAATGTTAGTCAGTTCAGTTGTGGACTCCTGTCTGTAAAGACGTGTTTATTTTGTTGCATATATCTCAGTATACGGGGTGGCCATCCCCAAACCTTCTTCTGCCTCCAGTCTACTTTATTACAGCAGTTAAAGTTATATCAATGCACCAACACGCACTGCTATGGGGAAAAAAAACTTTATTTTTTCTTTCAGAATTTAGATTCTGCTGCGCCACAGCTCTTGGGTTAGAATCTTGGTCTCCAACAGCCTGTATGGAGTATGCAAGTTCTTTCTTCAGGTTTCCACTGGAAATTCCAAAAGTGAGTGCATATTTTAGGTTAATAGATGGTTCTAAATTAATAATAATAAAAATAATACTTTGCATTTATATAGCGCTTTTCTCACTACTCAAAGTGCTTAGCAATTGCAGATTAAGGGCCTTGCTCACGGGCCCAACAGAGTCCCTTTTGGCATCTTAAAGGATTTGAACCGGCAACCTTCTGATTGCCAGTGCAGATCCCTAGCCTTAGAGCCACCACTCCGCCCTTTGTGGCTGTGTGCTGCTCTGTATTGAACAGACTTCCTATTCAGGGTTAGTTCCCATCTTGTATCAAATGTTGTTGAAGAAGGCTCTGGCTGCTTAAACCTGCAACTATAGTGCCTTTTCAAATTAGAACAGTTCAAGTGTTTATTTTCATGCACTGTTTGTGTCTTTAGCCTTGATTGAGAACAGTCCATAACTAGACTTAGTCTTATGTCTTTTGGCCACTATAGCCTGTCACATCACCTGTCAGAAATGTCTATCAGACTGACAGACTCCATTGATTCTCTGAAACACTTCTGGATCCTGGTAAAAACACTTGTTGCAGCCTGATCATCTCTGTACTTTCATAAGACTGCTAGAAGAAAAAAGTGTTCATCAATTTTTTAGATTCAGGTGAACTTGGGGTGCTTAGTGAGTGCCATATTCAGAAACAAACACTGTTGAGGAAATAAAATGATCTGTGTCTTTTATATCTAAAATTAAATAAACAATAAAAGCATTACTACATTAAAGCTCTTAGGGTGTGGTTTTAAATTTCACCACTGTGTATGTGGATTTACTACGTTTTTTCTGTATCCTCATATTTTATTTTCAGTTTCCTAGGTTAACTGTTTATTTTTAATTAGAATGAATGAGTGAAAGTGCACACATGAGTGTGTCCTGCCCTAGACTACTATCCTATCTTGGATAATTTGGGTCTACTTTGAGAATAGGTTCTGACCCAGCAATGAACAAAGCAGGCTTACACAATTAATGAATGGATGTTCTACAGACCTAGTATCCAAATATATCATTCTCTATTTGGGCTTTCCCCCAGGTGGTCCAGTCTCCCACCACATTCCTAAAGATGTGTAGGTTAGGATGACTGGTGATTGTAAACTGCCCCCGTTTGAGTGTGGGTGTGTACATGAGTGGTCCCCACAATAGGCTGGCAACCTGTCTAGGATGGTTTCCTACTTTCTACCCAATACTATCAGTACAGGATCCACCATCCACCATGACGGTTATTTGGTTTGAGCAGGCTGGAGAATATTGTGTTATGTCATATAATGTTATGCTTTTTTTATGTCCAATGATCTTTTGTTTGAGATCTCTCTGTATGGCATCTTTGTAAGAATGAGTCAAACTCTGTTTCATTCCGTGTCAATTTAAAGTTGGGAATGAATCCAATTTGTCTAATTTGTGGGAAAAAAATAGAATTCCAAAATAAAATATGCAAAGACACTAGAAAATCAAGGAAACACAGACAGTCAACTGGGTATGGAACTTGAAGTCCCCAGATCAACAAGACAGACATGCTTAAGTTAAAACCGACTCCTAACTGAAGCCCAGTCTTGTGTGTCTCTAATAACATTGGAATGGTATTTACTCCCTCCTTGTAGACCCAAAATTTTATTTTACAATTGTGCAAGCCAACCATAGCAAGAAAGTGAATCCAGCCTTAGTATAAAGCTGCCTTTACCACATATGCCAGAATAAGGAAGAATTAGGCATTCCTCAGTGCAGTGTGAGATTTGCGAAAAATGAAAATACCCTTGCCTTGTATATACATTATTGACCAACAAAGGTCATGCACATAAAACAGTGTTTACTTGCTAATGGCTATAGAGTGTATGTTAAGTTTCCAGAATTCTACATTACATGTTTATTTCTCTTTAAACTATAATGTATAAAATGTCAAACAAAGAATTTTCCTGCTTGGACGATCTCCAAAACCATGGTCCACTGTTATTCATCCTTCCTCTCTTTCTCTCTCTCTGATACACAAACACATTCTATGCAGAGAAGTATACAATTTCTTCAGATTACTCAACCAAAGAGAAAAAATTAAAAATTCAATCAGAATCAATACTGATTACAGGCACACAGGCTGCACTGCATAGCAGAGTCTTATTATTCCACCCTGTCTCCTGCACTCTGGAAACAGCATTCTCAGAACTGATAAAGAGAATATTGAGAGTCCTTTTCCAATTTTACAAAAATGGTGGTTCATCAAGATGGATCAGTCTAGCCTTATCCAAAGTCAGCACAGATATGTCTCATTAATTCTTAGACAATGATAATTGAGACCTCACGTGAAAAAGAAAAATTTTTTATGTAGTTCCTTCAAGGATAAGCAGAAGCTTTTAAGCTGACACAAGAGTAAAGTTAGGTTTTTGCAGTATATAGGTTGGGATGCCCAGTACATATGACTAGATCATAGTTACAGAGGGTTTCTGGGATGTTTTTATATGCAATATGCCTCCAAATCTGCTTGTCAGTGCTGTTCTCTCACTTAAGGGAGATTTATCCTCCCTCCTTGTCTGCTGAATCACATCACGAGGACCAGCACCATATCATTTTAAATTAAACTCTCCAAGTCGGAGCAGGTTCTGTTTCTATAGCAATGCAGGCAAGGGGAGGGATAAGAGAAAGAGAGAGAGAGAGAGAGAGAGAGAGAGAGAGAGAGAGAGAGAGAGAGAGAGAGAGAGAGAGAGAGAGAGAGAGAGAGAGAGAGAGAGGGGAGGAAGGGAGAGCTAGAGATGGAAATGGCTACAAGGTACTTTGTCTGATATCTGACATGCATGCTCCATAGAGACCTGCAGGTCAGGTGGAGTCAAGTTTAGATGCACTGTTCTATATTTAGAGTTATATTCTCAAGGGATTGTAAATAGCTTTTTAGAAAACACAAATCAGGTTTTAGAAAATGAGAAAGAGCTCTTTGAAGGCAAATGTGCCTGGACAGACAGGACTCAAGGCCAAGAAATCTTGTAGGCCTTTGATGTACACAGAGTCTGGTAATGTTCTGCATTTCACTTGTCAAGAGAGATGCAAATGATGTTGTGCACACACACGGTGGACAAGTAATCTTGTTATGTATGGAGTTAAAACTATTTCATCTTTCCAAATAGTTATGTTTTGTGTCAGAAGTTGGTTTCAGGAATTGTTACAGAAAATGCATGTATATATAAATAATCCATGAGCACTGATTACAATGTACAAGGCACCATGGCATCATGGGCAGTACTGTAACTTTACTTTTTCCCTCTTCAGCATGCAGACCTCCTCAAGTTGGTAACGTTTACGGTAGCAACCCAAAGGCTTCATGGTTAACTGCTCTGGTAAATAGCTATGTCTGCATGAACCAAGACATTGCATAAGAAATGGATGATGACCTGTGCACCACCAGAAACTCTTATAAATTTAAAACTGCTGTAAACATCTTAAAGGCTATTTGGATGGATTTACAGCTCCCTGTAGCAAATTAGCAAGATAGTTGGGCTTACTTTATCAATTGTGTATTTTCTGCATGCATCTTTCAGACTCAATGCCCCCTTCAAGTCACTGGTCTCCTGAAAGTATCATGCCACATTAATATCACTTCTAACCCTATTATGAAAGAACATAAGATTTTTTATATTTTTGTCTTGTTGCTCTGTACAAAATATTATTTTGTCCAAAATTTAAGTGTAGCTTAATGAATGGAATCTTTTCAATACAGATGCCACTATGTATACTGTATATTCTACTTCATCTCACAGTAATTATATGCTACATACAGACAACAGGAAGCAAAACGTCCAGGAAAAAGAAACTTCACCAGGCAATGAGTGGAAAAATATCTAAGCAGAATCTAACAAAGCTGAGATCGTAAGATAATAGGCTGATGGAGACAAATTTAATAAGTATGTGAAATCTAACTTTATTTTGAAGGTGCAGATGTACTGCGAAGCCCTGGGTACTTTGCTAGGGTCTGACATGCTGTCTAAGACATATTACCAAATTGCAACTGATATTATCAGGATTCAATATTCACAATTTTCAAAATGCTGTGGTGGGCTGGGACCCAGCCCAGGGTTTGTTTCCTGCCTTGTGCCCTGTGTTGGCTGGGATTGGCTCCAGCAGACCTCCGTCACCATGTAGTTAGGATATAGCGGGTTGGATAATGGATGGATGGATGGATATTCAAAATGTATCTGTATATCTTTAATAGAGACACTTAAGAGGTAGCTGTTCAGTCATGATATATAAGAACTAACTGCACTAGAATTTGTGAGCTAGATTCTGGTGCCAAGCTACTAAGCACAGTTCACTGAAAGTAGTGCCTGCAGGTTTTCATTGCAGACAGTAAATTAATTTCAGGCTAACCTGTATAATCCACAGACAAATTGTTTAATTAGACTTCTCAATTCCAAATTTATCCTGAGAGCCTGAAAGAGCTCACTATTGGGACTTTTTAGAACATTTTAGTAAACCTGTTCAAGAATTGTAATTCACAGAACTCTGTTCTCTTTCTTTAATGTACCTGTTATGAACATCAGCGCTATGCCATGTGATATCCACTTTCACCGGCACTTGCACTTGAGTCTTTTCAAAGGAAATTGCCTGCAGTTTAAGGAATAACAAAAAACACTAATGAGCACCTAGAATAAAAGCACCTACTATATGTGGGCCTATTTGTTGTAATATTAAATTTAAAATTCTAGTAACTTTAAGGTTTTTGATTAATTCTAAATTGACATAGTGAGCACAGGAAACATGAAAGAATAAAAATTATTGCCAAATTTCCCCCTGGGGACAAATTATCAATCTATCTGTCTAACAAAGAATAATTTATAAGCAAGAATTGACCTCTTATTTAGAGACTGATTAAAATGAAAATCTCTAATCACTGTTACTTTTCATGGATTGAGCAGAGTAGAAAAGGGTTATATACTGTATTTGCTATATTTGAGTTCACTGGGAAAAATCTGCTTGTCTGGGAACTCACTTAATCCTTAGGCCGTCAGTCTATACTGGTGGAAGCTTTGGGAGAAACACCAAGTCCAGCTGGTGAGTAGGTAACATTCCATGATAGTCACAGCTCAAAGACAACACTGAGTTTATAAACTGAACACTGTCTGAAACTCTTTAAGGCTAAAAATGATCCAAACTCCACTGCAAATTTTTGAAATATGGACTTCAAAAAGATGTTAATAAAAGGTAATCTAACACTCAACTCCCAATACATGAAACTGTAGAATGTGCAAATTATTTGTTAGAAACTGTTTCTTGTGGGTGGGACAACTACTAATCACTAAAGTAGTGGTGTCTTCAATTCCTTGAATAATTGCTATACTTAATTCTGCTTAGATCTGTCCTCCTCCTTTACAAGTGAACAGTTTCGTACTTTGAACACTGCAGACAAGTTTGATTTTTGCATCTGCGGTGTATATATCAATTTTTATTACTGTAATGTTCGATTATTTAATTTGATATTGTATTGTACTGTAATGCTGTCAACCCTATAAAACACAATGTGATGGTTCATTCTGTTAATTGTGCTATATGGCTAAAAGATGATTAATTGAATAGTTTACTTCTTCACACAGCTTATAGAACCAGGATGTTAGTGAGGTTTTCTGCCTAGTAAATTTGGATACTGTTTGTTAGTACTGAATCAATTAATTTGCTCATTTAAAGGAAGCAGATTCTGTTTGCTTCCAGTTTCATTTTAATAGCAGCCACCTTTCCTGCATTTAAGGCACCAGGCTTCTTTCAGTTTTACTGAAAAATAAATAGCTGTGGAGATACCATACTCTGCTTTCTGATGTCTGCCATTAACAGCTAAAGAAATGTTTGGAAATAATTGAGACGTACCATGCACTCTTACTACAAAGATACTGACTTTTCAATCTATGAGCAATGGGTTCTGAAGGCACTTTTTAAGCATAACTTTTTATAGACTTCAAGAGCTTAAGGCAAAAATGAATCTTTGGCATCTGATGTCAATCATTTTTGTACAGGTTAGGTGAAAATGCTGAAAAGCAGAAGAATTCGTAGAGATAGAAATGCAACAAAAGACAGATTGCTGGCTATTATTTACACAATAGACCACTTCCACACTTCCAGGTTCATAAACTCGGAAACGTTTGGTTGATGGAATCTGGCATATCCAGTTTTATCACAAAAATGTCTGAAACCAAGTTGAAGAGTTTTTGTGGTGTTCCTTTTCGGTCTGCTTCGAAACAAAAACCAACCATATCTCAACATTTTGTGTTAATTGAGGTAGCTCTTTTGTATGTAGAATGACTACCTTCCATCTGCACTTTGTAAGCATCTCAAAATTGGCACTGTCCCATCCCACTTTAAGTGGAACTAGGGAGAAAGGAATCAAGAACATCCTCCTGTGTATGACCGAGCAGACAGCTGTCTGGGAGATGATTTTCGGCATGTTGTTTCTGATGTGCAACTTGAAACGCAAGAGACAGACACGAAATAAGTGTGTGACACTGTCATTTTAACAGACCATGATTATGCATGTCCTCCTTCATCAGGCATTCTCATGTGTTTTAATATAATAATTTTTAATGTTAATCTTTATTAAAACCCCATTGTAAGACTTATGTGCCTAACAAGGAATCCCCAATCAAGCACTAATGTAAATCTAACACTGATATTCAATTCTTGCACTTAGTAACATAAATTATTACAACCGCAGTAAATAAATATCAAAGCACGATGATCTGCGACACCTGCATCTTAGCACTACCTCCATATTCAATATGTTTGATATAATTCACGTACAAAGAACAAAAGAAAATGAAAATTGCTCCATTCATAAATCAGCATGGTATATGATGCTAGCTAGCAAAATAAAATTAACAAGAGAGCACTTACCTTTGCAATTGAAAATATAATTTTCATGAAAATATTTCTATCCCTTTTCAAGTTTTTTAGATGACATGTCCCGCTCCACTTATTGTGTAACATATGCCAAGGTCAGTTTGGGAAGATTTTTGAGAGAACAACTGAACAACAGTCCAGATTGCTTTGTTGTGTTTGCCAACCACCATTCAACAGGAAGCTGGTTATCCCAACAAGAAACTGACAGGAAGCCATCATAGATACCCAAGAAAGTGGTCTATGATTATTAAAATGAACAAACTTAAGACTTGCATTCCACTTGAATTTTTACAATTTAAGGCCTAGCAGGCAGGAATTAAGCAAGACAATATGCAGAGTATCCAGAAAAATACTCACACAGACCCTAATTGGAACCCAGAATTGTAGTGCTAAGACAGTACCAACATGGTACAGAGGCATATTTTGCTGACTGCTTTGCATATTTATTTGCTACTTATCTAGAATATATTTTATTATTCCTTTCTATATGTTCTGGTTTTTTTTTTTTGTTCATGCCATCAATTGTACAAAATCTAGTACAAAAACTGACTTTAATTTACACTGTTTTACCCTTGATACAAATTACTTGATCTCTTCAAAGTCAAGTTCAATGTGTCTCACTCAACAGAGATGCAGAGGGTACCAACTAGAAACGAACTGCTGTAAGTAAAGGTCTAAAGGGCTAGTGGACATTTTGACTGTAAGTGATTTGATCCAGTCATTGCAGGTTAGCATACTCCTATTGCAGTAAAGCATCAAGTGTTATTGAATCCCACAACAGGACAAAATTAAAACTAACACGCAGGCTTGAACCAGCACATCACATAAGCTTTCAACCTAACTGAAAACTTGCTCTACCCTAGAGCAAGTGCCACTCAACCAAATGCACTGTATAGGCTAGTAGCTTGTCAAACTGTATACCGCTTCTTTTTTGATTCATCTTTAATGGAAGAAAATGTTCCAGGTGCAAAGATAAGCATCATATAAGCAAATAGATTGCACTGTTCCAAGGGCTTGCTTAAGGTAATTACTGTATGTAATTTTAAAATACTCCTGGCAAAACCTATGTAATGGGAAATGTATTTATAAATTTTAAGATAGTGGAAGAAATATTCAAAAATGTATCTTATACAATATATATGTACAGTATATTATTATGAAGGGCCACCATTACTGATAATAAATGCAGAAAAAAAGAACACATAAAGAAATATAGCTTTATGCAATGAAGCTCAAAAACAGTGATATGATCACATTGAATAAAGCAGCAAGTACAAGATTAACATAAAGTGAGAGAGGTTCTTAGCATGTGCTGATAGAGTGTTGTCACACCCACCACACAACAAACGACCTGGATTGGGACCCGAGTGCAGTGGGTGACACCTCAGCACCACACTGGAGCAGCGTGAGGTTTTTTACAGTGGTTGGAGTGCCAAACCTGCCACCAACCCCCAAGTTTTTCCTGCAAGTTGGAGGACTTGCTTGCAGGGCTGGATGCAGAATAATATCATACCCAGGATGAAGCAATTGCAAATTAAGGGCTTGCTTATGGGCCCAACGAGTCAGAGTCACTGCTGGCATTTATGGGATTTGAACCGGCAACCTTCCAATGGCTGGCGCAGATCCCTAGCTGCAGAGCCACCATTCCACCCAGATTAACACAAAAGACAAAGGAAATCCTACAGTGCCATTGGCACTGACAGAAAAGTTTTTTTTTCCTTCTTTAGCCAAGTTTTCCAACTCTACTCCATATGTTCTCCTTTAAAGACTGCGGTAAATCGTCACTCCAAACACACTTCTGTCCTCCCATGTTTCCTTCATATCTTGAAAAGCAGTGGTTCTACAATGAGGTCGTCCTGTAATGCCAAACTCTTCACACTGTCACAGACAGTAAGCCTAGAAACCCTATGCAGGAACTTCATTTAAGCCACTTGTACTTCTGTGCTCTTTCTTTTACTCATTACCCTGAGCTTATAACATTAGATGAGGTTGGAAATGTATACAGATCAATAAATTAATAGCTTTGTCTATATACTAAACTCTCGTTTCAAAATCATGCTCAGGTATAAAATTCACAAAATTGCAGTTGTTGCACAGATTAGTTGGTCACTTTCACAATCAGCTCTGCTCTCTCAAGTGGGCAAAACCACCGAGGTACTTGAACTTCTTCAAATAGCGAGGAATCGTATCCTTTAATTTCTGCCGTGAGCAAGGCACCCTTTTTTGGGAGAGAATCATGACCTTAGATTATGATGTGCTAAAGATCAATCTAACTGCATCATACTTATCAGCGAACCATTTCAATCACAGAATGATGAGGTTATGAGGACAATATCACCTGCAAACAGATGAGATGCAGTCCTTAGGTTTTAAACTGGATATCCTTCAAACCTAGGCTGCATCTTGCTATCCTGTCTATGAAAATCACACACTAGTATCATCAAATGTTATGGCATTAATAATTTACCCTGGCAAAATGTCTTTATAATATTTGCTGGCAATATTTCATGGCACAGAGAATAGGAAAAAGTGAAATGAATGGAGTGGGTGCTACAGGAGTGTGCTGTGGATCCTGCTCTTGTCCGTCTTAGTTGCTGACTTAGATTCAATACTTTCCCTTCAATGTCTTCACTAAATTAAGGGTAAGAAGAGATGTTCTCTGTATATTGAATGAAAATAGTATCACCCTATTACAATGAACATGTGGCCATTGTTAAGAATTATGTGAGTGGCACAGCCAATGCAAGGTTATTTTTGTGCCCTAGCCTAAGCTTATTTGTGCGCCAACTGTCTGTTTGGTAGCTAACCTGTGCAGCTGGGTTCCCTGCCCTCCACGCCACTCTTATGATCTGCACCTTAGGAGAATGCCTAATTCACCTTAATGGTGGCGCCATCCCTGGGTACACCTCATGAGCCTCTGTGTTCTGCCCTTCACTGATATGAGTAAAAATGAAAAAAGCCTCAGGTCTACAGGATGCATACCTTCATCTACACCTTAAATACACAGATTTGATATATTTTTCCTTGAATACATTGTTTCTAAAATGTAAGTAAAGGTATTTCCACAATAAGAAACTAAAAAGAAAGTTAGAGGTATGTCATTCTGACTGTTAGTCCCTTATCAGGTATGTGTCTCACTAGCAGCTGTATTCTGCTGTGTTGCGCAATATACTAAATGAAGACTGATTTATACAGAAAGAAATCTGACAAACACATTAAAGCTGCAATATAATTCAGCTATAAATATCTATGTAGAACAATACTCTGTATGCTTAATACATATTGCATAGACTCAAAATACACAACGAATTATAATTCTGAAATTTTTAGCTAAAACCAGGTTAACTTGACTGTAAACAAAAAGACAAGATAAATAGATATGATGCAGTGACAAACTTTCTAGTCACTTGAGGACGAAAAACAGCTATGAATTGTTTAAGGTACTTTGCAAAATGCTCATCAAGCTTACAGTATATAATAATCAGAGCATATGGTACCCTTGGAAAATGACATTATCTGCTACTTTTGCTTTTATTATTGCTAGATCTAAATCTTCCCAGCTATTAGTGTCATCATCAAAGCTTTCTGACTTTTTCTTTACTTCTTTCCACTAAGGCAAGTTTCACTATTCAAAGTTTTACATGGTTGATGAACAAAGCTTAATATCTAGTGTAGATTCTAGTTACTCTCAAAACGAAATGTTAAGCAGCTGACAGCTCTGTTTCATTCAGCTCAAACGAACTATGCATGACGTTTATTGTACTGGACATGTATGGTTTGCGCAAATTCACACAATATCTACATAACAATCTCTACAAAACTGATGAATATTTGTAAAATGATCTGCCTTACATTCTGCCTAAATGTGCATGTGTCATGTGAAAACTCAAATTAAAATGTTTATGGGAGCAAACACAAACACAAATGTTCCCATATACATATTAATGCAATGCCATTAAGCTCGTTTTCTTCCACAAGCTCTCAAGAAGTCACGCATACACGAAGACTTCGCTTCACACATCGAGGTGTAGTGCTGAAAATAGGCTTCGATAGCATTGCATTAGCTGAACGACAATGAGGTTTGCACACAGGCAAGTTGCGTCTTGCAGTTTAATTATGTGCATCTATTCTATGTGAGGCAAAGAATAATGCATGCATTTTAAATGAGCTTCCTGTCTGAAATAAATATAATAAAAAAGCAGCTCTGGTTATTTGTGCATACGTGATATAAAAAGCAATATACCAAACAATAACCACACAGACGCGTACACATACCTGTCTACTCAGAATTACACTGATCAAAATGATCTAACAATCAGTTTACTATGGAAAACACATCGAATAATAAATATTCATATAGAATTAAACTCACCAAAGAATTTTTCAGTTTCTCTTTTGAGATGTTTCAGAGTTCAAATCTCAGCAGTGTCGAAACGATCTGGATTTATTTCCTCTACCCCGTAGACTGCTGGCCAGTCAGGAAGATTTACCGGCCAGCTGTACTGAATGGGAACTCTGTAAGGCTCTTTAGCGTGCGACTTTCCCCTTCGGAACAGTACTATATCCCTATTGGAGAAAGCTCCTGTCTGTCACAATTTTCGTCAATAATGTGCTCTCTCATAGTTCTGTGCCCCGCCCTCACACGCGAGCGCTGTTGTGATTGTTACCCGGGGACCTGTTGTGTTTGCGTAGGAGGTACAAAAATATCCTGGGCGCCAAGCGCACATGAGCAGCGAGATGATCTATCGAAGGCATATATTATAAAACGACAACGAACAGAAGCTTATACAGAGTTTGCGTTTTTTCACATAATTTTATGGCATCTTTTTTCTAATTTGCACAGTTCATTGGCAATTGGAACCGATACATGTTTTATTTCTGCATCATGGTATGAATTACATTGACAGTTGTTGTTTTTGGAATAGCAGATGCAGCATGAAACCGAACTCACACTCAATCTTTACTTGAGGAATTTCCCGGTACAATACTTAATAAACTAAGCTTTTCCTCTGTTCTTCACTGCCTCGACTTCAAAAGGACAAATCTGCTAGCCATGGTCCTTGTGAGTGTGTTTGCAGTGTACATCGGACACTATGTTTTTGTATTTTCTTATAAAACTGTTTATTCATTCTACTTGCCTTTTTTTACCAGCCAGCCCTGCATTATGCACAATCCTGGTACAAGTAATTCTGGAGTGGGCATAATTCTCGTCCACGACGGACAAACACAGTTATTAGGGAAATATTGATTTACACGTTAATGTAAGATATTTATAAATTTGTAATGTGGGAAGGAAACAAATTCCCATGGGAACATTATTCTAATTATATGCAAATTTTGCACAGGAAGTAACCACACTAGATATAAAATCCAGGTATATGGTGGGCTAAGGCAGTAATGCTAATCACAGTAGTACTCTCTAGAGACACTTCCATCGATAAGCTTGTCCCAGTAGCATAGGGCATACAACAGGACACCAAGAGTGGTTGGGGTACTAATCTATTATACAGCAGGGTCACACACACTCCCTAAATGAGTTACTCCAGGGCAACTTACAGTTGCCAATAAACCCTCTAGGATTTAAGGGGAAACCAGTGTATCCTGGAACAGCCACTAGCAAAGGGGAGAATGTGCAAGCTTTGACACAGAGTATGACCAGGCAAGATTTTAAGCACAGATGTCTGGAAATAGGGGGGGGCAAAACAATAGCCAGTTAACCACCATAACACCAATGGTAATGTAACATAACCATATTAGACCCTACACGTTCTGGGTCACAGGGTCATTGCTTATCCCAGTACAAAACAGGAAACATCCCTAGATGATATGCGTACATTGTAGTGTCTGCACATGTCCACACCTACACTGAAACCCACAGAGACATGAAGGAGAAATGTACAAAAATCCTTCAAAGAAATGACTGGGGTGGGCTTGGACCTACGCTAACCACTGTGTCACCATGCCACCCAAGAAATATTTGTGAAATTAAGTACATGGACAATAGAGTACTACTGGAAGAAATAAGTGAAGTATTTGTTAATGTAATCTGAATCATTTTTGGTTTTTCAAAGATAGTAATTCCAAGGTTAATGGGCTTAATCTAACCTTAGGCACTATAATGCAGCTTGAAGGAGCCCCACACCTTTTATTAAATTTTGTACAAATTAATTTCAACCAGTATTTTCTTAAGTCTTAGCTATTGTTTGCTACACTATCTGAAAACCATACTTTATGGTGAGAAACCTTTATTTTGCATTTTGTAGCAGCTCCAAAGGCAAAACAAAGCCACTAATTAGTAAATTATCACTTAGCTGCTACAGAGATTCCACTATAGACTCCTGCACCAGAAACATCATGCAATTGTGGGAGTTTTACAAAGATGTTTTTTCAGTCCTGAAGCTGGAATCAGAACTAAAGATGGTAAGTCAACTTTTAATTTAGAAGATTAATACAGATATAGTTAAATTCTAAACATGTTGTGCTTAAGGTAACACATATTATGTTTAGCTTTTTTGGAATTTGATTTAGAACAGATAATCAGTATATGCTGAATGTTGTCTATAGAAGAGTAATGTTGGTCTTTTAGCACAGCATACTTTTAGCAGGAGTAAAACCCTGCTGTAAAATATTTTTATAAGTCTATCCATTTTCTGAACCTGCTGATTCCACATAAGCACCCCAAAATTACTTTCTCCCTATTTGTGACTGTGGTATGACATATGTATTCACTAAACTAAGGAATTATGTAGAAGCTTTGCAGGAGAACAGCTCAAGATGCTCACTTTCAATATTGCATTCCATGTTGCATTTGCAGAAATATTCTTAGCAAAAAATATCTGACTACAGTGCAAGCAGTCTTCAAATTCAATAGAACTGTTAGTCATGTGGCAATAAAGTTGTTGACCTAAGTCTTTGATTCTCTATCTGTGAAAGCTTTTTCACAAAAGGTGACTACAATTAAATGGCTTTTCCTGTAGAACCAATCTATCTACGTAATAAAAATGCTAATGTCTGTGTGTGTGCCTGACCCTTTGAAGCAATCTGATTTGTCAGTTTGCCTTTGGTCTGATTGATTAGTTTTTCTGTGGCTGGTCAGTCAACCGCAATTGAGGCAAGTAGCACCAGGTAAGGGAGATTTACACACACAAGGATGTCAAGGAAAGCCACAGGAAGAATGCTGTGGGAGGCCTTTACAGAATACAAAATATGTTTTCACGGCGGATAATAGGTGCTCATCTACCTTTGTTGATAATCAAAAACTGGATAGGAGGCAAACAACATGCCTCGAATTGACAGAGTTTTTCAGCACAGGTTCAAACACCGGATACCAAAGAATGGTAGGGTGAACAGTATTATTACATTTATTCTGTTATCTGTTTTATAGGACGCATGACTAGTGACAGTATAAATGAATAATGCTCCAAACTTTAAAAAGAAAATGGGGGTTTAGTGGAGTCTTTTTAAAAAGGGATTGCGGGTTAAATTCCTCAGGGTCCCTGGACTCAAGAAAAGCAGCACTAAGAAACTATTGGATTATGACTTTGATCAGATAATGCTACACTTTAGTGCAAGGGCTGGCATGCCAAAGTGAAATGAGCTGGCTAGGAGCATCTTCAGAGCTAGTGATAAAGTCTGTGGATATTGAAAAGGAACACTCCAACCAAAAATTATATATGTATATTTTTTATATGCTACTTGCACCATGTAAATTATACATTTTTATTTTTCAATTAACGTTTTTGACATTGTTTGGCCTTGTTTAGCACTGGTCACTATTGGCTTGTATTTTATCTTAAACTTTTGTCCCTCCATTCTTCATGCCAACATAAGATTTTTTTTTTGCCTTCATTTCAAACTACATGGGAAAAGTAACATATAAAACAAAAAAATATCTTTTTGGTTGGATTACTCCTTTAATTCCTTGGGATAGACAAGCTTCCTCAGTGTAATTACACTATTAATATTTAGCCATGTTCCTTTTGGTGTTTGCATTTCTGCATAGCTTTAAAGAGAAACAAAGCAGGTACATTCTTCACTTTTTTAACAAGGTAACGTTTGACATGCAAACACAGGTTTCATTCTTGTAAACAAACCTTTGCACAGCCACGAAGGCAATGCAAATTAAAGAGACAGCTACAAACGCTGCCGAGACATGGATTCTGCAAAAAGAACAAATTAAAACTGTTTGTATCACAAAGGGAAGAAGGATGCTAAAGAAAAGGCCAGTGATGTACACATCACATTGAATAATCAGTCTGAAGGGAAAACCTTTTGCCCTTTGTGAGAGGCAGCCTATAGCAATACAATACAGCTGAGTGGAGATACTCTTATTGATTTATCCTAAAATAGCAGTCAATTGTTATCACAAGGACAGTATTCTTCCATAAATTTTGGCAATCTTAAGCTGTGGAAAAATTTTCTACCTCATTCTTTTCTGCTGTGCTCCTGTGACTTTGTGGCTCCCCTGCACTTAGGCACTTAATTAATGCCAGTGTCCTGTCCCTGATGATGGTTGGAGTCAAAGGACTGTATCTTGTAGTTTGATTCTGTGCTGTCTCACTGTTTCTTTAATATCTTGCCTGCCTTTCTCACTTCAGTGTTCAAATTCTAATTCAGCTGTTGTTTTGACCTCAGTTAACATCAGCCTCATTCTGAAACATTCCTGTTCCTGATGTTCTCTATAATTCTGATCCTGCCTTTCAACAGCGAGAGAATATGTGCTTATTTAAACAGATGAGATGTCATTCTAGGTGAGGTAAAAAATACCTCACCTGTGAACTGTTATATTCAGCCATTAGAATAAGACAAAGCTGAGGAATGGTGGATCCCTTTTTGACAGGATCTTAAGTTTTGTCAGGCGATGGAGCATAGTGGGATGCTGGGATGAAGTATTTTTACACTTATACTTACTAGGTTTCAAGGTACACATAGTATTGCTTCATGCTCCCTCACCCCATATGCTGTTTACCAGGGTTGTGGCCATTCATGAATTGAATTGAGAATGCATGGTAAATTCCAGTTCACTTCTAGGAATTGGAATTAGAATTGCATGCAGCTAAAGGGAAATGGAATTGAAATTAAATTGGAATGTCAGGCAACAGAATTGAATTCAAATAAATTCCACTTTCTAAGATAATTTAATTTGATTTGCTAAATAGTCTACAGTAAATTAAATATCATGAATCACATAAATCATAAACATATAAAAGACATACAAGAGTAATGTATGCTTTATACATTATGCATATTAATTTCACAAATCACTATTATAAGTAAAAAGTAAAATATGAAATTTGATTCTTCTATTTGCACATGTCACTCTGCACATTAATGCCCCTAACAACATTTTCTTAAATTAGATTAAAACAATGTTTCCCAGAATTCCATACAAGATGAAGGTTCATAACCTATAAGTATAAATGAAAATCATTTAGGGCTTATGTTGAAGGTGTGAAATTGAAGATTTTCTTTTGAGTTTGATTGGAAAAATTTTAATTGACTTTGGATTGCTTTTTGTGTATGATCTTGGACTGTGTCTCATTTGTTCATGAACTCTGGATTGCAATATTAGCACACTGATTTGGAATCCCTATTAAACTGGAAATGGCTGAGAAATCTGAAATTTCTGGGAAGACCTTTATGAAGAGAACATTTTGGTGAACCAACCCCTACAACATCCGGTAACTACAAAGCAGTCTGTAAGCATTGTGGTATACATTTTCATGGATCCAGCCGAGCTACATCAAACTTTAAACGGCATCATCAGGTGAGTACTTGTACTGGTTGTGGACCTAGCATTTTAAAAACAATTACATGTGAATGACACTTCTACGCAATAATCATACATATAGGATTTTATCCATTGCTAGTAAATATGGAGGTTTGGTTATTTACCAATGTAAAACAAAAATTGCTTCTGTTTATGTTGTTGCATGTATAAAATTATGCACGGGACAAGATGATTCAATAGAATAAATGTGTAATATCAGTGAACATCTTCAGAGTTACTAGCACCAAAGGAGGTACAAAACCTACTGTGCTATACCAAGTAGTCTGTTCTTCCCCTATTTGGCTGAAATTGAATGTCAGTATCTCGCTATTCCTGCCTCATCTGCTCCTCTAATTTTTTTTTTTTTTTAAGTATTGCTAAACAGATATTTAGGCCTGAGAAATGCAATCTTAGTAATGCCAGATTTTAGGAAATGATGATTATTCAATTCAATAAAAAGTGAATATGTGTGAATGAAATACATTAATGAACATGACTCATTATTTTGTAGTGTGAGACATACATCATATGATAGCATTTATCACATTAACTGGTAATCATATACCGGTATTAACAGTATATTCAGATACTTATGTCCTATGTCATTCATCATTTATCAGTTGTTAATGTACAGTTCTCCGTTTTATATACTTACATTTCATCAAGTTTTGTTCATTCCTTACTTGGAATTTGTAAGGCACCATAAATAAAGTCTACATGTATGTCCCTACATGTTATCCCAAATAGTCGCTCACAAACAGCAATAAATTAAATTCAGCAGAATTTCACTGAATTGAATTCCACTTCCTGAACCTCCAATTCAATTCTAATTCAATTTCCTGTTGTTCTTGTTGAATTCCAATTCCAATTCCATTTCCTTGTTTGAAGAGCAATTGTTGAGTTCATTCCTGAATTGACTCCACCCATGCTGTTTAAAGTACCCCACAGTGCTCCTGGGTATTCCCTTCTGACAAGTCATCATTCAGTACATAAGTCCAGGGTACAATTTTCAATGAAGGGCCCAACATGAGAGAAACAATCAATACTGTTTGCGTGTTAGAAATTAAGTGATTCTGCTTTTATCCTCTTTTTTAACGTTTTGTGGGACTGTGTTGGCGATGCCCCCGGTGCCATTTTATATTTCTGTTGTTATGACATCAGACTTTTTCAGAGCACATTTACGTGTGCAGAGTGTTTGAGTCTGAGTATGCAGTGATGTCACTGTGACCATCTTTAAGAGGCAGGAGACCTCAATGATTTTTTGTCCCCAATTTGTTTTATCAAAGAAAAAGACTCATCATTGCAAGAAGGTTATCCTTTTGAGTAGTGACATTTGTTTTTACAATTTTTCTTTTTGATTTTTGATTTCTTGCTTGCTTAAAGACTCACAGTTTCTGCTCATCTCTTTTGGTTCTGATTGATTTGGTGAATTTAGTGTTTATTAAACCAGCCTGTCTGACTAATCTTTTAGTACTCCCCTGAAATCCTCTAACAATTTTAAATACATTATTGCATGGTCCATATGTTTTCATAAGTAGGACATACCATTATCTGCACAAGTATGACACTTTGAAGAATATGGAAACCAAAATTCTGGACAAAGACAAGCAGGCTGGTACAGTGATGTAAAAAGAACTTGATGGGGTCTAGTTAAAAAAAAAAGAACTAGGTCCAGCTCATGAAATTAGAATAAATCCAATTAAAAATGTCTGCCATCAATGAGATACATCAAGCAAATAGGCTACATAAAAGTGCAATAATCATAATTAAGCTTTATGGAATCACAACATCATTAACCTTTTCATTCTGTCATCTAGGCAAACATATCAATAATAAAGCCTTCTAAGACAACAACCATGCAGCCTCAGTTGCCATTGTAGAACTGTCCCGCTTACACTGCATATACAGTTGTTAAGCCATTGGGCTGGTGGTTTATGAGGCATTACTGTGTGTAATATTCTGACAGACTAATATCTGAGCTAGATTTCATTTTGGTTATTCTGTGGTTGGAGATATATTGGCTAGGGAAGTCTAAATCATTTAATAGGACAAGTTTAAGAAGACAAATTTAATGGACATAATAAGTGGTTTTCACTTCTTTCAAATACTTATAAATGCCTATTTCATCTCTTAATGCCAAATCCTATGATTGCAAACACTAAGTTCAGCTTTTATATTTATTTGTAGTTTCATCCAAACAGTTTGAGGTTAACTGCAGAGTAGTCCAAATTCACAAAGAGGAGTTGTCCCAAGCATGGAAGCTGCTTACATGGGTTATTAAGGGAGGATGCCATGCTGAAAGGAAGCAGTTATCTGGACTCATAAGTAAATTTGTGGGAGGTGGTATCATTTAGGGAAGACCTGATTTGACAAAACTTTTGTTTTTTTTTTATTCTATTATTATCAAAACAGACAATGACCCAGTGCAGGATATGAGCTTAGGATACTAATTTCATGAGACAATCCAACCACTGCACTATTCACTAATCAAGCATACCTTACATTTCTGATAAAGTGAGTAATTAATAGAATGTGAAACATGCAGTACTCAATAGGAATTGTTACAGGACCTCACAGAAGACACTTGGGAACTCCGTTTGTTCAACAGTTAGAAAAGTCAGATGGCAGTATGCTGTAATTCCTCCATGATTTCGGTTCACCATCTGTTTGTATTTTATCATTTTCCTGCAGAGTTCTTTGTTTTAGAATTCTCTTATGTCTCTACTTCTGTGGCAAAATAACACAGGGAGACAAATATTCATTAATTAACATTTAATAATGAAAATTTGTGGTAAAAAAATCATTTGAATCAAAATCAGCAGGTGAATTGAAAAATGTGTCTGCTTGAAGGCTCCATCAGTGATTATCAGTAGTATAGCACAGTCACTAGAGAATTAGACGGTGTCACTTTTGTAGACAGATGACCTTTTTCTTCAGCATGGTTTTTTTTTTCTTTCTCTATTTCACGTCTAATTTAATCTGGAAAGCCATTTGCTGTACTATTCCTCCACATAAATAGAGGCAAAATATAATATGAATGCAGTTATTTGTTAAATCGGTGAAAAGGTATGAATGCCTTATTTCTTACTAAAATCTCCAGTTAAAATCTAATGCTGGTGCTCAGCCTGCGTAAGGTGAGTATTGGATTATGATTACATTCAGAGTCTCTAAGGACTTGATTTGGATGAAGCAGTTTTGAGCAATGGATGTATAAATGGATCCTCAAAGGTGCCTTATCATTTTAAGATTGCTAGTGGCCAGTGAAAAGGACAGTAATGTTATTAGCCTAGCAAGACCAGGATTACAGCAAGTAAAAAACACATAGAAATGCCTGAGCATGACATCATTCTATTATGGTGTTGACACACAATAGCAATGTATTTATCAATAGCGCCTGGCGACCCTGACTCTCTTGATTCACTGACAAAATGTCTTACTTGTGCTTCTGAATGTATGAGTAGTAATTTTCACAAACTAAATAAAGAGAAAACAGAACTTTTAGTGACTGGCAATAATGGATATAATGAGGTTATTAGAAATAAACCAGATGCATTAGGATTAGAAGTCAAGACGGAGGTAAAGAATTTAGGGGTAACTATTGACTCTGACCTGAATTTTAAATCACATATTAATCAGATTACTAGGACAGCATTTTTCCACTTAAGAAATATAGCAAAAGTTAGACCCCCTTATAACATTGCAAGATGGTGAGAAATTAATCCACGCTTTTGTTTTTAGTCGACAAGATTACTGTAACGCTCTCCTCTCAGGACTACCCAAAAAAGACATAAATCGATTGCAACTAGTGCAGAATGCAGCTGCTAGAATCTTAACTAGGAAAAGAAAATCCGAGCACATCTCTCCAGTTTTGATGTCACTACATTGGTTACCTGTGTCATTTAGAATTGACTTTAAAATCCTGCTTATAGTTTACAAAGCCTTCAATAATCTCGCTCCATCTTATATTTCGGAATGTCTTACATCTTACACTCCAAATCGTAAACTTAGATCTTCAAATGAGTGTCTGCTTAGAATTCCGAGAGCTAAACTTAAAAGAAGTCATGAGGCAGCCTTCTGCTGTTATGCACTTAAAATCTGGAATAGCTTGCTAATAGGAATCACCAGGCTAATGCAGTGAAGCACTTTAAAACACTGCTGAAAACACATTACTTTAACATGGCTTTCCCATAGCTTCATCTTAGTTTAATCCTGATGCTCTATATCTTCAATTAATTATCATTATTCATGGTATTCATATTCAAAATCTGTACTAACCCCTACTTTCTCTTCTGTTCTTTTTCCGTTTTTCTGGGGTGGCAACCTGCGCCACCACCACCTGATCAAAGCACTGTGATGTCCTACATTGATGGATTAAAGGCCAGAAGTCCACATGACCATCATCATCAAGTTCTTCTATGAGAACCCTGAATACAATAAGGACTGATTAAGGTCATTTATGTTAGGTAGAATGCCTAGAGGGGGCTGGGCGGTCTCATGGCCTGGAACTCCTGCAGATTTTATTTTTTTTCTTCAGCAGTCTGGAGTTTTTTTTGTTTTTTCTGTCCTCCCTGGCCATCGGACCTTACTTTTATTCAATGTTAATTAGTGTTCTCTTATTTTAATTCTGATTTATTTTGTCTTTTTTCTCTTTCTTCATCATGTAAAGCAGTTTGAGCTGCATTATTTGTATGAAAATGTGCTATATAAATAAATGTTGTTGTTGTTGTTGTTATATAGCACACTCAAAACAGAAATCTGTAGACACAAAGTATCATAACAGTGACATCTTTGAAATGAAAAATGAATAACTATAGGAGGAAACATAAGGGGTATATGAAACCTATGCATACACAGTGACCACGATAGTGTTATTTTTGAGCCAACTTCTGTTTTTAGTTGGCCTCCTCGCCTAATTAAGTGAGCTGTTATTTCCCAGGTTTTGTGTTTTGAGGTTAACTAAGTTTGGTAATTTTTTATTAAAATGTACTAAGCAGTGTGGTACCCGGCGGGGGTTCATGCCCGGCCGGGATGCCCAGGAGGACCGAAGGAGGGCTTGTGCCTCCTGCAGAACACCCAGGGGTGCCCCGATGCCTTGGGAGCCCTGGACCTCAGTACTTCCGCCACACCTGGAAGTGCTGGGGGGAAGAGTATTGGGGACACCCGGAGGACTTCCGGATACACCGACAGAGCTTCCGCCACACAGGGGTGTGGCTACAGAAGCCCTTAGGATGCACCTGGAGTCCATCCGGGGTGTATAAAAGGGGCCGCCTCCCTCCAGTCAGGGGCAAGAGTCGGGTGGAAGAGGACGAAGCTTGGTGAAGAGGAGTGGAGGCGGACCAGAGACTTGGAGAAGGCATTGTGTTGTGGCCAGGACTTAAGGGGTGATTGGTGCTGCGGCACTGGGTAATGTGCACTTCAATGGATGTAAATATTGTAAATAAACGTGTGTTGGGTGAAATCAACATGTCTACCTGTCTGTGTCCGGGCTGTTCCCCACAGCAGTTATATGGGAAAGTGTAGCTTTTTCACTTTTTTACAATATTTTGATATATGTTATGAACAGATCACTGTTCTAGTTCATAACAGACAGAAATGAAACAGGTATATCTTATTACATATTCTGCTTTTTTATATACATTTTGTAACATTCACTTTAAATCATCATCTAGGCAGATGCTGTGGTGTAGTGGTCAAGGCATACAACCTAGAGATTGTATGTTCAAATGCTGATACTGACACTCTATGTATTACTTTACTTGCCTGTGCTTCAACTGGAAAAAGAAATGTAACCAATTGTATCTCAGATATTGAAAGTCACCAGTGCCCAAATAGGCTTCTAGTGGCTGAAATACAGTAGCTTTCATGAATAGCAGACTTCAGTTTGAGTAATACAAAAAGTGCATCAAATGATGTCCTGTTGTTAGCTGTTGTTGGTGCAGGGTCAGTGGCTAATTGTAGTTCACATTTATTAAACATAACATTTTTGAAAGAAGTATCCAAAGTAGAGGTAAAATATATGTTTAAGTCTTGAGTTAAAATTGATGGCTGCATTGGATCAAGATAGTTAATATGTGATTGTGTCAATTTGCTAATAAAATACAGCATCAGAGAATTTTGTTGAATAATTGCGATTTGAAGATTATTTGCAGCAATGAGGATATTTCAAGTATAATGTAAATACTGGTTAAATAAATATTCACTATATGCATAATGTGTCACTGAACCATATTTCCTCTTCTCATTCCATTCTAGATAAATTATGTAGCTTAGCTGGTACAGCACAAGCTGTTGCTATACATACATTTTCAGGCATTTCAATGTTTTGCTGCCAGAAGAGACTGTCAGTAGCTGAAGGAACCTCCTCCAGGTCCAGTAAATTTGAAGCAGCAAACCAAACAAAATGTTTCTCTGTTTTTAAGATAGTTTGAAAAGTTACCAATACTTTTGAGAATTTTGGATGTTTTAAAAAAATTTTTACTGCTTTTTCTGTTTGGGACATCTCACTAAACACTGAAGTTTCCTGACAATTAAGAGTTGTTTCATGTGGACAAACATCAAGAAATGACAATGACAGTTTGTACTTCTAATTACTTCTAATCCCCTTCTTCTTCTTCTTTTTGTTTTTATTTAGGTTAGGTTCATAGCAGCATATTGGATGTCACCACTTTCTGAGCCAGCTGTTCAGATGAATATTCCGTTGATATCCCAAGAACAGTCATTTTTTTTCTTTTAACTTTTGCTTTTCCAAAAAACCAAGATTATATTTTGCCTTTTGTCCTATTGAATTTTGATATTTGGTTATTCTGACTTCTTTTTTTTTACATTGGCATGGCCCTGATTGCTTTTCTCTTACTGCTTTTGTCTTCATCTCTGAGTTCATTTCATCCTCACAACAATCTTTTGGCTTTTCACAACATAGCCCTTAACAAGTGGTTCAAATGCTGCTAAAGGAATACGAAAGGACTGTTTGCAGCATGAAAAATTCACAGGGAACAATAGTGTTGCAATGCTTCATTGATTTTGGGATTTTCAAGCCTTCCATATTCCACTCAAAGTAGATATCACAGATGGCATCTGGCAGCCCCTGTAGTTCTCATTAGGAAGATTGATGGGTCCTGACTGTTCCACATTTACCACATGAGACTGAATTAAGTTCCTGGAAAAGACTAATACCGTTCCCTCAATCCCTTGATCATTCACATCATTGAATACCTAGATCTAACTTTCTTAAACTCTGTAGTGTAATTGGGGGTAAACGTAACCAGAAGCTAACCTCAAAGCAACATTCTTGACAGGGCATTAGTTTTGTCTCTTTATAGTAGTACAGTTTATGTTGTGTAGTACGCCATCCATATTTAAGCGCATGATGAAGCATATCCTGGCCAAAGTGTCCTGTATCAGTTGTGGAGGATATTTTAATGATGTGTTTGTGGTTGTCCCTGATTTGGATGTTGCTGTATGAGACCTTGAAATTATGCTATCCTGTTTCCAAAAGGAAGGTCTTAAGCTACATAGGCTTAAGCTTCTTATGAATTAACTGTTACACAGAGAGTTGCAGTTCTTGGTTTATGTGGTCAGCTTTAAATATGTATCTACTAACCCTATTATGCTGGTAGCAGTAAGAGACTAGCCATAAAAAGAAAGCATTACTTTGTGGGCATAGCAGGGACTGTCAGTTACCTCACCAGCAGTGTTAGCTCTTTACCCTCCAAAGTGATAAAAATCACTGGTTTGCACAAAACATTGAAATAAACACTATTCTGTTTCTCTTCTCTTCACATAGTGCCGATGCTCTACTTCCAAGCTGTTTTCCAGTCCATAGGAGATCCTGTGAGCCTTGAAATCAACAGATGAAAAGATTCTGTTGTCATATTAAATCGCCCAGCATAGACTTATACCGTAGAATGCTCAGGAGAAGGTGGACAGCCTAGTTGGCCTAGGTCTGCAGAACTCTGACTGTGTCTGACTTTGTCATTTGCTTTGTTAGTTATAACTGACTTTATACACCTGAAAAAGGTTTATTTTCTCCAAGGATGATGCTGATTTAAGTTCTTATTTTCTTCTTCTCCATTGTCATCTTACCATTGTTCACATAGTTAAATTAAAAAGTTCAGATGATATTGTTAAGTTCTTTTTATATTAATCTGTTTGGAACTGCTTATTTATTATGTGTTTTAAGAAATCTTTGTCTTTGTATTACATAATTAGTGATTTGTAAAGTAGCATTGCATTTTACTTGTGAGCTTGTTACAGCACTCTAAGCCTGCACTCAGTAAAGAGTCCATCCATCCATTTTCCAACCCGCTGAATCCGAACACAGGGTCACGGGGGTCTGCTGAAGCCAATCCCAGCCAACACAGGGCACAAGGCAGGAACCAATCCTGAGCAGGGTGCCAACCCACCGCAAGACACACACAAACACACCCACACACCAAGCACACACTAGGGCCAATTTAGAATCGCCAATCCACCTAACCTGCATGTCTTTGGACTGTGGGAGGAAACCGGAGCGCCAGAGGAAACCCACGCAGACACGGGGAGAACATGCAAACTCCACGCAGGGAGGACCCGGGAAGTGAACCCAGGTCCCCAGGTCTCCCAACTGCGAGGCAGCAGCGCTACCCACTGCGCCACCGTGCCGCCCCTCAGTAAAGAGTGCTATGCAAAAATAAATTGAGATGAACCAAACATTCAACAGTGCTATGTAGCAGTCCTTATACAAGTCACTTTTCTTACTTTTCTGGAAACCTACTGTTTGTGCTGACTACAATGCTAGCATTTTAAGTGAGTACTTTTTCAAGAGCAGTCAGATGGGAAGTTGATAATTTAATGCTACAATGGAGCCTTGCTGCTTGGGAAAGAACTGCTGCGTGATATGAGAGTTCTGGAATGATCATTTATAGTTAGGGAATGATTTGCAGGATTATCAGTATTTCTTTTCACACTGTCTATATCTTCTGGGGATGGCATTTGAACTGTGCAACCCTAAGAAATAAATAACCTATCCTGGCTTTTTGGCTTGAAAATGCACTTGTCTTGTGTGTTTTATTTACTATTTCAGGCTCAAGTTCAAGTTGTACACAGTACAATTTGATTCTTACTTGTTTGTCTCGCACAGATTAGTGACATTAATATAACAGGTTAGACAATAAATTAACATACTAATAAATAAATATATAAAGGAACAACAATCATTGTTTACAAAACAAGATAATAAGAAACCAGTAAAGTCAGTTACATGCAGTTTTGAGCATGAGTATCATGTTAATGATTGGCTGTTGAGTAGATTTCTGACCCGAGTGTAAAAGCTGTTCCTGAATCTAATGGTGCGAGTGCTGATGATCTTATATCATTTGCCAGAATGGGGAAGGAAGTAAAGAGACCATACAGAATGGCTGAGATCTTTAACAATACTGTTTGCCTTTCTAAGGTGGTGTGTGTTTTATATCTTGAAGAGATGGCAGATATGGTCCAGTATAGACATGTACTAACTTCAGCACCCTCTGTAATGTTTTGTGATCCTGAGCTGAGAGAGTGCCAAACCAGGTTTTAATGTAGCCAGTGAGGACAGACTCCACTGTCCCCTTGGTGGTTGGGCATAAGTAGAGTAATGCTGGCTTTCTTCAAACATTTGGGGAAGTAAAGGCATTGGTGAACCTTCTTGATGAAAGCGAAGATGTGCTTCACCTCATTAAATGTTGAATTTAATTGTCAATTAAACTAATTAGAAAAATAAAGGAGTTGGTTAGTGACTTCAGAAAACAGGATACATGCCTCACTCCTGTCAACATCTTTGGGGATACTATGTAGAGAGTCAGAAAAATATTTTTTTCATGCAGTTGGGGAGGAAATAGCTCAACTATGCTTGAAACAGAATGTTGTAAATGATCTCTAGATATCATTAGCTATTTTTAAAATCAAGCATTGAAAAGACAATAAATTTAACTTCAGGCATTCATGTCATTATTTGCAAACATGGAGGGTATAGTGTAGTCAGAAAAATCTGGCAACGGAATGGGCCATAACTAAAACACTGAACACAGGAATATAGATATTAGACTGTAGAAAATTGTACTTGAAACAAATTAATAATTTAAACCTCAAAGAGACAGAATTTGATCCTATCTGTCAGTAATGTTAACACTATGACCTTATTATTTTACAATGAGCTTACAGTGGATTCAGAACATACTTTCTCCACACTTTATTGTGTTGTAGATTTATTTTAAATGGATACAATTGCCATTTCTGCCCATTAATCTACACTCAATGACACATAATAACAAACAGAAAACATTTTCAAAAATTTATTAAAAATCAAAAACTGAAATCTCTCATTCATGTAAATAATCAGACCAATAATTTGGATATTAAAGCAGCTCGATTCAATGCTGATCAATCTAACATCTGGCAGGGTTTGGAACACCTTGGACATAGATCACATACAAGTGTTTGGGGGGTGGCTACTGAATAGAGGGACTGTCCCCCTGTGGTGATGTGCCTCACTGGCATTATCAGCAAGAAAACAAAAATTATCTTTGTATCTTCTGCAGGGTTATGAGAGAGTCATTTGTTGGGGAAAAACAAAAAAAGACAAATAGGTATGAAAAAATAAAACGTGCCTTTTTCTTTTCTATTTAGAAAGTGCAGAGGGATGTCTTTGCTGACAACATGAGCACCATCTGGGGAACGTTGCGCTGGTTCTCGTGTAGAGTGGAAAGGTGGTCCTGCAATTGACTGGCTGGGATGGCAAAGTCTGTCTTCCACTCGTGCCCCCTGCCATTTCATAGCACTGGAAGAAGAGGAAGTGTGAATCGTCTTAGTATCGGTTTGCCGCGGTTTACAAAAAGTATCCCGTATCGACAATTGTCTGGGCAGTAGCTTGGGAAGAAAAGGAAAAAAAGTGCTTACTTTCAGTTTTTGGGAGAAGCGCAGTACGCGTCTCCAATGCCGGTACAGCTACTGTATGTGCGCGCGTTGGCTGTTCAGTTTTATAGGAATTTTGCAGGGCAGGAGACGCCACTCTTCATAGACGCGTTCACGTCATCGCGTGCCCGTGGAGGGAAGACGTTTAGCAAGTTAATTGGTTGGCGCAAGGGTACCAAATACAAAAGGGAATTTCCGGCCTCTAGAGGGGGTCTTCTGGCTAGATCGTGCAGAGAGAGGTAGAGAGGTACTGTACTTGGTAGAATGTTGTCTTTAGTTTACCAACCACTGCGGCATGTGCCTTGATTATTGTAAATATTGTTTTTTCCTTGTATAAATATCTCTGGATTAGTTTTGGTGGAGGTATTTATTGGGTTGTGGTTAATGGTGCATTGTTTAGTTTTTTCTTTTTCTGTATTTTGAATATTCTTTTTTTTTGGTAAACTCCGTATTATACACTGTTCAGAGGAACCGCCTCCTGAATTGGATTACTGCAGAAGAAGACAGCTTTATTTTTGTGTATATATGGGTTTCATTAATTTGTGTGCATTTTTCTTTTTCATTTGGGACTTTCAGTCAGCACTGTAAATATTGTATATAGTTATCATTTTCGGGCTCCATTTAATTACTGTTTTTGTGTGTCCTTTGTGGTAGTGGACCATATATATATTCTTTCCGCAGAACATTATTTTTGTTCTTCTTTATGTGCACCTGTGAATAAAATTTCACTTTATTTTTGCAAAACCCCAACCCTTTTGTGTCCGTGTCTCCCTGTCTTAAACCATCATCCTAGTCACGCTCGGTCCAGCATACTAGACACCTATAGTGTAGGCTGGTGTCCCAGAGGATGAAAAAAACATTATTAACTGTAATGATTATAAGTATTTAACTCACAAATACCAAGGACTGTATTTTGTATTAATCATGCGGCAGAGAGCTATATGATTTATTACTTCTATATGATTTGTTCTTCATTTAGGTAGAAAAAGAATTAAGCTTGTGCACAGAACATGAGACTGGTTTGCATTCTTTTAGGAGAAAATGCTGACCTCTTGATACTAACAGAACACCCTGTGATATTATAAATCAATGTGATATTTTCTGAATTCTTGCTTAAAACTATAAGAAACATGCCCCTTATCTATTGTGGAATGAGCCCCGGACACAGACAGGTAGACATGGTACTTTCACCACCACACATTTATTTACAGTCTATTTACAAATGTCAATAAGTGGATACACAACAAACCCCAAGACTCCCCCAAAGTCCAGGCCTCTCACACTCTCTGCCTTACTTCTCTTCAGGCCGCCTCCACCAAGCTCAGTCCTTCTCCTCACCCAACTCCAGCCCTGAATGAAGGGAGGTGGCCCCTTTTATTATCCCCCGGATGTGCTCCAGGTGTGCTCCGGCAATCTTCCACCGACACGCCCCAGTGTGGCGGAAGTGCCGGCTGTATCCCCGGAAGCACTCAGGGTGTCCCTGCTCCTCTTCCCCCCAGCACTTCCTGGTGTGGCGGAAGTGCTGAGGTCCAGGGCTGCCAAGGCATCCAGGCGCCCCCTGGCGGTGACCATGGGCCAGTACAGGGTTGAGCTTCAAACTCTGCACCGTGGCCCCCAAAGCAACCAGGGCGGTCGCCCTCTTGTCCTCCAGTCCTCTTGGGCGTCCTGGCTGGGTACCACCCCCAGCCACATGCCACACTATATAAATAAAATTCTTTTCGTGTTTGAAACGGAAATGACGTATGACCACAGAACATATTATAACATAGGAACTTATTATTTGTGTGAGAGTTATTTTACTGATGTTGAAAAGAAGAAAAAAGACTGTTTAAATAAGGAGCTGGGAAGGTGATTGTAAAGGAGAAGCCAGCGGTAAAGCAAGTGAGACTCCGTAATAAGGACGTTTGAGTGCACGGAGAAGGAGTGCCGGCTAACCTAGAAAGACCTTTGGAGCACATGGCTTTACTTTGCTTTTATGGTGCCGGCGTCGGCCATGGACAGACGCTAACGCCGAGACATTCGGGTGAGACCGACTTCTTCCTTCAAGAAAGGAATCGTTGCCAGGCCAATGAGATCGCTTCTTTTACATTTAAATTCAGTATACGAGTCAACGGAACGTATCTGACTTGATCACTGGATTCATTGCAGATTTCCCAGGCCATGTGAATTTAGACTTTAAAACAAAGTTAATATAAAAGAGACTGGGGAACGTGTGGGGATTGAGTGTATGTGTCGAATTTATATTTGTACAGTATATAGATGTATAGGTTTAAGTACTGTGAATATATTTGTGCTGTTTGAAAATAGGGTAATTTTCCGTTTCTTTTCCTTGCTTGCTTTCTTTCTTTGCTGTTTCGCCGTTTTCTGGGGAGTATATTATAGAGTGTTTAAGGGGGTGGCATATTAATTAGGGTTTGTGTAGTTTATTATAGATTTGACAAGGATTTAAAGGGTGTTTATTTTTTTGTTTGATTTATAATATATTCTTTTTTGATTGTTTAAAGAATTGTTGGGGTGATTATTTCCTTTGTATAAATTCATAAAAGAAAACTCCAGATGAGGATATCAAATTGGGGCTAAGGTTCGGTTGGGTTCCGTACTTAATAGAATTAATAACCCTAAGAGTAGGAGATTTTTGTGTGTGCTGGGCTTCTCATTCAACTTAAGAGGAACGCGCTACACCTTGATAGTAAGAGAGATGAAGAAAACAGCTTTGCGTCTTTCTACTTTTTAACTGCGCCGAGCTGTAAACAATGTGAAGACGAGACCGCCTTCAGCGGCGAGGGGTCGTAAGAACAAAGTGGAACCTGGGAGGCGCGGAATGTCGGGCTTTTCCTCCGGGTCAACAGCTTAGCAGTTTCAGGCAGCATCCTCTCTTCTCGCACTGTTTGTCACACTTCAAGTGCCCCGTCGGCTCCTGGGACAGTGGAAATCTTTGCGAATAAGTGTAATCAGCGCTATCGAACCGGGACTCTCTTGGTAAATTGCTGTGCGCGGCTACTTACTGTCCCTTAAGATGAATTCAGGTCACTAAAACCCACTGTCGCTACCCGATCTGCGGTGCCTACCCGATTTGCGCGCGCATGCGCAGAGCTTAACTATTACGACCCTTTTTTTTACTTTGCGACACGAGTCCCCATCCGATTTGTCTCGCGCACGTGCTCTCTGCTTAATTAAAATTCATTTCACGACGCTGCCCGATTTGTTCTGCGCATGTCGAATGTTTTACGACACACGAGAAAAAAAGTTACCACAGGATTTTAATTTCTCGGTCTGCATTAACAAATAGAACTTCCGCCATTCGAGTGAGAAGGAGAAAGAAGAACGCTGTAAAGAATAGGAGCATATTGAATTTTTCTCCTGGCAGAAGAATATTTTTCACTTCTTGAAAAAATGAAGACTTTTCAATTTTACAACGACTTGAAAGAATATCTTTTACGGGAAGAATTTAGCAACAATTTAACGGTCAGAGAGCGAAGTGAAAAACGACGTGTGTCCGTGAATTTTATGATTAAAGGTACTGTATGTAATGTTTATTGAATGCTTTTCAATTTTTGAGAATACAGTATATACTGTAATATAATCTAGATATATTTAGGATTATCTGACGTTTTGTTTAATAATTGGAATATTACAAAATTTACCGTTTTAAATAGGCTGGTGATTTCAATGAACTCGCATGAATGTTTTGAAATATGCAAAACTTTTAATAAATTGTGTTATTTAAAAAACTGCTCAGGTGGACTTTCCTGTTATTTACTGATTTATACTTGATTAATGGATTAGTAGGTTTTCTCTTTTTGGGAATTTGAAAATCTGAACTGCCTAGATGTATCTCAGATCAGGTGTCTAAATTTTACAATTCTTTTAAAGAGAGAAGTAAATTGGTATCCACTAACGAATGTTAAAATGTGTTTTTTCTTATGCAACTCCCCAACATTAGACCACAATATTTTAGTCTGTGTGTGAATCCTCGCAATCCCAGTAACTGTTGTGTTTTTCTTATTGTATGAGTTTCAATAGAAACAAAACCAGGCTGATTCATTTGCAAAGTAAAGCACACATTCTTAGGGGTATTATGCTTTGTTACTGGGTAATTAGTGTATGCCTTCACTTATAATGTGATGTGGTCATATTTCAGTTACATGCAAGCAACTTTTGTATTCTGTTCTTTCTTAATTTTGGATAGTCCATCATCCATGCCCTGGCTGCTCTACAGGGTGTATCAGGACAGGAGGTAGAAGACTTATTTCTTGGTGGCCCAGAATACAGCATCAGGTAAAAGTCAAGTCTATGAATGTTTGAAGTAAGTGTTTAAATATTTCTTGTTTATTATTTTTATATTTTACTTGCCTTAGTGAAGTGGAAGAATTTAACTGAAAGATAGGGCAGCAATTAAAGAAGGAGGGAATGCTGTGATATCTGTTGGAATAGAAGATGATGCTACTGCCCAGTGCTTCCAGAATCCTTCATTTGAGTCTTGGGTCTGAATCTACTGCGTCATTGCCAAGTATTCTGGGGTAATGTATCTTGTTTTGTTTACATTTTGTTTTTCTCCATATTCCAAGCTCATTTGCTTGACCTTAGCTTTAATAAACTGGATGGCTGTCTCCTTCACGATTTGATTTTAAAGTTCTATACTATTCATTACATAAAAAGCTCTGAACAATTTAGTCCCTTCCTGTATTTGGTACTGTCTCTCCACCATCACTCCTCAGTGTAATCTTTAATGCACAACCACTAATTTGCTTATGAAAGAACTGGTGAAGCAGCTTGCACATGTACACCAAAAATATAGAATGCCGGCTATAAATGAAAAACCTTTCAAAATACTTTTAAAACTCCATTTTTAAACTTCACCTCTGCTTAATTCCCATTTCTATCAGTTTATGATTTACTTCTGGTTTATGAATGGAACTGCATACACTTTGAAAGATTTACACCAGATAATAACCATTGATTTTTTTAGAGTTTTCTTTTTTTTTGTCCAGTGATGCCCTTTGCCATGCACCCTGGTCAAGTCTTGTGCAACTGACTGTGGTGCCGAAGAGAGAATATTTCTGAAGACCCTCTTGAAATGGAGCTGCAATTGGATTAACACCACAACAGTATGCTTGGTGAGAATGTCCACAGGGGCCTGGGGAGGCTGTGACCTTGTGACCCTGAGACGTTGTTTTGTCAATCATCCTGACCAACTAGACCTTTATGTGTTCTTCAACAGGGCCATCTGACCAGCAGATATATTTAAGGAGAAGGACCTTTCAATTTTCCTCTTGTGTACTTTTTAATTGTATATATATTTTTTCATTTTGATAAAAGTTATATATATTTGTTAAGCAGTTTAGCAGTTTGGGCTTTATTAGTATTAAAATATGTTAGAAGTTATTTGTGGAATAATTTTAAAAATCAAAATAGCAAAACAATGAAACTTTAAATTTTCTGTGCTCTGGGTAAAATATGTTAAAGCTATGTGGTGATTTTTTTTACTTCTTTAGGTTTTTTTGTACATTTGACAAATGTTTTTTTTAGGTGCATTGTTCTTACATTGTTCACTTTTGTTGTTCTCCATCCATCCATCCATCCATTGTCTCCCGCTTATCCGAGGTCGGGTCGCGGGGGCAGCAGCTTGAGCAGAGATGCCCAGACTTCCCTCTCCCCGGCCACTTCTTCTAGCTCTTCCGGGAGAATCCCAAGGCATTCCCAGGCCAGTCGAGAGACATAGTCCTCCAGCGTGTCCTGGGTCTTCCCCGGGGCCTCCTCCCAGTTAGACGTGCCCGGAACACCTCACCAGGGAGGCGTCCAGGAGGCATCCTGATCAGATGCCCGAGCCACCTCATCTGACTCCTCTCGATGCGGAGGAGCAGCGGCTCTACTCTGAGCCCCTCCCGGATGACTGAGCTTCTCACCCTATCTTTAAGGGAGAGCCCAGAAACCCTGCGGAGGAAACTCATTTCAGCCGCTTGTATTCGCGATCTCGTTCTTTCGGTCACTACCCATAGTTCATGACCATAGGTGAGGGTAAGAACATAGATCGACTGGTAAATTGAGAGCTTCGCCTTGCGGCTCAGCTCCTTTTTCACCACAACAGACCGATGCAGCGCCCGCATTACTGAGGATGCCGCACCGATCCGCCTGTCGATCTCACGCTCCATTCTTCCCTCACTCGTGAACAAGACCCCGAGATACTTGAACTCCTCCACTTGGGGCAGGATCTCGCTACCAACCCTGAGAGGGCACTTCAACCTTTTCCGGCTGAGGACCATGGTCTCGGATTTGGAGGTGCTGATTCTCATCCCAGCCGCTTCACACTCGGCTGCGAACCGATCCAGAGAGAGCTGGAGATCACGGCCTGATGAAGCAAACAGGACAACATCATCTGCAAAAAGCAGTGACTCAATCCTGAGCCCACTAAACCGGATCCCCTCAAAGCCCTGGCTGCGCCTAGAAATTCTGTCCATAAAAGTTATGAACAGAATCGGTGACAAAGGGCAGCCCTGGCGGAGTCCAACTCTCACTGGAAACGGGTTCGACTTACTGCCGGCAATGCGGACCAAGCTCTGGCACCGATCGTACAGGGACCGAACAGCCCTTATCAAGGGGGCCGGTACCCCATACTCTCGGAGTACCCCCCACAGGATTCCCCGAGGGACACGGTCGAATGCCTTTTCCAAGTCCACAAAACACATGTAGACTGGTTGGGCAAACTCCCATGCACTCTCCAGGACCCTGCTAAGGGTATAGAGCTGGTCCACTCTTCCGCGACCAGGACGAAAACCACACTGTTCCTCCTGAATCCGAGGCTCGACTATCCGACAGACCCTCCTCTCCAGGACACCTGAATAGACTTTTTCAGGGAGGCTGAGGAGTGTGATCCCTCTGTAGTTGGAACACACCCTCCGATCCCCCTTCTTAAAGAGGGGGACAACCACCCCGGTCTGCCAATCCAGAGGCACTGTCCCTGATGTCCATGCGATGTTGCAGAGGCATGTCAACCAAGACAGTCCTACAACATTCAGAGCCTTGAGGAACTCCGGGCGTATCTCATCCACCCCCGGGGCCCTGCCACCAAGGAGTTTTTTGACCACCTCGGTGACCTCAGTCCCAGAGATGGGGGAGCCCACCTCTGAGTCCCCAGGCTCTGCTTCCTCATTGGAAGGCACGTTAATGGGATTGAGGAGGTCTTTGAAGTACTCCCCCCACCGATCCACAACGTCCCAAGTCGAGGTCAGCAGCGCACCATCCCCACCATATACAGTGTTGACACTGCACTGCTTCCCCTTCCTGAGACGCCGGATGGTGGACCAGAATCTCCTCGAAGCCGTCCGAAAGTCGTTCTCCATGGCCTCCCCGAAACTCCTCCCACGCCCGAGTTTTTGCCTCAGCAACCACCAAAGCCGCATTCCGCTTGGCCTGCCGGTACCTATCAGCTGCCTCCAGGGTCCCACAGGACAAAAGAGACCGGTAGGACTCCTTCTTCAGCTTGACGGCATCCTTCACCGCCGGTGTCCACCAACGGGTTCGGGGATTGCCGCCACGACAGGCACCGACCACCTTACGGCCACAGCTCTGGTCAGCTGCCTCAACAATAGAGGCACGGAACATGGCCCATTCGGACTCAATGTCCCCCACCTCCCTCGGGATGTGGTCGAAGTTCTGCCGGAGGTGGGAGTTGAAGCTACTTCTGACAGGGGGCTCTGCCAGACGTTCCCAGCAGACCCTCACAACACGTTTGGGCCTACCACGCCTGACCGGCATCCTCCCCCACCATCGAAGCCAACTCACCACCAGGTGGTGATCAGTTGACAGCTCCGCCCCTCTCTTCACCCGAGTGTCCAAGACATGTGGCCGCAAGTCCGACGACACGACCACAAAGTCGATCATCGAACTGAGGCCTAGGGTGTCCTGGTGCCAAGTGCACATATGAACACCCCTATGCTTGAACATGGTGTTCGTTATGGACAATCCGTGACGAGCAAAGAAGTCCAATAACAGAACACCGCTTAGGTTCAGATCGGGGGGGCCATTAACCCCTCCTTTAACCGCCACCTTATCGTGGTGGAGGGGTTTGCGTGTCCCAATGATCCTAGGAGCTCTGTTGTCCGGGGCTTTATGCCCCTGGTAGGGCCACCCAAGGCAAACTGGTCCTAGGTGAGGGATGAGACAAAGAGCGGTTAAACAAACCTCCTATGATGGAAAACAATTTTGGACGGCGTTTTCCCTCGCCCGGACGCGGGTCACCGGGGCCCCACTCTGGAGCCAGGCCTGGAGGTGGGGCTCGATGGCGAGCGCTTGGTGGCCGGGCCTGCACCCATGGGGCTCGGCCGGGCACAGCCCGAAGAGGCAACGTGGGTTCCCCCTTCCAATGGGCTCACCACCTATGGGAGGGGCCAAGGAGGTCGGGTGCAGTGTGAGTTGGGTGGTGGTTACCGAAGGCGGGGACCTTGGCGGTCCGATCCTCGGCTACAGAAGCTGGCTCTTGGGACGTGGAATGTCACCTCTCTGAAGGGGAAGGAGCCTGAGCTAGTGCGTGAAGTTGAGAGGTTCCGGCTAGATATAGTCGGACTCACCTCGACGCACAGCTTGGACTCTGGAACCAATCTCCTTGAGAGGGGCTGGACTCTGTACCACTCTGGAGTTGCCCCCGGTGAGAGGCGCCGAGCGGGTGTGGGTATACTTATTGCCCCCCGACTTGGAGCCTGTACATTGGGGTTTACTCCGGTGGACGAGAGGGTAGCCTCCCTTCGCCTTCGGGTGGGTGGACGGGTCCTAACTGTTGTTTGTGCGTATGCACCGAACAGCAGTTCGGAGTACCCACCCTTTTTGGAGTCCCTGGAGGGGGTGCTAGAGGGCATACCTTCTGGGGACTCCCTCGTTCTGCTGGGAGACTTCAATGCTCACGTGGGCAATGACAGTGAGACCTTTTGTTGTTCTCATAACATTTATTCAATAAAATTTGCATGAAAAGTGTGTTTCCTTTTTCATTATTCAGTTATTAACTCACATTTAAGACACTATATGGGTGAATAAAAGCCATTTAAATTTGAGTACAAGACGAGCAATAGTATCACAGAAGATGGTGCTGGGGTTGTGCTTTATGTGGGTTAGACATGAAATGAAGATTTCTTTTTCTTTAAAAAGACTGTTTATGCAATCCACTAGTATCACCGTAACAAAGTTTTGTAAACCATGATGCCCTATGACATGTGTATTTCATTAATAATATGTAAAGTTATTTTTAAAGAGTTTTTCCAGGGATGAAAAGTGCATCAACAGTTCATTTTTACATATATACACACTTATTTTGACTAACTGCATGAAAGCCTGGTACAACAGCTGCACCAAACCTGCCAAAAAAGCCCAGTAGTGGATCATAAAAACATCACAAGACGTTCAATGGAACTGAACTGCCATCACTTGATCATCGATACAAGATTCCCAGTGTAAGAAGAGCTAAAAACATCATCAAGGAGAACACTCATCTTGGACAGAACTTGTCTGAGCTTCTCCCATCTGGCAGGCATTTCAGATATATAAATGCAAAGAATTATTATTATTATCAATCTGTATGCTACAAATGGACAAAAAAAAACTTTCTTCCAACTGCTATAAACTTATTGAACTCGTATATCTCCTCAATCTGAAATCGTTTTCATTGATCATGTACAATTAATGTAGGTAGTGTAGGTAATCTATACTGCTGTGCATTTATGCAATAATAATCCATCCTGGTTACTTTAACATTATATATGGCATCTTGCCAATATTTTGAACATATTTTGTATGATTACTCAGTTTTTAGTTCATACTTTATTTATTTATTGTATTATTATATATCTGAACTATTTGACATTGGAATTTAAATGCAACGTGAAGTTGACACGAGTAATTTCGTTGCGTTGCTCAATGTCAATAAAGTACTTGAATACATCTATTTTTAAAACTGTCATTTATTTTTTATATGTAGACTATAATAACATATGCAATGGTTAAATACTTCTTTGTACAATGGAAACTGAAAAAAGAAGTGCTATGTAAACTAAACGAAGCGATCTCAGTGATAAACAATTAACGTTTATAACGAGGAGTACGACAAGCTTAATTCAGCCGTGAAAACAGAATGTACAGTGAATATTTAATAATATTATCATTATGGTCAACTACTACGGCATTTAAACGAAAATACTGTACTGCCCGTTGTGTATCGACATGCGCAGTTGAGAGCGATCCGTGCCGTAAAGCGAAATGTTTAGTATATATTTTTTTTTATTATTAAGCACATACGGAGTGTGTTATTGCATACGTATTGAACGAAAACGTCATCGCTCACTTTACGGTGCTGCCCAATCTGTTTAACGCATGCGTGAACACTTTACGGCATGCTAGGCTTTCAATACGCCTGCGCGCGCAAATCTGGTAGGCACGCAGATCGGGTAGCGACACCCCCCAACATTCAAGGTTGCTTTTGTGATGAATTCTTTTAACAAAATGTAGGGTTTACATCTAAAAAGATGTACTGACCTCTTCATGTTAAGTATTAGACTTGGGAATTGTTTGGACCTTCTGCCCGTTAAGCACGGAAAGGCTGCGTCCACATTTCTCACAATAATTTTCCTCTTAAATCACAGGCACATAGTGCAAGGTTGTCAAGCTGGTAGTTTGCCCGAAACCACTGCAGTAGTACTCAATGTATCTTTACTTCTTAAATGTTAATGTTTGATTGTTTAATAATTTATACGCTTCTTATATCTTTCTTCAAATATTTTTATCAAAATGTTTTACTACTTAATAATTAATATTTATATAATTTCTATTTATTGTAAATGCCCTTTATTTGTTCAAAAATAACATAGGTAATTAACAAACTTATTTTATAAATACTACATTTTAGTTTTTTTCCCTTGCACTCAGTGAGCAAAGCCACTGGGTAATCAGCTAGTGAATTAATAAATAAGGATTATTAATCTAACCAAACAAATACAGTATAATCTAATGAAGATATTAAAGCTATAAGAATGTAATCTCTTTAAAATTAATGTAATGAACTATAAGAAACTGCTTAAATTGGTCTTGTGTGTGTATACTGAGAAGGGTGTATTCCTTAAGAATGCGAGTGCCTGATAACTCTTTATTTTGGTATACTCCTGTACGTAATAAATCAGGATGTAACCGTAATTTACAGCAATCTAGGTATGACCTCAAAATGAACTGCTATGTTTTTTTTCTCTCTTTGGCTATTGAACAAGCTAGGTAATAAAAGAGAGGATTTTTTTTTTCTTTAAAAAGCAGTCTGTCTGATCCCATATCAGTTGCACTGAGCTGGAGGGGGGCAGTCTCTCAGTCTCTTTAGCTCACCAAGAATAAAGAAATTGCTTTTTATTTTAAATTGGTGTTTTTCCTGTTGTTTTTGACTTCAGCAACCACACCCCCAATTCCCACTACATGGGGTGTCACAGCCCCTCAACTGGCCAAATAGCTGCATGGATTTTCTATGGAGTTTAAGTCTGTGGTTTGATTGGACCATTCAAGAAAGTCAGATATATGCTTTGGTTATTGTCATGCTGATAGGTGAACTGTCATCCTAGTCTGAGGTTATATGGATTCTGAAGCAGGTTTTTTTCAAAGACCTCTCAGTGTTTGGCTTCATTCATCCTTCACTTAACTGAACAGACCAGAATCTGAAGTGGCACTGCAAGGGTCTGAATACTTATGTAACTGAAAGAGTTCAGTTAATGATTTTTAGTACATTTGCAAGCCTTTCTGAAAACATGTTCTCATTTTGCCATTATGGGTTATTGAGTGTAAACTGATGGGCATAATGGCAAATTTATCCATTTAAAATTAAATCTACAACACAATAAAGTGTGCAGAAAGTCAAGAATTCGCTGTGTTGTTATTAACTTTACCTAATATCAAAGTAGACTCCTTTTTATACAGAGGCTTGCCAATTATTTATATTTTCTGGGAGATTTCATTTTATTTGTACCCAAAGATGTTTTATATGGCTGCATAGTGCTAACAGAGATGCTATTAGATTACATAATCCAACTTGTAATTTCTGGCTGTGAAGCAGTTTTCATGTAACATTAAATACTTTTACCTTTTGGTGAAGGCTTCATGCTTTGTCATTATCAGCATTGCAATACTGCTTCTTTAAAGATACTGTACAAACATTTTCTGAAAGATTATTTAAAAATTGTTGGAATTTTGCAATAAAAAAAACTTTATGATCAGTAAGCTTCTGATTTTTGAAATTAATGTTCCAAAAATGTAGCTATACTCTAAAATCCCCATGCACAATTATTATTCTACAACAGCTCATCATTAAATGATTCAAAAGTTTTAACTGAAATTATATATTTTCCTTCTTTATTATTTTCAGATCCAGCAGCCTTAGTTTACATCCCAGGTGTGAAGTTTTTGTGGGTTTTCTCCAGAGATTCTGGTTTTCACCTACATTGTCAATGCCATGCCCATTAATTTAAGTGTTCCAAAGTGGAACCTGTGTGAGTGTTAGTGTGGATGTATACATTAATGGGTTGTGTGATGGATGCACATCCTGTTCTGGGCTGTTTTCTGAGTTGCACGTGGTGCTGCCAGGGTAGACCGTAACTATCTGAATTAGATTGAATGGGTTTGAGAAGATTATGTCTTTATCATAATGTTATATTTTTCCATCCATTCACTGTATCTGTTTTGTCCAAATAAAGTATAAGAGGCTGAGTACTATGAAAGCAGCTTAGGGAATAAGGCAGGAGTCAGCCCTGAACAGGGCACATTCACAAATACACCTGTAATCTCATACAGGGCTAAACTGGAATCTCCTGTTAGCCTAATGTGCAAGCTTACTGGAGGAAAAGCCCTTAAAGACATGAGGGAAATATGAAATTGTCTTACACATCGTCACTGGGCCTTGAATTTTTTACCCATCACCTTAAAGGGGTAGGGTGCCCAGGCAAGAGCTTGCAAAGGTAAGTGGCACCTTTATGGTGGTACTGGGGAGGAAAAAGCAGGCAGTAAAGTGTATTATATAAGCCTGAGGACTTTAATCCCCAAGGGTAGCAGTTAAATTCCCTCTTCTTGTTCACTACCTTGTGACCCTGAGCAAGTTACCTATCCTGCCGGTGCAGCAATTGTAAAAAGTGAATGCAAACAATTTAACTCTAACCTAATCTTGTAAGTTTTCTTAAATAAAGTTGTTATTGAAATATGTAAAGTTTCATATGAAATCTTCAAAAGCAAGACAGACCAATGAGGGATGCCAGTGTAAAAAGGCACAACTGCAATGGGAGCAACAGATCCTGTTGTGTGTGGTGGACAAGAAGAGTACTTACGGAAAAGAAAAACCAGCATGCAAAATAGAATCATGCGAAACTTTCCTAAGAAGGGACAAGGACTGGGTGGATACGAGTGATGTCTAACTTTCAACATAAAGAGAGTGAGGCCATTAATAGTTGGCAAGAGACCACAAGGCCTACTACCTGATAAGTGGAAATATAGAGACAATAAAAGCCGAACAAAGTTACTCAATGAAGTGGCAAGATGCTCAGCTACTCTGGAGAATTACATGGTACTTGACTTAGAGGAGTGGATAGACAAGCGCAGTGAGAAATATGGTAATTTTACAGGTTACTAAGGACCCAAGCATGCACGAATGCTTGGGTGAACATGGCGTGTGGTCCAGCGTCCTAGCCCTTTATTAATTTTAGTTTTGTGACTGTACTGAGCTGCTTCACTCCTATGCACGCACAGTATTTTGACATGAATAAAAAAAATACATATTTTTTTCATCCTCGCTGCTTCATTCCTGTGTATGTACAAAAAATATAAATATATATTTTTATCCTCGACTGCTTTCAAGAAGATAAAGGGTAAATGATGAAATTAACAATATCAAAATGATACTGGAGTTTGGGGAGGCCATGGAGAACGACTTTCGGACGGCTTCGAGGAGATTCTGGTCCACCATCCGGCGTCTCAGGAAGGGGAAGCAGTGCAGTGTCAACATTGTACTGTATATGGTGGGGATGGTGCGCTGCTGACCTCGACTCGGGACGTTGTGGGTCGGTGGGGGGAGTACTTCGAAGACCTCCTCAATCCCATTAACATGCCTTCCAATGAGGAAGCAGAGCCTGGGGACTCAGAGGTGGGCTCCCCCATCTCTGGGACTGAGGTCACCGAGGTGGTCAAAAAACTCCTTGGTGGCAGGGCCCCGGGGGTGGATGAGATACGCCCGGAGTTCCTCAAGGCTCTGGATGTTGTAGGACTGTCTTGGCTGACACGCCTCTGCAACATCACATGGACATCAGGGACAGTGCCTCTGGATTGGCAGACCGGGGTGGTGGTCCCCCTCTTTAAGAAGGGGGATCGGAGGGTGTGTTCCAACTACAGAGGGATCACACTCCTCAGCCTCCCTGGAAAAGTCTATTCAGGGGTCCTGGAGAGGAGGGTCCATCGGATAGTCGAACCTCGGATTCAGGAGGAACAGTGTGGTTTTTGTCCTGGTCGCGGAACAGTGGACCAGCTCTATACCCTTAGCAGGGTCCTGGAGGGTGCATGGGAGTTTGCCCAACCAGTCTACATGTGTTTTGTGGACTTGGAAAAGGCATTCGACCGTGTCCCTCGGGGAATCCTGTGGGGGGTACTCCGAGAGTATGGGGTACCGGCCCCCCTGGTAAGGGCTGTTCAGTCCCTGTACGATCGGTGCCAGAGCTTGGTCCGCATTGCCGGCAGTAAGTCAAACCCGTTTCCAGTGAGATTTGGACTCCGGCAGGGCTGCCCTTTGTCACCGATTCTGTTCATAACTTTTATGGACAGAATTTCTAGGCGTAGCCAGGGCGTTAAGGGGGTCCGGTTTGGTGGGCCCAGGATTGAGTCACTGCTTTTTGCAGATGATGTTGTCCTGTTTGCTTCATCAGGCCGTGATCTTCAGCTCTCTCTGGATCGGTTCGCAGCCGAGTGTGAAGCGGCTGGGATGAGAATCAGCACCTCCAAATCCGAGACCGTGGTCCTCAGCCGGAAAAGGGTGGAGTGCCCTCTTAGGGTTGGTAGCGAGATCCTGCCCCAAGTGGAGGAGTTCAAGTATCTCGGGGTCTTGTTCACGAGTGAGGGAAGAATGGAGCGGGAGATCGACAGGCGGATCGGTGCGGCATCCGCAGTGATGTGGGCTCTGCATCGGTCTGTCGTGGTGAAAAAGGAGCTGAACCGCAAGGCAAAGCTCTCAATTTACCAGTCGATCTATGTTCCTACCCTCACCTATGGTCATGAGCTATGGGTAGTGACCGAAAGAACGAGATCGCGAATACAAGCGGCTGAAATGAGTTTCCTCCGCAGGGTGTCTGGGCTTTCCCTTAAAGATAGGGTGAGAAGCTCAGTCATCTGGGAGGGGCTCAGAGTAGAGCCGCTGCTCCTCCGCATCGAGAGGAGTCAGATGAGGTGGCTCGGGCATCTGATCAGGATGCCTCCTGGACGCCTCCCTGGTGAGGTGTTCTGGGCAGGTCTAACCAGGAGGAGGCCTCGGGGAAGACCCAGGACACGCTGGAGGGACTATGTTTCTTGACTGGCCTGGGAATGCCTTGGGATTCTCCCAGAAGAGCTAGAAGAAGTGGCTGGGGAGAGGGAAGTCTGGGCATCTCTGCTCAAGCTGCTACCCCCGCGACCCGACCTTGGATAAGCGGGAGACAATGGATGGATGGATGGATGAAAATGATACTGACATTTCCTTCTTCTCTTTTTATAAACCTTAAAAAGTTTTTAATCTGACAGCAACAAAAGATCCACTGCAGGCATGTTACCGTGTGCAGAAGATGACAGCGTCTCATCCTATGCTTATTGATGCTCTATGATTAGGTGTCCAATTTCTTGCATGTTGCAGTTCTCTGTGAGTTCTGTGCCCTTAAATACACAAAGAGCATTTCCTGGCAGGTAATACATTTTTACTGTTTGCTCATCTCCACTGGCTCCCTGCCTGGGTCAACTGACCATGGGAAGCAGAAATGGAGATGCTGACTTTAGACAAGTTCCTCCTCCTCAGAAGTACAAAAGACTATTATTATATATTGACCTGAAGCAAATATCTGAAAAGATCATATCTGGAGCAAAACTTTATCGAAAAATGTTAGGCCTTGTTTTCATAAATATCTGTAAAGAACCCCGACAAATCACTATTTATTAAGTACACATACCTTTATTTAAAACGTATTTCAAATATACTACTGTCAGTTTCTAAGTGATAGAAAAATATAAAATCTACCTGCTAGACATATAAGGCAAGTATCTGTCTATAAAGACCCTCTAAGGATAGTGAATGGCTAAGAACAATCTTGAAGTTTGCCTATTATATTATGAAAAAGGTGACATCTATTTTGGAAAGGATTTCTGAAAATTACATTATGTTTTATATTTTGAACCTCCTTTTACTTCAAGAAAGTGATGATCTTTTCAAGAGAGTGGATGCAATCAAGTGTTTTTGCTGTCTCTGGGAAGAGTAACTGTGATTGAGGTGGGTCTTCAATAGCTGGAATGAAGCAGTTTGATTTTAAAATTCATTACAGCTGGTATTTTAGAGGTTGGTGAATGGCACTCAGTCTAAATGGCAAATGCCTAGTGTTGATGTGTCACTGGCATTGTGGCTGCTTGTTATGGTATGAAGATTTTGGGGTATTAGTGTCAGGTTTTGTGCAAAATAAAACTTTTCACAGCTGAGCACATATATTTTATGCATTCACTGTGGTTGTGCCAGAACTGATGGCGCTTCTGTTTTTAACACAAAGCAAAAAGGTTTTGCTGTTGGAACTACAGTATAATATGTAAAGCAAACTGCCTTAAGAGTCACCATTTTTGTCACTTTGTGAGAAGTGTTGCTGGGTTACTGACCCCAATAAAGGTCTAGGTGGAACAGAATATCATAAGGCAGAATATTTGTATCAAGCCATTACTGATTATTATTTTATCACTTGCTTCTTGTCAAGACTTTAAAACACATAAGAACATCTGAATGTTCTGTTTAATTATTCAAAATTTTAAATTTCATTTTCATTTATTTTTTGGTGAAAATGTCTTAGCATTTTTAAAGTCTGCTGAAGGCTTTGTATTTCCTGTTAGTTTTCCAATTAAAGATCACTGTGGTCTGAGAAGCTGGTATTGCTTCCTGGAGTGCAAATTCTGCCTTGTTCCTGAAAAACTTGCTCACACCATGCATGTGCTGCTTTCTCCCTGCTAATTAATCCCTCATTAAATACTCACTGAATGGCTGTTTATGTGGCAGGTAGCAAGAACAAACTAATTGGCTTCGACCTGCTCATATCCAGAAGTACAGAAAATACAATTGGTAGGAAGACCAGAGTCCTGCATTTTTGAGGTATTACTCATCCAGGCATTCAGGTATTTTTCAGGCATGTTCTTTAAGTGGAAAGACATATTATAATTTAGAATCTTGTGGTACTTCTCAGCAAGTTTATTTTAGGAATTGTTCTGGCACCAAAATGAGTGATATTTTACATTTTAAGAGATTCTAAGCAATGTCTTGCTGTTAGTTCTCACTTTGTTTCCCATGGTGAGGCCCCTAGCTGTGAGTCTCACAGCCCCATTGCTTTCTTTAGCTATTCTTTCTTGAATTTTGCCTGATCTGTATTTTGACCCTTTGTCCAACATCAATAGTTATTTATGCCCAAATCACAGGCACAAATACAAGCATTAAAATATGTGTCTAGTAGAGCTTGTCAGCCACTACTTTATAAGAACTCTTGGATCTGTTATGAGCTCTCTGCCAAATTTGCATTTTCAGGTTTGAAAATGAATGCACAGCATGTAGGTTTCTCATTCATATATGCCATCTTAGGAACTCTTTGTTCTGTGATCAACTCAACAACAAGTCAGTCAATTAATCAGTCATCAGTTTTTATTTAAGATCATCTACCTGAAGCTAAGCATATTCGGGCCCAGCCAGTACTTGGATGGAACACCACCCAGAAAAGCTTGGGTTGTTGCTGGAAGAACTGTTGGTGAGGCCAGCATGGTGAACTTACCCTGTGGTCTGGATGTGGATCCCAATGTCCCAATGCAGTGACAGGTACACTGTGCTGTAAAAATGGCGCCATCCTTTGGATGAAACGTAAAAGCAAAGTCCTGACTCTCTCTGGTCATCAAAGATCCCTGGGCATCCTTGGTAAAGAGAAGGGTGTATCACGATATCCTGGCTAAATTGCCATCCATGGCCTAGTAATTATGGTCCCTTAATCATTCCCTGTCTCTGATTGTCTTTTGGCCCTTCACCACCTAACCGTTAATGTGTGATGAGCGTACTGGAACAAAATGGCTGCCGTCGCATCATCTAGGTGGATGCTGCACATTGGTTTAGGTTGAAGTGGTGCCCTTCCCACTCACTATGAAAAATGCTTTTAGAAGTGAGAAAAGAGCTAATAATAAATTTAAAGAATGATGATGATGATGATGATGATGATTATTATAGCATCTCTCATAAAGCACATCATCTTTAGTCATTTTGCAAATCAAACAATAGATAAACTGAGTCAATTGACAGTATGTGTTGATAGTACAACAAAGTCAGGACTAATACAGCTGTTACACATTTGCTATATAAATATTGAAATATAGCAAATTAAAGAGAAAAGGGATTTGTTTTTAAGATTGACTAAAATTTAGTCACAAATGTAGCTTGATGGATAAACATTGGAAAAGCATTCCAACCTATTAGATCCACAAATATCTGCACATTGGCTTAATTTTGACCTATCACTCATACTCCTGCAGAGAATACATACTATAGGCAGGGACATTATGTTCTGAAATATATGCTTATCTTCAAAAAATCCTAACCACCAATTTTATTAACTGCCCTATATTGTCAAATAAACCTGTATGTTGTGCTTTGTCTCAGGAATATATATGTGAAATGCTGAAGTCTGCCCATCTGTCACATGATTACGCATGAAGTACAGCAGCTTGAACCTTGTACCTGGTCTTGATTGAAAGCTTATGACCTAATATGACGCAATAAAGGCAAAAAAATGGAAATACTGGCAATTTATGAGTTGCCACAAGTAGTCAAATACTATATAACTTGCAGAGTAACAGAAGTAACTGCTTACAAAACATACAAATATCAATAATTACTTATCTGTAAGCTATATTTATAGTTCCAGAAAGTCCAGTAAAAAGTTACTAGACTAATTCCAGTTGTGCACAGAAAAATTGATTTTTACTTGTTGTATCATTAAACTGATAAAACAGTATAAATGGTTTGCTGGACCAACATCCAGAGTTCTTTCCAACAGTGCATGCAATGGCACTGATATAGGCCCTAGTTTCCTGGAAACCTGTTTCTGTATCATATAAAAAGTCCAGGAATGAGACAAGACTTTTTCAGAGAGAGATACTTTCAAGTCCCGCGAGACGAGACTTTGTGCCACAAGATTTAACCACGCCCGGTGCCGGAAATAAAAGACAAAGAGTAAAAGACAAAGTATAATGTCGTAAAGAGGTTCAAAAATGTTGGCGCAATACACATGCAGAGCAGGTTAGAGATAATGAAAGTACTAAAATTCGAAAGTCTCAAAGAAATGATAGTAAAGATCGCATTAGTGCAAACAAACAGAAATTATTACTCAATGAAAAAACGGAACACTGAAAAGAGATTGAATATATTGTTCAGATTTAATTTTTATGTTGGAGACTTGTACTGTAGATCATCTAATTTTTGTTGCCATCAGGGAAAAGTAGTGTTTCTTCCCAATGAAGAGGCATATCTGCGAGAATTAAAAGATTTGTTGTTTGGTGAAAGTGAAATCCACATACACGAACAGCAGAGATGTCAAATGGCTGGCGTGTACCGCAGGCCAGGGTGTTGGCGAGTGAGGCGAACAGGGGGTGAAGCCCCCTAGTAATAGAATAAGAAAGTTTGAGTTAAGGATGATGGATGGATGTATGGACAAATGTGATGTATATTAAAATCTGTGTAATAGTATTGGCATATCCTGTCACAAAAAGTATTCTCTCTCTCTCTCTATATGTATATATCCATCCATCCATCCATCCATTTTCCAACCCGCTGAATCCGAACACAGGGTCACGGGGGTCTGATATATATACCTACAGGTGAGGGGACGCTGGCGCACGCATGTTGTTGCCGCTCCTCCCTGTAAACAACACTTTTCGCAAAATTCGCCTAATTCTACACTTTCTTACGTTTGTTTTATTTCTTTTATTGTACGTATAGTTCGTGGATACAGCTGACTCGAATTGTATGGATTTGGCTTATATTTACAGATTTTATGGACTCTACTTTGACTGGGAACAGCTGAGTCTGTGGATCACGGGACGAGAACCTACAAGCATATCTTTGTGCCTGGCAATCTAGGACCTCGGGATGATCTGTCTCCGTGATTATATTAAATTCGCTTTGGTGATCTGCTCCCGTTTCATCTTACAGTACTCTACGACTGGGAACTGATCTGATGTTCATACTAATCTGGCTTTTGGCTCCGGGGCGATCACGCCTGAAATTACCAAGCGTTACTGTTTGTGGCTGTGTATTGGAACCTCCAACTCCTGCTACCTCCTCCTGCTATGCTTTCTGCTGCTTTGCTATCGCCGCTCACCTACTCTACCACACCCGCCTGTCCTACCGGTTCCGCTGTGCTGTGCTGTTTCTCCACTGCTATTCAGATAAGTATTGCCCAGTATCATGCTAAAATACTCTCATGACAAACTCCTTCTTATTAAACAGTTTGTCCAGAGCAAATGGTCTGACTGCAACATCCTAAAGGACGCCGGTATTTTGCAGCGCCCGAAATATATACATCGCGGGTCAGGTCGCCGCCACCGCCGGGCTGCGAATGAAAAGACCACCGGCAGCATTTGCTCAGGAATACGCCGTCCTTCTCATGACCCTGGAAATAGAATTGTCGGTGTGCCAAATTTGCATTATGTGGAAATAAACCCTGATTGCGGCTCTGTGCAGAAAGAAGCCTCATTATGTAATGTTGCACTGTTTAACTCAAGGTCTCTTAATGGCAAAGCATTGGTGCTGTCAGAACTCATCACTGACACCAAACTTGATATTCTGTGTTTAACGGAGACTTGGCAAAAACCAAACGAATTTGTGTCTCTCACAGAGGCGACTCCAATTGGTTTCACTTTCCACTCATAGCCTCGCAGCTCAAGACAAAGCAGCGGGCTGGCAGTAATTATCAGAGAAGACTTAAACATTAAAAGAATCCCAATTGACTGCCCATTGTCTTTTGAGTGCCTGGCTCTTAAACTAATAACGGAATCAGGTCCTGTCTCACTCATTGTTCTCTATCGTCCCCCAAAATACAATGCATCCTTCTTATCCGATCTGATTGAACTTTTGACCCACCTAAGCTCTTACTCTCAGAGAATTATGCTTCTTGGTGATTTCAACATCCATATTGACACCCCCACATCTAAACTGAGAAATGAATTCCTGTCCTTACTGGACTGTTTTGACTTGACACAACATGTTGATTTTCCAACCCACTCTGGCGGTCATATATTGGACCTGATCTGCACTTCTGGACTATCTGTTGCCAACATTTACAGCACTGATTTGGGACTCTCTGACCACAAAGCAGTATTTTTCACTGTCTCATTACCTATCCCACCTCTTACCTGTAAACGACAAATTTCTTACAGAAACCTTAAAAATATCTGTCCCTCTATCCTTTCTGGATCCATTTCTGATCTTTTACTGTCTGCACCTATTCCACCAACACTAGATAGTTTTGTTGACCACTATAACTCAGCCCTTCATTCAGCATTAGATAAAACAGCTCCTTTAAAACATAAGGAGGTTTCCTTTAAGCGCTCAGCTCCTTGGTATAACTCAGAATTGCGATCTATGAAAGCAGCTGGCCGACGCCTTGAGAGAATGCCACGTAAGACTGGCCTCACCGTGCACATCCAGGCTTTCTCTGACCACCAAAGAGCTTACAGAGAAGCACTAACTTCTGCCAAGAACACCCATTATGGCAGAATAATAGAAAGTGGCCATGATAAACCAAGGGTTTTGTTCTCTGTAGTTAATAAACTACTCGAACCCGCATCTGGCCCAACTACCTCTTCTACTGAAGTCTGTGAGGAATTCCTCCACTTTTTCCGTAACAAAATTAAAGATCTAAATAATTCAACTAACATAAATACATCATCTGTTTATATCTCTCCCTGTTTTCCCACTCCATCCAGCTCCTTCTCTAAGTTCTCACCAGTCACTTCTGCGTTTGTTAATAACCTGCTTTGTAAGATGAGGCCGACTACTTGTGTACTGGACCCCATCCCCACCACACTACTTAAATCCTGTCTTCATGCCATAATCCCGACTGTTACAACAATAATAAACTCATCCCTTGACACTGGCTCTGTGCCGCTCACTTTTAAAATTGCTTCTGTAACCCCAATGTTAAAAAAGTCTGGCCTTGATGCTGACAATCTTAACAATTTCCGGCCTATTTCCCACTTACCTTTCCTGTCAAAAGTTCTTGAGCGTGTTGTAGCTTCCCAACTCACCAATTACCTAACCTCTAATAATTTGATGGAACCCTTTCAGTCTGGTTTCAGGGCGTGGCACAGCTGTGAAACTGCTCTGCTACGGGTAACCAATGATTTTCTTATGGCAGCAGACTCTGGACAAACTAGCATATTAATTCTGTTAGATCTCAGTGCAGCATTTGACACAGTCATACATGACATCCTACTGTCCAGAATGGAGAACATGCTGGGTATCTCTGGCACTGCCCTCCAGTGGTTCAAGTCCTATCTGACTGATAGGCAAGAGTTTGTTAGTCTTGGCAACAGCAGATCCAACTCCGTGCCAGTCACACAAGGAGTCCCTCAGGGCTCTGTCCTCGGTCCTCTGCTTTTCTGTATTTATATGCTTCCCCTTGGCCATGTTATCCGTAGTTATGGATTGGGTTATCATTTTTATGCAGATGATACCCAGCTCTACTTCAATGTTAAAAGTGGAACTTCATCAGAGCTTTCTCAGCTCACAACCTGCCTTAGTGAAATTAAAACCTGGATGGAGCAGAACTCTTTAAAATTAAATTGCAATAAAACTGAACTCCTGTAAATTGGGACTAAAATGCAACTTAATAAAATGAGCTCCTTCCCAGTCCATCTTGGCAGTGATCTCATCAGACCTGCCTCTACTGTAAAAAATCTTGGTGTCATTTTTGATTCCTCCCTCACTTATTCCGCCCACATAAATCACATTAAGAAACTTTTTTACTTTCACCTCCATAACATATCCCGTGTTCGCTCCTTCCTCTCCTTCTCTAATGCTGAGAAACGTGTCCATGCTTTTATCACATCCCGCATCGATTATTGTAATTCCCTACTGGCAGGTGCCCCTTCTAATCTTATATCACAGCTCCAGCTTATTCAAAACTCAGCTGCAAGAGTCCTTACTCGAACCAGCAGCAGCGAGCACATCACACCCATCCTGCTCCGTCTTCACTGGCTCCCTGTGTCCTACAGAATCGAATATAAAATCCTACTAATAACCTACAAAGCTTTAAATAACCTCGCGCCAAACTACATCAGTGACCTTCTCCATCACTATGTGCCTGCCCGCCCACTAAGGTCCTCTGATTCTGGTAATCTTGTTGTGCCCCTCACTAATCTACACTGTATGGGTGACAGGGCCTTCAGCTGTATAGCGCCCAGACTCTGGAATGACCTACCAAAATTAATCAGGTCAGCTGACTCCATGAATTCTTTTAAAAAACAACTCAAAACTCATCTGTTCAGGAAGGCTTTTAGCTCTACTTGACTTTATTACCTTTCTCTCAGTTTACTTCTCTGTCAAGATGCCAATGTAACCTGTATGTGTGTGCGAGACCATCAATTATGTTGTCTGTTTTTTTTTCAGAATTTACTGACTTAATCTTCTTTATTTATTTATCTGGTTTGTACAATGCTATATACTGTATATTCTGCCGTTCTTTATTATACTGTATTCTGTAAGTGCCTTGAGCATGGGAAAGGCGCTATATAAATAAAATGTATTATTATTATTATTATTATTATTATTATTATTATTATTATTATATATATATATATATATATATATATATATATATGTATATATATATATGTATATATATATCAAGTCTTTATAGAATAAAAGTATTTTTAATATATCTTTAAATATGAGTACTGTAATTTATACATTTATCAAACAAAACAAAAAAAATGACAGAAACATCCTCTGTATAGTATAGAAGCATTGAAACTGGAAGAAGTTCAGTTAATGGTGTGAAATTTAACAGAACTTCTTGAACAGGAGCTCAAATGACAATAGAAACTGATTGCTTTTAAGGAAAAGAATTAAGAGCTCATCATTTAAGTCCTCCACTGTCTAGTTCTAGTCCTTGAGGGAAGAAGAGTCTTTTTTCCTTTATAACCCAGATTTCACATAATTAATTACTGCAGTTTTTCTTCTGAAGTAAAAAAAGAAATTGAGAGCATGGCAAACTGAGGTCTTCTGGCATTACTTTAGATCTTTGACTTAAATGAGTTTAAAAAGATTCAGCAAATTTAAATAACAGCAGACAAATATTTCAGACTGTCCCGCCATCAAAACACTTGTCAAGTAAGAGCAAAATCAAGTATTAGAAGTCAAAATTTCTTATATCATAATCAGGCTAAGTGTAGCATAGGTGAAGAAATTGTGATGCATAAAGACACACATTTAAATAAGAAAATCTTAGGATTTCTGCAGTGTATCTCTCAGGTTCTCTGTTTCACTGCTTTTCCATCTAACATAAACTGAATTCACCGTGTACTCTCTATGAATGAACTTTCATCTTTTGTTGTTTCTGTTTTTGTGGTTTTGTATTAAGTGTTACAAGATTGGACATGGGGTATGAAGAGATTGCATTTGTGTTATTTGTGAAGGTCCCTAAAATCTTGTAGAGGTTGTAACAAGACAAGACTTAAGACATAGAAAGGTTTGGGGCAGCCACCCGTGTAATATGTTCCTGGCTGCAAAAAGTAAAGTATTTGTGATTGCAAAGCAATTTACAAGGCTGAGTACAAAATAGAACTGCCCTCCAGAGGAAGGGAGTGAGATTTTATAGGAGGTCTGGCGGAAGTGATGTCGTCCTCGGGGCCGGGACCGGAAGTGGTGTGTCTGTAGTCGAGGCAGTGGTTTCTGGTGGGATTTCCTGGGAAAGGTCTGCAGGGAACTTAGAAAGAGCATTAGTGCACCCGCCACCCCTGGGCAGATGTGTTACCAATATTCTCCAAGCCCTTCAGCTGCCTCCTATTCACAGGTGTTTGACAAGGTCTTTTCTCTTTAACCTGTATTAATTGGGTAACCAAATAATATCTTGCAGATTGATAAATAATTTAGACAATTCTGGATTACCTTATATAGCCCAAGTGGTCTGCTCTTATCTAATTTTTTAAAAATTATTTCATCCATCCATCCATCCATCCATCCATCCATCCATCCATCCATCCATCCATCCATCCATCCATCCTCTTCCGCTTATCCGAGGTCGGGTCGTGGGGGCAGCAGCTTGAGCAGAGATGCCCAGACTTCCCTCTCCCCGGCCACTTCTTCTAGCTCTTCCGGGTGAATCCCGAGGCGTTCCCAGGCCAGCTGGGAGACATAGTCCCTCCAGCGTGTCCTGGGTCTTCCCCAGGGCCTCCTCCCGGTTGGACGTGCCCGGAACACCTAACCAGGGAGGCATCCAGGAGGCATCCTGATCAGATGCCCGAGCCACCTCATCTGACTCCTCTCGATGCGGAGGAGCAGCGGCTCTACTCTGAGCCCCTCCCGGATGACTGAGCTTCTCACCCTATTTTTAAGGGACAGCCCAGACACCCTGCGGAGGAAACTCATTTCAGCCGCTTGTATTCGCGATCTCGTTCTTTCAGTCACTACCCACAGCTCATGACCATAGGTGAGGGTAGGAACATAGATTGACTGGTAAATTGAGAGTTTGCCTTATTGTTCAGCTCCTTTTTCACCACGACAGACCGATGCAGAGCCCGCATCACTGCGGACACCGCACCGATCCGCCTGTCGATCTCACGCTCCATTCTTCCCTCACTCGTGAACAAGACCCCGAGATACTTGAACTCCTCCACTTGAGGCAGGATCTCGCTCCCAACCCTGAGAGGGCACTCCACCCTTTTCCGGCTGAGGACCATGGTCTCGGATTTGGAGGTGCTGATTCCCATCCCAGCCGCTTCACACTCAGCTGCGAACCGATCCAGAGAGAGCTGAAGATCACGGCCTGATGAAGCAAACAGGACAACATCATCTGCAAAAAGCAGTGACCCAATCCTGAGTCCACCAAACCGGACCCCCTCAACACCCTGGCTGCGCCTAGAAATTCTGTCCATAAAAGTTATGAACAGAATCGGTGACAAAGGGCAGCCCTGGCGGAGTCCAACTCTCACTGGAAACGGGTTCGACTTACTTACTTACTTAATGCGGACCAAGCTGTGACACCGGTTGTACAGGGACCGAACAGCCCTTATCAGGGGGTCCGGTACTCCATACTCCCGGAGCAACCCCCACAGGATTCGCCGAGGGACACGGTCGAACGCCTTTTCCAAGTCCACAAAACACATGTAGACTGGTTGGGCGAACTCCCATGCACCCTCCAGGACTCTGCTAAGGGTGTAGAGCTGGTCCACTGTTCCGCGACCAGGACGAAAACCACATTGTTCCTCCTGAATCCGAGGTTCAACTATCCGACGGACCCTCCTCTCCAGGACCCCCGAATAAACTTTTCCAGGGAGGCTGAGGAGTGTGATCCCTCTGTGGTTGGAACACACCCTCCGGTCCCCCTTCTTAAAGAGGGGGACCACCACCCCGGTCTGCCAATCCAGAGGCACTGTCGCTGATGTCCATGCGATGTTGTAGAGACGTGTCAACCAAGACAGCCCTACAACATTCAGAGCTTTGAAGAACTCTGGGCATATGTCATCCACCCCTGGGGCCCTGCCACCAAGGAGTTTTTTGACCACCTCGGTGACCTCAGTCCCAGAGATGGGGGAGCCCACCTCCGAGTCCCCAGGCTCTGCTTCCTCATTGGAAGGCATGTTAGTGGGATTGAGGAGGTCTTTGAAGTACTCCCCCCACCGACCCACAATGTCCCAAGTCGAGGTCAGCAGCGCACCATCCCCACCATATACAGTGTTGACACTGCACTGCTTCCCCCTCCTGAGACACCGGACGGTGGACCAGAATCTCCTCAAAGCCGTCCGAAAGTCGTTCTCCATGGCCTCCCCAAACTCCTCACATGCCCGAGTTTTTGCCTCAGCAACCACCGAAGCTGCTTTCCGCTTGGCCTGCTGGTACCTATTAGCTGCCTCCAGAGTCCCACAGGAGAAAAGGGACCCGTAGGACTCCTTCTTCAGCTTGACAGCATCCCTCACCGCCGGTGTCCACCAACGGGTCCGGGGATTGCCGCCATGACAGGCACCGACCACCTTACGGCCACAGCTCTGGTCAGCCGCCTCAACAATAAAGGCACGGAACATGGCCCATTCGGACTCAATGTCCCCCACCTCCCTCGGGACGTGGTCGAAGTTCTGCCGGAGGTGGGAGTTGAAGCTACTTCTGACAGGGGGCTCTGCCAGACGTTCCCAGCAGACCCTCACAACACGTTTGGGCCTACCAGGCCTGACAGGTATCCTCCCCCACCATCGAAGCCAACTCACCACCAGGTGGTGATCAGTTGATAGCTCCGCCCCTCTCTTCACCCGAGTGTCCAAGACATGTGGCCGCAAGTCCAACGACACAACCACAAAGTCGATCATTGAACTGAGGCCTAGGGTGTCCTGGTGCCAAGTGCACATATGAACACGCCTATGCTTGAACATGGTGTTCGTTATGGACAATCCGTGACGAGCACAGAAGTCCAATAACAAAACACCGCTCGGTTCAGATCGGGGGGGCCATTCCTCCCAATCACACCCTTCCAGGTCTCACTGTCATTGCCCACGTGAGCATTGAAGTCTCCCAGCAGTACGAGGGAGTCCCCAGAAGGTGTGCCCTCTAGTACCCCCCTCCAGGGACTCCAAAAAGAGTGGGTACTCCGAACTGCTGTTCGGTGCATACGCACAAACAACAGTTAGGACCCGTCCCCCCACCCGAAGGCGGAGGGAGGCTACCCTCTCGTCTACCTGGGTAAACCCCAATGTACAGGTTCCAAGTCGGGGGGCAATAAGTATGCCCACACCTGCTCAGCGCCTCTCACTGCGGGCATCTCCAGAGTGGTACAGAGTCCAGACCCTCTCAAGGAGATTGGTTCCAGAGTCCAAGCTGTGCGTTGAGGTGAGCCCGACTATATCTAGCCGCAACCTCACGCACAAGCTCAGGCTCCTTCCCTTTCAGAGAGGTGACATTCCACGTCCCAAGAGCCAGCTTCTGTAGCCGAGGATCAGACCGCCAAGGTCCCCGCCTTCGGCCACCACCCAACTCATACTGCACCCGACCTCCTTGGCCCCTCCCATAGGTGGTGAGCCCATGGGAAGGGGGACCCACATTGCCTCTTCGGGCTGTGCCCGGCCGAGCCCCATGGGTGCAAGCCCGGCCACCAGCGCTCGCCATCAAGCCCCACCTCCAGGCATGGCTCCAGAGGGGGGCCCCAGTGACCCGCGTCCGGGCGAGGGAAAACGCCGTCCAAATTTTTTATTCATCATCCCTCACCTAGGACCAGTTTGCCTTGGGTGGCCCTACCAGGGGCATAAAGCCCCGGACAACAGAGCTCCTAGGATCATTGGGACACGCAAACCCCTCCACCACGGTAAGGTGGCAGTTCGAGGAGGGGAAAATTATTACAAAGGTATAGTTAAAAATGCTTTAACCAGCAAAATGTCCACAGTCACATACTACAAGAGTTTTATATGCACCTTAATTGACTATAGTGTAATATAGTGTAGAAAGTTTCACAAAAAAAAAATTGTGGGTAAATTATCCATATTATAATGCTAGTCATACCTAGGGGAACGTCTTTCATAAAAAATGCAACTTTACATATAGGTATGAGGGCAATAAATGCCAGCCTTTCTTTACTACAATTGATTTACTCTATATGAACTCTCATTAAAGTGTAAAGAAGCCTTGAAACAGGAGTTTTTTCTCTTGTTTGCAGACACAGTTATACATTTGCTGTTGTATAGTATAACACATTCAGGAGGAGAATTGAAGTAAGAACTAAGAAATCAGCAACCAAAACCAAACTACTCAACAAGCTTAAAGTTGCGAAGAAAGTCAAAATAATGCCTTGAAAAGTAATTGTCAGGGAAACTAGTTTTCTCAAGTGAAATAAAATGATCTTCACTTTAAAGGAAAGTTCAAAGTTCAAACGTGGAATAGGCAGCTTGGAATAAAATGGCCACCATGATATCAAATACACATACCTGCGTTATGTATGCAGCCAGAATCCAAACAGGCAGAAAGGTGATGAAATCAAAACATGCTGCCAAAAAAGACCAATAATTAAAAGAATATTAAAGTTAAAATTTACATTTTTGACTGTCTTGATGGGCACCTGACACAAATGGAGGAGTTTAAGCATTCTTGCTCAGGAGTCAGGGAATATGGGAAGTGAGGAAGCTAAAGCTCCTCAATTATCAACACAGGTTATGTGTTGGTTTGTGGCCAAAGTGGTGAAATTGAAAGGGAATAACTACAATGAGGATTGTTGAGCTCTAACACAGGTTTACTCACCAGTAAAGGAGGTTCTTCTTTCTTGAAAGCACATTGCATCATGCTTCCCATCCTCTTGCTTCACACTAAGTCAATTTCCTAAAACAAATTATGAAGAATGAAGAATGACTAGGAAAGGATATAACTACAAACCTAAACAATATTATATCCAAAGTCAAGTCAAAGGACATCATGTCCTATGTCTCCATATAACCACAACAAGAATGTCCATATAGTGAAGGACTGTATCATCGTCTTCCTTCTAAAAATGTTACAAAATAATTTTGTGTTTGCCTATAGGAGAATGCACAGTTTCCTTACAATGACAACCAGTGAAGTAACAAATGGAGAAGCTCATTGTTTATCAGTAGAAGTCAAGTTTTATAAGTGAAACACCCAGAGTTGATTTCAGCGTGAAAATTCTGATAGAACAATGTGGAACTGGAAAAAGAGAGATGCTGTGTAAAGGAGTGGAGCAGTGGGTGTGTTTGTGAGAGGGTGTAAAAAGAGAGAAATGGCAAAGAACTTAAAAAGCAGCATTTAAATACATGCTTGATTACATGGTTTTTGGCAATTTTGGTGTTGTGACTTGGGAGTCCAAAAAGCACAGAAGTCCCAAAAATACTTCCAAAAACTGCCCTCTGGTAGGAGGATTAATATCCAGAAACTACCATCACTACTATTATCAGTTAGAACGATAGTCACAGAACAAGAGAGTTTTCAGTCAGTCATTTTCTAACTGGCTTTGTCCTGAACAGGGTCACGGGGATACTGGAGCCTATCCCAGCCAGCAAAGGGCACAAGGCAGGAACAAACCTTGGACAGGGCATCGTCTCAGTGCCAACACCCATACATCCCATCCACACACTAGGGCCAATTTAATATTGCCAATCCAGCTAACCTGCATGTCTTTGGTCTGTGGTAGGAAACCCACACAAACACGGAGAGAATATTCAAACTCCATGCATCTGGAACCAAGGATGCAAACCCTGGTCTCCTTACTGTAAGGCTGCAACACTACCACTGTGCCACCGTTCCACCCAAGAGAGTCTTCTAACACCTCTTAAGCACAGTGGGAGTCAGCAGTTTGCATGGCGGGGGACAGCTTGTTCCACCAGCTAGGTGCTACAGTGAAAAAAGTCTGGACTGAGATTTGATGCCACACAGAGTTGATATCACCAGAAGCTGTACACTAGCATATCTGAGTAGGTTTGAAGTTGCACAGGAACTTATGAGTGCCTCCCATCTACACGGGTGCTGATCCACTGAAAATTCCTGCAAGCATCAAAGATTTCAATCTAAAGCATATTGCTACAGTGATTCAATAGAGTGACCTGAAAAGAGAAGTGACATGCACCCATCTTGGCTTTTTGAATACCAGATACTAATACTAATTTCTGAATCATCATCAGTGGCTTTGTAACACATACAAGTACTCCTGCCAGTTAGGAGTGGCAGTAGTCAGGACATGACAGGACTAATACAGGAACTAGAAGTTGTGCTGCATAGTTTATCAGAAACAGCCTGATTTTGCAGAAGTTATACAGAGCAAATCTGCCTGAGTGAGAGATGATTTCAATGTGATCAAGGTGGTCATTGATCATCACTCCATGGCTTTTCTAAATAAGAAATTACAGTTATATCATTAAAAATCAGAAAAATCTAATTATTTGGACTTAGTTGAGTTTGCCATAAAATGTTAACAATACATTATATATTATAATACTGAGTTGAATTTGCTACTAATTAAATTTTTTATTTAATTCTTTCACAACAGGGTCACTGTGGGGTAAGAGGTCTGTGGCACAGTCCAGGTTTTAATCACGTCCCAAGAGCATACAGGCTCAGAACGGGTGTAGGTGTGTGCATGATGGCACCACTCCGGGGTTGATTGCGGTGCATGACTGATCACAAACTCATGTGCTATAGCAAGTGGATCAGTCCGGTGCCTCATTCACACCTCAAAGTGGGTGGAGGGTCAAATCTGCACCCAATCAGGCCATATGAAGGAGCCTGCATGGCAGAGGGAAAGGAAAACGAGAAAAAGACCAAATGAAAAGGAAGGAAAGGAGGTTAAAATGAAAGAAAGAGTGATCAAGAGGCAGGATTGGGATAACCCGTGTACAGAGGAACAGAGGCAGGTGGTCAGGAGCGAGCCTCAGAAAGAGGAGCCTGGGTGCTGAAGAAGGGGTGCTCCTATTGAGTAATACTGGGGAATAGGAGCAGCCTGTTATGCGGTGTCTCTCACAGACACCAAAGGACTGACAGTGGGAGACATGTTGTGTGACTCGGCGCAGAACCCCATGGATGCTGAAGTACTGGCAGTGGGGACTTGAACCAGGTATTTAGGATTGTTTGCACCTGTCAGAAGGGCATCTCCTCTGGCTGCAGAATCCCATGAAGGCTAAGCAGAGGAGATGTCGTGTTTTAGAAGGAAGCATTGGGGCTTATGTGTTTTAAGAAACAGCCCCTGCCTGTAATTTTAACTCTGATTTTATTAATTATTTATTGGACTTTTTAAGATTCACTTCAGCACTTGCTTTATGGATTATTTATTTACTGGTTTGAATCACTGCATTATTTTCACTTCATTCTTAGTTAATTTTAAGAAACGCACTGGAAATTTTTGCACCAACCCCTTGTTGAATGTGTGTGTCCTCATTTGCGCAGCTAATCTCAGTCTATGACTATCGACTGTTACAAGCTGAAGGGCTCCTGGATGCAACAAGGAAGTGTGGAACCAACATGTGCCTGTCACAGTGCGAGATCAGAGGGCAATTTCCCACTTGTTTGAAATGCGGAGACGCCACTGATTACATCTCATAGAGAACAAAAAATGATGAATGTTTTTACTTTTGTATATAGTACTAGGGTGTTGTATCATGTTAGCCATTATAATGTAGCGAAAAGTCAAGCAAAATGACACCTTTTATTGGCTAACTAAAAAGATTACAATATACAAGACAACTCAGGCCCCTTCTTCAGGCATGATTTGCCTGAATGTCTGCAAATACACCATAGTTTGCAACAGCATTTTGGTAAAGCTTGATCCTACTTATGGGTTTGAAGGCCTGAAATCGAGTCCAGTTCTTCCTTTAAACAGCATTATTATCTTGTACCATTAGTGACAGTGATAAAGGGTAATGCTGTAGGGTTAAAATAAATGATACTTTCCATTATACTTTCGACCATTTGCCCCATAGTTCTGGTTTTGTGCATTTTATTTCATTTTTACAGACAGAAAAAGGCATAGATATCATGCTTCTATAAATACATTTACTTAGGTCAACTCACATTTTTAGTATGTTTTCTTCCTACATCCCTTAAGACGTACTTATTAAGTTACCAAGCAGTTCCCAATTGGCCCTTTTAGCTGTGCGTATGTGCACATGCATGAGTTAGCCCTGAGATGAACTGATGCCCTGTCATGGGATCTCTTCTGCTTTGTGTCCAGTGCCACCTGGATCAGCTCCAGCCAGATTAAGCATGCTTGAGAATACTATGTTATCTTATGTTTTTATTGTATCATGAAGGTAACTGTCATAGCACGTGTGACTCTTGACAGCTAAGAGCCACATGTGCATTACTATATTCTGCCCATCTTTGGAAAAATAAAGTATAATACATTGTAACATATTCCTGCATATACTGTACAGTATGTGCAACTAAGCTGCATTAATATGGGCCAGCTGTCTTGGGGAATATTCCAAGTCATTGTGTGAAGAATTACACTGAATGAAAATTGCTGGCCCATAGGGTTGAACATGCTGATGGTGTGCTGCAAAATTATTATTTTAGAAAAATGCATGCCACCCATAAATTTGTACATAAGAACCAAAAGAGCAGATGCCAAATCTTTCAAGATGGCTGGTATGTCACCAGAACTGATCTTCCAATAGGAGTATAGCAAGGCCAGCTTAGTGACTCACATAAAAAGAGGAGGAAGGAAATGAGCACAGTTAGTTTCTTCTTATGCATATTTAGTCAGACATGGATGGTAGTGGAGATCACACATCAGGCATTATACTTTTTCAGTTGTGTTTTCTGCTTTGAAAAGGCTGACAATTAGGTTGTCATCTGTCTAGAAGCTGCTGTGCATAAAGGTAAGGTGGGTGTTAGAAAGCATTAAATATAATGGGTATTTACTATAGTGCACTGCTATTGGAATAACAATTAAAGGAGATTGTTTTCATTGTTAAACATCATCCCCTAACAGAAAAGATTGGATCACTGTTGATTAGAATTCTAAATCATTTCTGTAGTGATGGCACAAAGCAACTTACAGCATTAAAAGTTGTTGCAGAAAATATAAAGAAGCTTGGATGTAAAAAATAAATAAATAATAAAAACATTGGAAAGACTTCATGACACTTAGAATATAAAGATCGTAAACTACAGCCACAAGGTGTTGGTGGTGCTGGGTGATTTAAAGCTCAGCACAAATGCTAACTCCCCCTCCTCGAACCGCCACCTTATCATGGTGGAGGGGTTTGCGTGTCCCAATGATCCTAGGAGCTCTGTTGTCCGGGGCTTTATGCCCCTGGAAGGGTCACCCAAGGCAAACCGGTCCTAGGTGAGGGATGAGACAAAGTGCGGTTCAAAAGACCTTCTATGATGAATAAAAAATTTGGAAAGCATTTTCCCTCACCCAGACGCGGGACACTGGGGCCCCCCTCTGGAGCCAGGCCTGGAGGTGGGGCTCGATGGTGAGTGCCTGGTGGCCGGGCCTGCACCCATGGGGCTTGGCCGGGCACAGCCCGAAGAGGCAACGTGGGTCCCCCTTCCCATGGGCTCACCACCTATGGGAGGGGCCAAAGAGGCTGGGTGCAGTGTGAGTTGGGTGGTGGCCGAAGGCGGGGACCTTGGCAGTCCAATCCTCGGCTATAGAAGCTGGCTCTTGGGACGTGGAATGTCACCTCTCTGAAGGGGAAGGAGCCTGAGCTAGTGCGCGAGGTTGAGAGGTTCCGGCTAGATATAGTCGGGCTCACCTCGACACACAGCTTGGACTCTGGAATCAATCTCCTTGAGAGGGGCTGGCCTCTCTACCACTCTGGAGTTGCCCCCGGTGAGAGGCGCCGAGCGGGTGTGGGCATACTTATTGTCCCCCGACTTGGAGCCTGTACATTGGGGTTTACCCCGGTGGATGAGAGAGTAGCCTCCCTCCACCTTCGGGTGGGGGGACGGGTCCTAACTGTTGTTTGTGCGTATGCACCGAACAGCAGTTCGGATTACCCACTCTTTTTGGAGTCCCTGGAGGGGGTGCTAGAGGGCATACCTTCTGGGGACTCCTTCATACTGCATACTGATCAGGATGCCTCCTGGATGCCTCCCTGGTGAGGTGTTCCGGGCACGTCCAACTGGGAGGAGGCCCCGGGGAAGACCTAGGACACGCTGGAGGGACTACGTCTCCCGGCTGGCCTGGGAATGCCTTGGGATTCTCCCGGAAGAGCTAGAAGAAGTGGCCGGAGAGAGGGAAGTCTGGGTATCTCTGCTCAAGCTGCTGCCCTCACGACCTGACCTCGGATAAGCGGAAGAGGATGGATGGATGGATGGACAAATGCTAACTAAACGGTGACATCAAACTGCAAAGGCCCACTTTATGTAATGTGAGAGAAGATTTTTGCTAATTTTTTTTCAGATGTCTTATGTAGTTCATGAAAGGAAACAATGACATAAGAGGAGTCAGCACAGCCGTAAGATGAGATATGGATTCAATACAAACATGGTGCAATCAGTTTCATTGACAATGGCCAACTTGTACAAATTGGCTGTAATCAGGGCTGGCTTAAGGGTACATTGCACCCCCAAGCAGACTCATTGCAAACACCCAAAAAGAGACATAAAAATAGATTAATTCTTTAAAATTAAGATCCGTAACTGAATTTGACAAGTGCCTTTGGGGAGTGGGGTTGTCCCTCTTGGAGATTGGCACCCATGCGATCATATATGAAACAACTTTGTACTGCATTGGTAATATTGCTTTTCCCTAGTGTTACCATAAGGACAGACTTGTAAGCTCAAGTAATGAAGCTTGTAATAAACAGCCAAAAGTTGACTCAAAGATCAGACAAGAAATTACAAGGAATGACAAGAAATAAATGTAAATATTGCAATGGCCAGTGAAGGGCACATGCATGCCAGAGCAGCACACTGTTATGTTGCTGTTTTTTCCTCTGGTTTGTTCTTTTTGACTGTTTTTGTTATGTTATAGCTCGTTCATTGACCTATGTTTGTTTTCCTTTTTTGCGTGTTGTTTAAATTGTGAAGTGTTATTTTTCTAATGTTTACTGTATTTATGTATTTTTGTTGCTATTGTTCTGTTCATTTACCTGTTATACATGTGTCCTGTGTATACAAAATAGTATCCTTAGTTCCTTGTGTTCTATGGGTAGAACTCCAAATGGCCAGCCCACCCTGCTGTCACTGCTGAAGGATGCAGGTCATTTAGAGGTTCATTGATTGTTGATCCTGAGTGCATTTTTAAATGTTGATTTTTATGGTTTCTTGGATTTTCTGGCTTCAACTCCTGGTTTATGGATTACCGTATATACTCATGTATAAGTCGGGTCTTGAAACCCGAAAAATTGATCATAAAATCGGACCCCGACTTATATGCCCATTCAAAAATGTGACACTTAAATATATATATTTTTTTACATCTTCTTGCCTCCTCCTATCTCACATCAGTTTCTCAGGCACATCGAATTTTGTTGCAGCAGCACAGTTACCAAATTTCTTTTGCCATTCAATGACTTTTAATTTAAAACCAGCTTCATATTTTCTTCTGAACGAATGCTCCATTGTAGATAAGGGATGCTCTTATTATAAAGGTGTATGAGGGTGTGAGATACAAAAAACACAAATCAGTGCAAACGTTGCTTTGGAATAGTTTGGGTATTACCATGTGGTCACGTAGGCACAATAGAGAGAGAGAGAGAGAGAGAGAGCGGTTAGGATCATGCGCTGATACAGCACATTGCTGCACCCACATGGAAAAAGAAGGCAGTGTGCTCCATGGTTACTCTCTCAGGTGGACGTTAGCATATCATACTCTCTTATACCAATAGCGTGTGTTTTCCACATTCAATTTATATGACCACATTATAAAATACCAGAAATTATACGGTGAAATCAAGTCCCGACATATCCGCGGTAGAACTTATCCGCGAGTATATACGGTATATATTGAGATTTGTTTGCTCTGCATTGCATTTTTAGGCAAATCCTTATTGTAATATTTTTTGCCTTTTTACCTTTTTGTACTTCTTTGTTACTTTCAAATAAATATTCTTATTTATAATGACTATGCATTGCCCTTAAGCCAGAGATTTTTTGTGGTTTATCCTCTCCCTTAAAGTGTATTTTTGATATTTTGGGACACTGAAATTATTTCTGAACTTTTAAAGCCATTTCTCCTTTTTAGCCTGTGTAGACCAAAACCTGCCAGTGGAGTTAGGAGATGATGCTGCCTTAAGTGATGCCCTTTCTATACAGGTTAGAGAAAGCCTTGAACTGTTTTTTGGGTCTAGGCCTCATGCCCTTTCATTAATGTAAATGTACTGAATCATAAATATTTTATTGCTGTTTTGTTCATTTTAAATTATTGCTATTCATCTTTTGTATAATTTCTGTTGACTATTTTTATTATTTATTAATTATGTAAGTATTTGGTGTTTTTCTTATTTCTTTTTGTTGAATGAATGCTTTTATAAAGATTACTTGTTGTCCTTTTGGTTATAGAAAAGAGTTTTTATGGTTTATGTCCTTTGTTGGACATTGTAAGACATTTGTAGTTTAATTCTGTTTTCATTTGATTCTTTATTTATGCAAAACAGGAGACTAGTCAAGTGACCACAATCATTTCACTCCTTACATCAAAGGTAGTGATGGTATAAAGATGGCGGCATTTCACTGTTTTAATATTCTTTCGGTTAGATAAACAGACAAAGACTTTAGAGTAACCAGTTTCTAAACAAGTATCCCAACACACCACTTTCATGGGTATCTATGATGGCTTCCTGCCAGTTTCTTGCTGGGATAATGAACTTCCTGTTGAATGGTGATTGGCAAACACAATGGGGCAATAGGGAATGTTTTTCAGTTTTCTCTCAAACTTCTTCCCAAACTGACCACAGCATATGTTACACAATTAATAGAGTGCAAAATGTAAAAAAACTCAAAAAGGGATAGAAATATTTTCATGAAAATTATCTTTTCAATTGAGAAGGTAAGTGCTCTCTTGTTAATATTATTTTGCTAGTTAGCATCATATGCCATGCTAATTTATGAATGGAGCAATTTTCATTTTCTTTTGTTTTTTGTACGTGATTAGTATCAAATATGTTGAATATGGAGGCAGTGGTAAGATGCAGGTGTCACAGATCATCGTGTTTTGATATTCACTGTGGTTGTAATTATTTATGTTACCGAGTTACTGAATATCATGATTAGTTTTACATTAGCACTTGATTGCTATTCTTTGTGAGTCACATAAGTGGTATGGTGGAGTTTTAATAAAGATTAACATTAAAAAAATCATAATTTTAAAACACATAAGAATTCCTGAAGAAGGAGGACATGCATAATCGCGGTCTCTCAAAATATCAATGTCATACACTTTTTCCGCGTCCATCTCTTGTGTTTCAAGTGGTACATTAGAAACAATATGCCAAAAATCAACTCTCACGTCATACACAGAAAGCTGTCCTTGTTTCCCATCTCCCCAGCTGTTCCAATTTTGAGATGCTTACAATGTACAGATGGAAGGTACTCATTCTTGGTAAAATGTAGACTACATGTAAAAGGGTTACCTCGATTAACAATAAATGCTGAGATATGGTTGATTTTGTATCAAAGCAGAACAAAAAGGAACTCCACAAAAACTCTTCAGCTTGGTTTCAGACATTGTTGTGATATAACCAGATATGCTATATCCCAGCAAGTGAACGCTTATGAGTTTTTGAACCCAGAAGTGTGAAAGTGGTTTACTGCTAAGTTTTGCTTCAGGTTTTGAATTCCCTTTTTGACCGTGATGTTTGATTTTATAGTTTGGCCTTGTATCTTGTTTGCCTGAACGCTGATTATTCTATTTTTGACCCCTTTTTTGTTTCTCACTATGTTTATCCACATGTTTGAATCTCCTAGTAATCTATTCTCACAATAATACCAGGAGATAAACATCTTAGAAGATGAACATCCCAGGAGATCATAGTGTTTATTTTACATTTTCTAAACATTTTACTTCTCCATTGTGCCTTCTTCCCAATATAACAAAAAAAATAACTGAAAAAGAAGCAGATAAACAATTTAAATATTACAATGCAGAAAAAAATAAAATTGTGTTTTTTGGATTGATGGGGATTCCTGGTGGCTCTTCAAAACCAAGAAATAAACCAAATTGGGCTAAAGCTAAAAATGGCACCTTAATTGGCAAACATATCTCTCAGTGATGTGATAGAACACACAGTACAACTAAACTGAAGGAAAACAACAAACTGGCTTCCCCTCTACGTCTAATTTTAGAGGGATGGCAGCTAGGCCTTCTGACTTCTGGGTCTGAGGCAACATTCAGCTATATCCCAAGGTTACTTACAACCAATTTCCAGTATCAGTTTTGCCGTCAGAGACAGGTTTTTTCTTTTGGTTCACATACAGCAAGCTAGAAGTTACTTTAGTGGCTCCTGGTGTCCTTACACCCTTAAACTATGTGGCCAATAAAGTCAAATATAGTCTATCTAGTAACTGATTGGCCAGTTCTCATCCTTAAAATGACAAGTCTTGGAAATGGTTATCATATATCAAGTTTATATTGTCTATGGGGTGTGCCTTGATTCCGTATTTGTTTTTCTTTTCCTTTTCTGATGCTGATCAAATTTGGTTTAAACACCCGGAATTGACATACGACTGATTTTTTTTGGATGTGGTACTGAATTCTGCTTCACTTCCGATCATCCATGTCCAATCTGGATTTTGTTCAAAAATATGACTTGATCATGTCACTTGAATAAAAGGGTTATGGAGAATAAAACATTTTTGAAAGTGCTTCTTTACTTATACTTTCTTAAAACATTGATAATATTAATGGTGTTATATTGTTTTGGTAAAGCTGTTATAAAATGTATTTGGGTAAGCATCAGACACAGTGGATTTTACAAATTCAGTTAAATAATGGAATAGAATCTACAATTTTATAGAGTGCTAAAGGCTTATGAAATGAAACTATTATTTGAGTGCTGGTATATTCCATTAAAAATTATTTTGACTTCAGTTATTATTGAGCTTAGAATAAGATATCAGTTTTCAAACATATTATTTCCTTTCATTTCATAGCTATTGCCCTATTTATTTCAATTATTTTGATAGTAACACTGGAGGCATTCCAACAGTGCAGATGACATGATAAAAAAATTGCATTTACCTTTCGTACATACCCATAGTAGAATTCACATAATATAAATGGAATGTTCACTCTCTTTCGCCAGCAAAATATCAATTTTGTGAGTCACTCAAATGTTGATATTAGAGCTTTTAGTCCCAGCATTCTCCTACTTAATTATCCCTATTAAATACAGTACATCAAAAAGAATTAGCCTCATAAAGTACACTGTGAGTGAAGGCAAATGTTACACATTTCTCAAGCCCATAAGTGGGTCAAGTTATTGGCAAGGTAGACTTTTTACTACTAGTTATGTAACAAGTGAATTAAGGTTAGAGAACACCATGGATTCACAGGCATAGGAAAAAGTGAAAGGCAAGTTATTATCAATAAAGAAATGTTCAATTTACAATTTACTATGTTACTATATTACACAGAAAAAGCATATCCAGAGATAATGTATAAAAGCTTGATGAAAATGATACTTTCAGATTTTTTGTAAACCCTGTATTACCAAGACTTACTTTTGAGGAAGCTTATCTTCCTGAGTGTTAGTAGCAACATTATTAACTTGATTTAAATGAGTATCATGAAGGTTTCCAAGTACAACAGTATAAAAAGCTAGTGCCAGCAATTATTCAGTATAGTGTCTTGAATATTATCATCACTTCACTTAGATTAGATCAGATTATCCTTTATTTGCCCCCAAAGGGAAATTAAAATCATCAAAGAGCACATGAAAAAGTACAAACTGACTTTAAAACCAACCCAGATTACCCCAGAAGACTTGGCTAAAGCTGAAACAGAACTTATATGCCTTAGTCAACTACAAGAATTTCCAGAAGAATTAAAGGCTTTAAAGAAAAATGCTTGCGTAAAAAAGAACAGTCAAATCTTCAAACTTGACCCAGTCATGCAAGATGGAATACTGAGAGTTGGAGGAAGACTTCAACAAAGCCACAATGCCATTAGAAGCTAAATATCCTGCAATTCTTCACAAGCATTCACATATTGCCTCACTTATACTGCAGCAATTGGACATTGTGGGCACAACTATATGCTTGCACAGTTATGGCAGAAATATTGGATACCTCAAGCAAATTCAACTATCAGAAAAATCATTTGAAAATGCACAACATGCAGAAGATACAATGCGAAAGCAGGTGAGCAAAAAATGGCACATTTGCCAGAAGATCCCCTAGTACCTGACCAAACAGCTTTCTTCAGGTTAGAGTTGATTATTTGGGTCCCTTTCAAGTCAAAAGAAAAAGAAGTATGGTCAAGAAGTACGAAGTAATTTTCACTTGTCTAACAATCAGAGCTGTGCACATAAAGATTGCACAAAGTTTACACACTGATTCATGCATCAATGCCATACACCGATTTATTTGCAGAAGAGGACAAGTTAAAATCATGCACTTGCACACCGGAACAAACTTTGTTTGAGCAGAACGACAGCTATGAGAAACAATTTAAAATCTTGACCAAGAAAAAATCAACAATGCCATGATGAAGAAAGAAATCAAATGGATTTTTAATCCACCATCAGCCTCTCATCAAGGTGGAGTATGGGAGAGACAACTCAGAAGCAAAGAAAGATTCTAAACTCAATACTTAACCAACAAACACTCAACGATGAAAGTCTCCAAACAGTGATGTGTGAAGCTGAATCCATCATCAATAGCAGACCTCTCACAAAGACATCAAATGACCCAAATGATTTGGAGCCACTCACACCCAATCACTTGCTATTACTAAAGACACAACCCAACATACCTCCTGGACTCTTTTCTAAAAACAACCAGTCCACTCGAAGACTCTGGAAGCAGGTTCAATACATGGCTGATTTGTTTTGGAAAAGATGGTCTAAAGAATATTTGCCAATACTTCAAGAACATTAAAAATGGCTTGCACCAAGAAGAAATTTTGAACCAGAGGACATTGTTTTAATTGTAGATGATGCTACACCCCGCAACTCCTGGGACAGTTTTCTGACCGTTTAGAAATGATGCAACTGTATTAGCAAACAAACAAATGAAACAAGATTTATGAGCTTTAAACAGAACTATTCTTAAACAAGAATTTTTCTTTTCTATATCACTTTTTCTCTATTTTTGTGTGAACTGTTTTACTTTGAATTTTTACTAAAGTTTTTAAAATGAAGATATTTCCATCCATCCATTTTCCAACCTGCTGAATCCGAACACAGGGTCACGGGGGTCTGCTGGAGCCAATCCCAGCCAACACTGGGCACAAGGCAAGAACAAATCCCAGGCAGGACGCCAGCCCAACACAGGGCACACAAGCACACACCCACACACTAGGGACAATTTAGGATCGCCAATGCACCTAACCTGCATGTCTTTGGACTGTATGAAATAATATACTTCGAGGCACACCATATTCTGCCTACCAATCCTCAAAAAGCTAAATGAATTTAAAACCTCTTTCGTGAGGTTAAGTTCTTCAAGTACCACCTCTTTAATCTACTACCACAAATAAAACATACAAACAATTACACCGTCCATCTCTCTTTCCAAATGAATCTGATAAATCAGCAGACTTGGCTTATGCCCTCTGCTGTATTTAAAAGTTACTAAAATGCAAAGAACAAATAAGTGAAATGAAAAGAAAACAAAAAGGGTTACTACTCAATTCAGCTTGGTCAGGCAGTTGTTCAAAGGCCTGGCCCCCAGTCAACATGGTCCCAAACTCAAAAGGGAGGTTTCAAGGCTTGCAAAGGCCCAAAATGGGGCTCAGGCTTCAACAGTACAAAATACTTTAAATGCACGAACATGTTGCACAGATGGTGTTGTGAGTTTGGAGTTCAAAGCTTAAAGAGTTCCAAAACATGTAGTCCAACACAGTCCCAAAAATGCACACTAGAGGGAAATGTACCACCAATCCCTGGCTAAATATAATATATACAGAATCTTTATAAAATAATAAAAAAAGTAATTTTCTCAAATGCTCTGTTACACAAAAGAAGCTCCAAGGAGGACAGAAGGTGAAAAGGAGTTGCCTAAACAATAAGGCAATCCAAACCAGATAATCTAATAGCAAGGTAAAAACACAGAAAAGAAGATCAAAATTCTAGAAATTCACAAAAGTACTAAGCACATCAAAAGACAGAAGAACTCACCAATTCCAGACCACATTAACAATGAACCACCAGCAACTGTGGGAGACCTCTGGTTTTATACGTTCATTCCTGGTGGTAATTAGCAGGTGGCCCTGCCTGTTGGGCAGCACCCACAAAACACATGTAACATACCACAGGCAAAGAAATTACAACAGATAATTAACACAATTAATATTAACATAAATAAATGACTCAACAAAGAACATAAAGGACATTAAAAATGGATTTGAACCCCATCCAAGGAGAGGAGGAACCCTAGACAAAATATAACAAATGACATCAGATGACATAGTTTCCTATGGTGAGAGTCTTTGGTAACAGACAACTATGTACATAACAGGATGGAGTGGTGGCTCTGAGGCTAAGGATTTGCACTGGCAATAGGGAGGTTGCCGGTTTGAATCCCGTAAATGCCAATTGGGACTCTGCTGTGTTGGGCACTTGAGCAAGGCCCTTAACCAGCAATTGCTGAGCGCTTTGAGTAGTAAGAAAAGCTCTATATAAATGCAAAGAATTATTATTATAACATAGAACATCAATTAATAAAAACAAGATGGTGCTGCAGCATTTTCAAAACATGATTTTAAAACAAAATAATAAATCTCAAATCAAAGCAAAAGTAAAATAAAATTCAAAATGAAACAGCTGTGCATGTTTCAAAACCCCTTTAAAGGAAATAGCAAATGTCAAAGAAAAAGCTAGTAAATCAAGTGTCACACATGTACGATTAGGAGGCAGTCAAAGAGCCTAAAGGTGAGTGAAACATCGCGAGATAAAGGGATATCACGTGGTACTTACCTGAACTCTTTTTTCCAACAGGACACAAGAAGAGAATTAATCCCGCAACTTCCGGGTTTTCAAAATGGCCGTGATGACGTCACTTCCGGTCAATATTGATGACATCACTTCCGGCACCCACAAACCACATCACTTCTGGTTCCTGTTGCCACATCGCCATTTTGCCAACCATTTCCTGTCACATGTTTTTCTGCTCTATAAAACCACCATTTTGTTTTCAGTAAAGTTGTTCATTGTATTTTCAAGACTTTGAATCGCTTCATTTTTTCAATATTGTCTGTAAGACAATATACGGGGACGGTCCCCAAATCTTTATTTTGTATTTGTGACTTTCTTATCAATCACAATTGGCGTAGTCGGCAGGATTTATTGTTCAAGATGTCTGAAGAACAAGACCTGAATAGCGTTCTCTCCACGATCATGGGAGATTTACAGTCCCTGAAAATCCAGATGGGGGAAACCAGGTCTCAATTGGCGGAATCGGAGGCTCGTTCGAACGCTAGGATACGGACGGAGGTCGCTCGGGCACCACCCATTACTTTGACTACCCTTACTGAGTCGGATGACATTGAAACATATTTTTTGATCTTCGAGCGTACCGCTAAGCGGAACGCATGGCCGAGGTCGGAGTGGGCGTACCAACTGGCTCCCTACCTGAAGGGAACAGCGCAGAGAGTCTATTATGATTTAACTGAGGAGCAGGCTGCTGATTATGACGCTCTCAAACTAGAGGTCTTTAAACACCATGGCGTATCTCCGGAGCAGCAGGCAAGAGAGTGGAGGGAGTGGCGATTTGACCCTGAAAGGCCATTGAGAACCCAGGGCTTTGAAGCCTGGGGAAAGGTCTGTCGTTGGCTACGGCCTGACGTCAATGACTCTCATAAAATGGCCGAAATTCTGGCGTGTGAGACCTTTGTTCATGCTCTCCCCGAAAACATAGCCCAGCAAGTCCGGAAACACAATTACGAGAACATGGATTCTCTTATAAAAATTGTGGAGCGTCACTGGGCGGCTTGCAAATCGGGAAGATCAGAACGGTTCTCTCGCCAAACCCAACAGGCACGTGGGGCAGCTCCTGAGCCCCCCCAACAAGCTCCCGAACCTGCCGTCCGTAGAAGGGATAGACCACCTAATCTTCCCCGCTGTTTCAAGTGTGGGGAGGTTGGACATCTGTCTCCAAACTGCTCCTTTGAACTGATGGATTGTTCGTTGGTAAGGGGGGAAAGGCACTGTGCCACCGTGAGTAACCCTTTGTCTCTTCCCTACACAGGTGCAGTTATTATAAATGGCAGAAAGGTAAGGGCAATGTTTGATTCCGGGAGTAACATTTCTATTGTTGCTACCCGTTTCATTTTACCGCAACAGTGGACTAAAATAAAACCCAGTCTAAAATGTATTCACGGAGATATCCGGTATTATAAAACAGCCAGATGTATTGTGACTGTAAATGGAAATTTAACAAGTATGGCCATGGCTGTGTTACCAGATCTTCCTTTTCCAGTTATACTAGGTAGAGACTGGAATGAAATTATTAGCAGTAAAAACGTAACTGTACCGAGGAAATATTTAGGCTTAATGATGGAACAAACTGATCCGACTGCCTCCATGTCATGTCCCTCAGTAGTACAGATGGATACTAGCACCCAGTGCGAAGAAATCGATGACCCATCGTCCTCTACGTCAGCTAATACAGTTAACATGGAGGACGTGGAGGCAGTAGCCCCTCCCATAGAGGTCGCACAAGACCCAATACAAGCGTTAACGTCCCAATTCCTTCTAACACCCTCATCCTTTAAAAGAGAGCAATGGAACGATGATTCCCTAAAATTTGCTAGGAATACTATAGTGTCCACTGAGGGTTATACAACTCTGAATCCCATGCCACCCACGCCGTTCTTTGTTATTAATAATGATCTGTTATACTGAGTGGCAGAACACAGGGGTGAAGTGCGAGCAACATTGCTAATCCCACGCACTTTTCGGCGAAAATTGTGTGAATTAGCACATGCTCACCTTCTGGGAGCCCATTTGGGCTTCGATAAAACTTTAGAGAGGATAAAACTCCGATTTTATTGGCCGGGAATTAATGAGGAGGTCAGGCGATTTTGCGCTTCCTGTCCGGAGTGTCAACTTCGCCAGATTCCCAGGCGGACTCGAGCTCCTCTTGTTCCCCTTCCCCTTATTGATATTCCATTTGAAAGAGTCGGAATAGACCTCGTAGGACCATTAGAACCCTCATTAAAAGGATTTAAATATATTTTAGCATTAGTTGATTATGCCACTCGTTTTCCAGAAGCTGTTCCTTTGCGCTCAGCTAATACAAAAACCATCGCATGGGAATTAGTAGGGATATTCACTCGTGTTGGGATCCCCAAAGAGGTTTTAACAGACCAAGGGACTCCTTTCACTTCGGAGACGTTCAGGGAAATTGCTAAATTACTCCGTATAAAACATCTGAAAACGTCAGTCTATCATCCCGAAACTGACGGGTTGGTGGAACGTTTTAATCAAACGTTAAAACAGATGTTACGTAAGGTAGTTAGCGAGGATGGAAGAAACTGGGATCAGTTGCTTCCCCTCGTGTTGTTTGCATATCGGGAAGTCCCACAGACCGCTACAGGCTTCTCTCCTTTTGAATTATTGTATGGAAGACAACCCCGAGGGCTTTTGGATATGTTAAAAGAAGGATGGGAAGAGGAGGTCCTCCCTACTTGAAATGTTCTCGAATATATCGCGCAATTACACAATAGACTTGAGAAAATTAGACCTATTCTAAAAGATAATTTAGAAAAAGCACAAGCAGCGCAGTCTCGTTATTATAATAGAAACACCACCATTCGGGAGTTTGTCCCGGGTGATCGTGTAATGGTGCTCGTCCCAACCTCCCATTCAAAATTGTTGGCACACTGGCAAGGTCCTTATGAGATAAAGGAACGAAAAGGACTCGTCGACTATTTGGTTAAACAACCTAATCGTCGACCGAGTGAAAGAGTGTATCATATAAATCTATTGAAACCATGGAAGGACAGGGACGTTGATCCCTCCTCCGGACACTCTAGTTCCTTTTTTATGTCATGTGCATATCTGAATTTTGGTCCTGATTTGACATCTGAACAATGACAAGATCTCGAACGGGCTATCTTGTCTGTCCCTAAAGTTGTGGACGAGACACCTGGACGTACTGCGTTGGTTGTTCATGACATCATTACGGAACCAGGGGTGATTGTCAGAGAGAGACCTTATAGGCTCCCGGAGGCAAAGAAAGCGGAAGTAGAGCTGGAAATTAGACGAATGCTGGAACTAGGGGTTATTGAAGAAAGTTATAGCCCTTGGTCTAGTCCAATTGTCCTAGTTTCTAAACCTGATGGTTCGTGGAGGTTTTGCAACGACTTCCGACGACTAAATCAGGTCTCTAAATTCGATGCGTATCCCATGCCGCAAGTGGATGATTTACTTGATCGGTTAGGGAACACTCGATTCCTAACTACTCTTGACATGACTAAAGGGTATTGGCAGGTTCCCTTAACGGACTCCGCTAAAGAAAAAAACGCTTTTAGTACACCCAGCAGACATTGGCAATATAGGGTGCTTCCTTTTGGTTTGCACGGGGCACCAGCTACTTTTCAACGTCTGGTGGATACACTGCTTCGGCCCCACAATTCCTATAGTGCCGCCTACTTGGATGACGTTGTCATTTATTCCGGCACATGGAAGGATCATGTATTGCAGGTTAAAGCAGTTCTCTCCACACTAGCGTCAGCCGGACTTTGCATCAACCCGAAGAAATGTTTCTTCGGATTGAGGGAAGCCAAATATTTAGGCTACGTGGTGGGTGCGGGTACTGTTAAACCACAATGTGATAAAATTGATGCCATCTTGAATTGGCCCCGTCCGATGAATAAGAGGCAGGTTCAAGCATTTTTAGGGCTGGCGGGTTACTATCGTCGTTTTGTACCGCACTTCTCTGAAATTGCTACGCCCTTATCGAACTTAACAAAGAAACGAGCGCCTTTAAAAGTGGTGTGGGATGATGCGGTGGAAAAAGCATTCAGTGACTTGAAATTGGCCCTTACATCAGCACCGGTGTTGAAATCTCCTGATTTTTTTTATTCCTTTCATTCTCCAGACCGACGCATCGGCCACAGGATTGGGTGCCGTGCTGAGCCAATGTGTCGACGGTGCTGAACACCCCGTTATGTACCTCAGCCGGAAATTGTTGGAACGAGAGACTAAGTATGCTGCGATGGAGCGAGAAGCCTTGGCGATCAAATGGGCTATTACATCTCTACGGTACTACCTACTGGGACGCGAGTTTACTCTGGTGACAGATCATGCCGCTTTACAGTGGATGTCTCTCCATCGTGAGTCTAACCCACGCATCACTAGGTGGTTTTTGGATTTACAACCATATCGTTTTAGTGTCGTTTATCGTAGGGGTTCCTTGCAAGCCAACGCAGATGCTCTCTCTCGTGTCCACGACCTTGCGGTGCAGGACGCCCGACCCAACGGGTCTGGGCTGAGGGGGGGGGGGGGTCATGTCACACATGTACGATTAGGAGGCAGTCAAAGAGCCTAAAGGTGAGTGAAACATCGCGAGATAAAGGGATATAACGTGGTACTTACCTGAACTCTTTTTTTCCAACAGGACACAAGAAGAGAATTAATCCCACAACTTCCGGGTTTTCAAAATGGCCATGATGACGTCACTTCCGGTCAATTTTGATGACAGCACTTCCCAAAAGGGTCTGGCTGCAGACCGTGCACTCTCAGCCACATCCACGCTCAGCCACTGACGTCAGATGCACGCTCAGCCACAATAGGAAGTGCAACCGACGCTCAAGCACCAACTTAGTTTTCGAGGCCAACGTGAACGTTAAGTTACGTTTTATTTTTTCTTTTACCGAATTATATAGTTACGTTTTATTATTTCTTTTACCGAATTATATAGTTACGTTTTATTTTATTTCATGCCATACACACATTATTGCAGTGTAAATGTTTTGGTCAAGTGCGTTAAGTAACTTCTTTCTTTAATGACTGGAGTGAGTTTGTTTTCAGTTACGGTGACTACTAGCCAGTTAGCTCACGTTATCTTACCGTTAAATAGACACATGTCTACGACCTTAAGATATCAGAAGCGTATTTAAATTCGTGTGAATTAAAGTGATTTAAAATGTTTATTAAGCTTATTAATAAAACAAACATGTGTCGTTTCTTTGTGCTTTTACAGATGCACCCCTCCATAAGATGTGAGGCTATTGTGCCACAACAGTGCACGAATTGTTGCACTTTGTATCATTGTTCACTATGCCCTGCCCTACAGTCTATGAGGTTGGCAAGAATCCAACAGCATTTAGATGGACATTTAAAAAATGCAATCATTTTTGAAGGTAATGCAAGGTGGATTATTACAATATAACTAGGGTGAATGAATAATTAATGTGCAAAAATACACTGAACTCTTGCATGTTAAAGTACAAAAAACCTGGAAACTTTAGCAAGACGTGAGAAAAATATTATTTTAAAAATTTGGTAAGAGTCCCCCATGTAACAGAGTCTGTTTTCAGTCTACTTTAAGGCATTGTACAGACATGGAAAAAAATCACTTAAGGTGCTTGTAAATTTACTGGACACAGACCATGATATAGCCCACATAATAGCCACAATAGTCCCATTGTTTAGCATCTGAATGCTTTGTTTCAAGATTAATTTATTTACTGACTTGTTACCTTTTACTTGTTCTTATTTCTAACACATAAGAGAATATGTCGTTGCCATCTGCCATGTAGGTCTGAGGGTCACTACCATTGTCCGTTTTGCATGAAGACAATACTTAGAAGAAACAGTATGGAGTGTCATCTAAAAATATGCTCAAAATCTGCATCTGAGCCTTCCCACAGCCTACTTTTTCCAGCACAAGAATCTTCCCACAACCTACCTGTTCCGGCACAAAAACCTTCCCATACCATACCGCTACCAGTACAAGAGCCCTCCCAAGCTAATGAGCTGGGTCCAGAAAACAGTTCTAAAACAAGAAATACAAGAAAGTGCCCTCATTGCTCATTAGATTTGCTCAAAAAGAATTTGGACACACACATCTTAAGAAAACATACAGACATATCCCAGGATGTAACACTCATGTCTCATCTTTCCAGCATTTGTGTTGATGTATCTAATGGAGTGTCAGTAGTTCAACGAACTGGCCATGGTTTTTCTGTTCCGGTCCATGTACAAAGAAAGACAACAGGCAACATTCAACATGTTAAACAAGAACTGGAGGAATGCTGCCAATTCCACCTTTTGGCTCAGAGAAGTGGATTGCCTTTTAGTCAGTGTGAATATCTCGGCTCACTTGATTATTGCCAGGACACTGCTTTTGAAGATATCTTAAATCCCATTGTGCTAGATGAAATGGTGGCCCTTAAATTTTTTGGGAATGAAAAGAAGGCAGTTTGCCTAAAACGGCAAAAAGCAGCACGGGCAGCTTGTGTCCCCATTTTCTGTTCTGGTGGAATTTGGTGGCTCCAATAAGCAGATTACGCTATCCATACATGAGCCTACAATACATTATTATAGCCGTCTCAGTAGAGTCATGGTCTGCTATAATTCGACTGATGGCACATCCTGTACTCACAAAAACATTGGTAAATGGCACTTGTTTCAAATTAATAGAGACTTTTTCAAGACTGGACCATCTAAATCAGCAGATGCACAAACAATGCGAGTGGGTATTTATGTGCCCAACATTGTCAACTTATCTGCCTAATTCATATCTTTTTGAAAGCTGGCAAAAATATAGATATCCAACCCAGCAAAACTCAATTCAGGGAGATAACCACTATGGTACTTGTATAACACATTAGAAAATTGAAAACTCCTTTGTGATAAAAAGATCGTAATGGACGGTAGCATAAATAAAAGTTATGAGATGTAGCCACAAATTATATGAATCCAAATTGGACCCTTAGGTGTGTTTGCCCCATGTACAGAAAAATCATGTAGGTTTACTTAGCACAAAGAGAGGCCAATCAGAATGCCCCCTCAGTCTCATACAGACTCTTGCCCACAAAAACCACCTATTTGCGATATTCTGTGTTGTCTGAGGGAGTCATGACGCTTATATCAGAATGCAGTGGACATCTGGAAGTACAGAAAATGTGGGATGTCTGCACGTAATCCAAGGTGGTCCAGTTATTTTTTTCCCAGAGAGGTAGTACTGTTCTGAAACCACCACATAGTCAGATAACTGTAACTAAGTGTTATGTTTTGCAGGCACAGGATGAATGTGAGGATGCATCAATACCGCCAGAAGTACAAGTAAATTTTTTATCAGTTTTTTATATATCAATAATAATTGCATAAAACACATACATACACCAAATTTTTATTCCTGTCTAAGGTATCTGTCCTTGCACACGCAAAAACAGCCAGTCAGTGGTGCAGTGACAGCCAACACCAATTCATTGGTCTGATCCAGTTGCCCCAGATACTGACTATGACAGAGGAAGATGCTGGGAAGGCTCTGCAGGAGTACGAAGCAATGAATGCAGAGGAAGATTCACTAGTTAATAGAGATGATGTTCTGGCTCCATTTTGTTTTGGGTTTAGCCATGTGCAAGACATGCACAGATTTTTAGATGAAATGGTGAATTGCAGGAAGTTCACTATGTACTGCTGCCTCCTTAACTAAATTAATGTTTTTTATTGGTTTGTGTTTTGTTGTTGGGGTTTTTTTTTGAAGGGGGAGGGAGGGGGTCTTATGTATAAATAAATATATAAACATTTGATTACTGATGTGTCCAATGTCCTTTTCCCTCCACCAATTATTAATCACAGTTTGGTACCTCATGACATGTAAAGTATAGTACGTATAACAGTTCTGATATATAAGATTATTAACAACGCAGAATTGTTCTATTTGTTTTATTTTCATTTTACTCTTTATTCACACGTAAATACTGTATACATTAAATTTAAATGATGTTAGCAAGTTATGATGGTTGCATAATTGTTTTTTCCTTGGGATAACAGCGGGAACACTAAACTAGCACGCTCTAAACATCAGCGCTCTCGCTACGCTACCACGGCCATGCTGCTAGTAATCACAATAACAGGCAAGCATTTACCTTGGTTAACTTGATCTGTTAAAATGGTAAACATGTTAATAAACCAACACAGGCCAGCCAAACAACGTGAATATGCACAAGTTAAAATGATTAAGAATATTCCATATCGTTCATAAATGGTAAGACTATAACTAGCAAACGTACCAACTTAGCAATCAGGAAACGACTCCCCTGTTGCACTTCCTATTGTGGCTGAGCGTGCATCTGACGTCAGTGGCTGAGCGTGCATGTGGCTGAGAGTGCACGGTCTGCAGCCAGACCCTTCTCGCACTTCCGGCACCCACAAACCACATCACTTCCGGTTCCTGTTGCCACATCACCATTTTGCCAACCATTTCCTGTCACATGTTTTTCTGCTCTATAAAACCACCATTTTGTTTTCAGTAAAGTTGTTCATTGTATTTTCAAGACTTTGAATCGCTTCATTTTTTCAATATTGTCTGTAAGACAATATACGGGGACGGTCCCCAAATCTTTATTTTGTATTTGTGACTTTCTTATCGATCACACAAGAAACATTTACAAAGAGCAGGCATCACAACAATTATGGATAGTTGGTGCTGCTTTAGTTTGTTTCATTTGTTGTAGTTACTAATTTAATTTTTTGTCTTGCTCTTGATTTTTTTTAAATTTTGTATTTTCCTTAATATTTCATTTTAAATGAATAAAATATTAAAGCTTTGAGTTGACTAGGTTTTTCATCATTTTAGCCTTAACCTTTTTAGGCAAATCATAGAGAAATGCAAAAACAAAGCTGAGAAACTATTGAAGTAAATGTAAAGATGAGTGGGATTTTTGCATTTGGGATTATTTTCTAAGTAGTTTATTTTCTTTTAGTCTGAATATTAATTTCAGTTCTTTTTTGTGTTTCTTTTTAATTTTTTGTATATTTTTTAAAGTTCAGAATTTTCTTTGTGGAATTCTGAATTCTTTATTTAATCAATAAATTAGTATTCAAGTCTTGAGTTGGCATGGTGTTTTGCATCTTTGGCATTCCCCATTTTAGGCAGATCTCAACTTTGCCATTTTTTCCATTCTGATAAAGTTATCCATCAAACGTGAAAGTTTGGAGGAGAGTCCTTAACATCATCAATCACATATTCAATGTCACACCTTCCTCTATCAAAGTCACATATTGTAGCCAGTGGGCGCAGGGTGAGGGTGATTTTTCTCATATAAAATACTCTATGAGTGACAAATATTTTTCTGTAAACATGGAAGAAATAAAACTTCTATTAATGGTAAAAAAATGCTGGGACAGTAATACGAAAATTAGTTTGAATTATTCAGTGTGCAACTTATGCTTTATCTTTCAAATATTATTTCTTTTAATACTCACATTATTGTATTATCCACAACCTGCTTTTTCCAGCTAAGAAATATAGAGATATGTGTTCTCTCGCTATACTGGTAACAGAAACCATAAATTATGCATTTTCCTTAAGCAATAGCAAATCTTTATTTAAAGGTCGTTAAAATCGTTTTATTTTCAGGCTGTAGTTAATTCAAAATGTTACTACAAAACTCATTAGCAGAACTATATAACTCCTATGGCTTCCAATTAATTGTAGGGCTCATTTCAAAATCCTTCTTATAGTACATTAAGGCTTGAAAATGTTGGGCCTAAGTTACTCCAGAAGGCAAATGTTTTCAAAAGTTTCACTTTCTTAAAAATTTTTGGTGATTATAAAACACCCTCACACAAAACACAAATATAATTTCAGATTTACTTTATCACATACAAATTTGGAGAATCATGACATAGATAGATAGATAGATAGATAGATAGATAGATAGATAGATAGATAGATAGATAGATAGATAGATAGATAGATAGATAGATAGATAGATAGATAGATAGATAGATAGATAGATAGATAGATAGATAGATAGACAGACTGTGGAACCTGGACACAGACAGACAGATATCGTTTAAAGTCACCCAACACACGTTTATTTACAATATATACAATGGTTAAAACACGCACAAACCCCAGGGCCACAGCACCAATCACCCCAGTCCAGGCCCTCAATCAAATGCCTTCTCTCTCTGGACTACCTCCACTCCTGTCCTTCGACTTCTGTCCTCTTCCACCCGACTCCAGCCTTGAATGAAGGGAGGCGGCCCCTTTTATATTCCCCGGGTGTGCTCCAGGTGTGTTCCGGCAATCTTCCACCGACACGCCCCAGTGTGGCGGAAGTGCCGGCTGCATCCCTGGAAGCAATCCGGGTGTCCCTGCTCCTCTTCTCCCCAGCACTTCCTGGTGTGGCGGAAGTGCTGAGGTCCAGGGCTCCCAAGGCATCCGGGCTCCCCCTGGCGGTGACCACGGGCCCCTACAAGGTTGAGCTTCACAGCTCTGTACCCATGGCCCCCAAAGGAACCAGGGTGGTTGCCCCCACATAGTCTGAGGAGGGCGTAAGCCCTCTTCTGGTCCTCCAGGGTGAACCGGCCGGGTCACCTCCCCAGCCACCTGCAATAGATAGATAGAACTTTCCTCAGGGGGAAATTTGTTTTTTTACAGGAGTGCTTTAAATAAATAAATAAACAAATATACAGAGACACACTTTGGTCTAAACACACATCAGAATGACTATAAACCAAGAAAATTCAAAAGAAAAGTTCTGACTGGCAGCCATAGACACAGTGAGGCATTAAGCAGATATATTGCTGTTTGTATAAAGGAGCCCCAGTAGTGTTTATTGACACACTTCTACTGAATACTTTGTTGGCTGAAATTGCTCAATGTTAGTGTGTCAGAGAGAGGATGTGCAGCATTGTTCATAATGTCGCTCAGTTTTGTTTTAATTCTCTCCTTAGCTACGACCTCCCGGGAGTCCAGAGTGCATCCTATAACTGAGCCTGCCCTTTTAATTAGCTTATTAATGCGGTGACCCTCTCTTGAAGTGATGTTACCAGCCCAGTAAACCATAGAGATCACAGAGTTATAGAAAATGTGAAGGATGTCATTTCTCACAATAAGGAATGCAGTCTCTTAAGGAAAAACAGCCTGCTGTGTCCTTTCTTATAAATCTCTTTTCCAAGACCATTCCAACCTGTCATTAATGTGGACCCCAAAGTACTGTACTTGTAGGAGTGGACCACCTTTACATTCACTTCTTGAATAGTGACTGGACGCAGAGGCTTTTTTGTTGTGGCAAAAGTCAATGTCCAGTACCTTGGTTTTGCTGACGTTAAGATTCAGACAATTCTCTTTGCACCAAGAAACAAACATTTCCATCTGACCCCTACACTCATCCCCTTCATCAATACACCCCTTAAGTGCAGAATTATCTGAGAAATTATACAACCAACATGACCTGATGTTGTATTTCTAGTTGGAGATGTACAGAGTGAAGAGAAAGGGAGACAGGACTGTTTCTTGTGGTTCTCCAGTGTTGTTCACCTTCATATCAGAAACACAGTCCTTGAGTCTCACAAACTGCAGTCTGACAGTCCATTATACAGGACACCACAGGCTCATCCACCTGCATATCTCTGAGTTTACCCCTTAAAATGGATGGCTAGATGGTGATGAAGGCACTGGACTTTCAATTCATTTTAACTTGTATTGAATTTAGGGTATTCAATTGTTTAATGATGTTAACATATTGCATTTGAGTTGAAATGTTTTACTGCTGATTTTCATTTGTACTCAACATATGATGCCTCTTCTTTCTCTGTCCAGGAATAGTTGGCCAGCATTGATGGACTCCACTTGCCCTGATGCTGATTTTCCATTTTTCAATGTCCTGGTGAAACATTTTATCATGTTTATTATTGACTTCACCAAGATTAGCAAGGCAGTAAGGAAGAAGTCTAAGTGTGAATACAGCAAATAAATCTTTAGCGAGATTAGCCGCACTTCCTGGTTTTGTAAGCTTGAAGGAAGTTGTTTATCAGATGAACATAGTTTGGAAGTTACCAAGAAAATTCTAAACAGCATGCTTGAATGCCTTCCATGTATTTTTTTTCTGGCCCCAGTAGCAGGTCTTTGAGCCACTTGCCATTGCCTGATTTGTTGACCAACAAAAAAGCCTTCCTAAATCTTGGCATTAGTTATTCCCGGTTCCTCCCTGTGTGGATAGCGCTTTGAGTACTGAGAAAAGCGCTATATAACTGTAATGAATTATTATTATTGTTATTATTATTATTATTAATATCAAAATTCTTAATGTCCCTTTCACAAAATTTTTCATTAGTCCAAGTTTTATACGAAGAAGGGTCAACTAGTTCTTTATGTGGCACACTTTTCTGTCCTGGAGCTTAATGCTTACGGAGAAGCAAGTTCTCTTTAATACAATAAGACTGTTAAGCGCAACTGTCTCATTTGCTAAAGAAACAACAGTGCCAGGTATATCAGAGCTCCATTCTTCATAGCTGTGTCACTACTTTTAGATCACCACAGATGTTACGTTGTTGCACTATATGCCTTTCAACAACAGTTCCATGTTTCTTTCATGAAGGATAGACATTGCTATTGTGTAACAAGACAGCTTTCAGGATTAAAAGTGATAAAGTAATAAAAACACACCATTTTTGTTGTTCACGCTCACTACCCACAGCTGTAAACAACTCGTCTATGTCAGTGCTTAAAAAGAACTTCTTAACCTGTGCAAATATGTTTGTAAAACCCTCTTGATGGCTCCAAAAGACAGAGAGTTTTGCACCTAGCGATAATACACCCCATCCTTGCAGTCTGGAACCAAGTAGTTCTGCTTTTGACAAATTTATGTCCCTGACCAGGTCATTTAGTTCTGACTGTGTCATCAGACAAAGCTCACCAGACATAAACAGTTCAAAAGATGGATCATTCTCATTTTCCACCGGCATGCTGACATCATGTGGCACTGGTTTCAAGGTTAAAGGGCAGATTGGGGAATTCAGTAGATTTCTTTCTTTTATTAGAGAACCCAGAGACATTGATCAGACAGAAATAACAGTCTGTTACTTGATACTCCAAGTTTCCATATTATCAGGACTGTGAATGGCTCTGACTTCTGAGTACCTCTGAACCAAGCTCTCAACAACTCATATTGCATAACAAATTTGAGGAGCTCAAGGTTTGACTTAATCACTAAGTTTAAAAATAAAGCAGAGATAATTTTCATTCTTACCATATGCAGACATGCTGCATTATTGAGGCTTCAGCATACAGTATACGCACCACAAATGTAACAGAATGTATTACAACTTTGCCAAGACATTTCTGCTATAACAAATTGTACTCTAGGCAATTACATGTTAATTATGTACACTAAACTATACCTGTGGATCATGTGCATCTGCATTTGTACAGTACAAACTGATACTAATATAATGTAAAACATCTGTGTATACAATCTGCCTTCAAAGCCTGTCCTGCCACCATTCATTGCATGTTGTGCAACCTGCATTGAGTGCAAGTCCAGGCATACCTGGACTAAACAAAACAGATTACGTTGTGGGCAACATACAACAGCCATGTCACTTTTGAAAAATTTTCCAGGGATTTTCAGCCATAAACTTTCATTTATATAAATTTACATAAATATATATCATATGCTCCCCTTTGATCATAGCCTTTTGTTTATCCCTCATAGAATTCCAGCATGCTGACAGTTCAGTAAAACACCTGTTCTTGCCAAGTGTTGCAGTCTTTTCCTTAATGATTTCTTCCATTAATTTACTTGTGATGCACATTAGGCTTACTGGCCTATAGTTGCTTGGATCTGCCTGGTGACCCTTTTTATATAATGGATAATATTTGCCATTTTCCGGTGCTTTGGAATTTCCCCAGTGCACAGTGATTTCCTAAAAATATGTATGAAGGATTTATATATGTACTCATTAACCTCCTTAAAAACCTGAGGATACATATTAACTAGTCCTGGTGAGTTGTTTGATTTCAGACTATTTAATCCAACCAGTACTTCTCCCTCCTACAGTTTCCAAATCCCTCAGTGCCTCCTTAGTATTCTCTTTTACCACTGGGACGTTATCTACTTCCACGCATGTGAAGATCTCAGAAAAATGCGAGTTTAGCACATCTGCTATTTCACTGTCCGTATTTTTTTATTCCTCTTTGCTATTTCTGATGTATTTCACCTCATTCTTGACTGTTCTTTTACTACTAAAATACTGAAGGAATCTCTTTGGGTTATCTTTCACCTTGTCTGCCATATTCCTCTCTAACTGCCTTTAAGCCTCCCTGATATCCTTCGTAATGGTTGCCCTCATGTTCTCATTCACATTGGAGTTATTAGTCAGAAAACAGCTGTTTTCTTCTTTGCCGCTTCTTTTTCAACTCTTTATTAACCCACTGTGGAGTTTTTTTAAATTTCCTTTTAATTCCAAATGCAGAATTGTAGCTATCCTGCATTATATGTAAAATATGTTAAACCTGTTTTTATCAATGCATACATCACAAAAAATTCATTACAATCAACCAATCTTATAAAATATTTAAGAAAAAATAAAACTACTGTAAACTACTGTGCAAAGGTCTGGCAGTTAGTGTAAGTGATGCCATATTGCTGCCATTACTCTGTCTAGTACGATGTGTTATCAGAATGATTGGGAACCTTAGGTATCAACACTTGCTGACACAGCACTGTATTATCATATTATGTGAAATCTACAGATGTCAAAATATGGCATATCATAAAGTTTTTACTTTATTAAAAAGGGGAACAAAAGGGAAGTTTACTCAAGTCAGCAGAATTGTGAATTTGGTTTTTATAAAGGATTGTGACAGAATTGTGAGAATTTTTCAGGACATGTATGTAAATGTGGATGTTAATTGTATGGTTATTAAGTTTACTGCTACTACTGTATATTGTGTCTTCACCATCATAATGATAATAATAATAATAATAACTAGGGGGCTTTTCCCCCTGCTCGCTTCGCTCGCCAACCCCCATTTTTAGTTTTCCAGATACACACTTTTAAGATTCTTTTTTCTTTGAATTGTTGCTATTTCATTAGTTTCACTTTTATTTCAGAACTTCTGTAAAAACAATATTTGGAATCTTTGGAGTCCCAAAGTGCTGAATCTTTTAAATGAGGTCAGTGAGACATGTGTTTAATGACTTTGTACCATAATTCAGGATAGGTTTCTCTGTTTGGAATTTTAGCACAGACAAAACGATCTACATCATCAGCAGTTAATCATTTTTTTTTTGCAAAGTAACCAATAAATGCATGTGAGGTAAACCCCGTTTTTGAAATTTTCTTGACTTAAACTTCAAAGCCTTACAATATTTACAAACTTCTGACATATCACCTACAGTATGTCCATATATTCGATCTCTATTCACCTTTTCGTTATTTCTCCAAGTAATAATTTCTCTTTTTTGCGCTAATGCGATGTTTACTGTCTTTGTTTTGATACTGTTGTTTTTTTCTGCTTTCATATTCTGTATCTTGCTCAGCATGTGTATCGTGCCTGCGTTTTTTTTTAGTCTTTAGAATTCCAGTTTTCATTATCTCTAACCTGCTCTGTATGTGTTTGGCCCCCTTGTTTTTTAACCTCTTTATGACGTTTAACTTTGTTTTCTACTCTGTCTTTTATTTCTGACCTCGCTTTGTCCTGCTTTTTTGTCAATGACACCTGGTCCGTGGTGATTATTTTCCCTTTTTCGAGTAATAATTTCCGTTTGTTTGCGCTACTGCGATCTTTACTTTCTTTTTTTTATACTTTCTAATTTTCCTACTTTCATATTCTTTAACTTTCTCCACATGTGTATCGCGCCGTTTTTTTGTTTTTTTTTTGGAGCCTTTCGAATTTCACTGCTTTCATAATCTCTAACCTGCTCTGCATGTGTATAGCGCCAACGTTTGTGAACATCTTTATGAAGTTCTGCTTTGTCTTTTACTTTGTCTTTTAATTCTGAGCCCGATTGGATGTGCTTTTTTTCAATTCCACTTGTTCCGGGCTGATAATTACTTTCCTTATTTTCTGAATTTGCACCTAGATTATTCTTTTTCTTTTTTGCTCTTTTTTTCTCTCCAATGCTTTTGAGTCTCTTTTCTCCGCACTGTTTTCTTGTTCGCTTAGTCGTCGGCATTTCATTTATAACGTATTGTCCTTATTCGCTTTATATGCGCTGAGACCCTGGATCTGTGTGTGCTCAAATCCTTTAGACGACTGAATGTTTCACTGCCCATTGTCTTATTTGATATTGGTTGTAAGTAGGGTGTGTCTTGAAAGAATGTCATGTTCTACGTCATCGCGAGACGGTCCTGGGTCAATCTCTTGGCACAAAGTCTCATGTTTAAGGTCCCCGCAAGATGCTCCGTGGCCATTTTCTTTCATCTCGTGGTTCTTTTAAGCGTCTTCCATGATCTTAATGTGAAGATCACGTCTCGTCTCCCGTCTTTCTCTCCCAGGATTTTTTTTAGTAATAGAGAAATAATAATCAGAGTAGTACTAGGAGAAGAAGAAGAAGGAAAGCAGAATAAGGTAAGATATTGTGCTAAGTTGTCTGTAATTGTTGCCACCTTGCAACAACATCAATAATACTGTAATGAGCTCCAAGATAGAAAGACAGAGACGCACACATTGAATGAGAGTATCTGTGTGATGTTTCACTGTAAATCACTCATCCAGCCCCCATCTATTTTCAGGGTAATATGCTGGCTAAAACGATACAGTTTGCAGTTCACATATGCATGCTCATCCACACTAGAGGCACTGATCTTGATATGAGGTCAACCACACCAAAAACTCTAGGATACCAGTGATCTGCATGATTGCAGCTTACTTTAGCATTACCTCACAAGGAGTGGAGGGGAAATGTGTAAATGTACGTATTATATCATGCCTTGGATGTGACATAGCTAAATCATTGCTATTGCAAAGCATCAGTTGCCCTGGACAAAAAAAATAACACTAAGACTTTAATTTTGGTTGACAGCAGAAGATTTGTTGTGAATATTATTGCATCTCTGTCAAATCGATATCATTTTACAAGTTAATTGTTCTCCGGCATTTCCAAACCATTCAGCCTTTCTGTGGATGTGCATGCTGATTTCTGTCTGAACACCATCATTTAGCCTCAGCTCCTAGCAAATTAGGACTGCTCGCAAACTCTCCTAACGCCTGGTGAAGTTTGAATTAATTTCCTAAATTAAGAAAACTGATAAAATGACTTTACTCCTACTGCTATACAGATGTGGACAATTTGTTGGTACCCCTCCATGAAAAAAGAAGAACCTACAATAATCTCTGAAATAATTTACATCTGGCAAGAGCAATTGGCACCCATTGTTTATTCTGTATTTAACAAAAATCAGACTTTGCTTTAGAGTTTTGATTTAACAAAATATTTCAAATAATAGCACAAATGAAAATGGACAAAAATGATGGAATCCTTAACCTAATATTTTGTTGCACAGCCTTTAGAGGCAGTGACTGCAACCAAGCAATTCCTGTTACTCTCAATGAGACTTCAGCACCTGTCAACAGGTAGCCTGGCCCACTCTTCCTGAGCAAACTGCTCCAGCTGTGTCAGATTTGAAGGGTGCCTTCTCCAGACTGCATGTTTCAGTTCTTTCCTTAGACATTCAATAGGAATCAAATCAGGGTTTGGAGAAGGCCACTTCAGAATAGTCGAAAGTTTTGTTCTTAGCCATTTTTGGATGCTTATTTGTGTGCTTTGGGTCATTATTCTATTGGAGGTTCCATGACCTGAGACTGAGGCAGAGCTTTCTGACACTGGGCGATATGTTTCACTCCAGAATGTCTTGATAGACTTGAGATTTCATTGTTCCCTGCACAGACTCATGGCACCCTGTTCCAAACACAACAAAGCATCTCCAAAACATAACTGAGCCTCCTCCATGTTTCACAGTAGGTTGTGGTGTCCTTTTCTTTGAAAGATTAATTTTATCGTCAGTGGACATAAAGCTGATATGATTTGCCAAAAAGTTCAAGTTTTGTCTCATCTGTCCAAAGGATATTCTATCAGAAGCATTGTGGTGTGTCAATACACATTTTAGCAAATTCCAGTCTGGCTGTTTTATGTTTTTTGTTCAAAAGTGGAGTTGTCCTATGTCTTTTTCCATTAAGCCCATTGTCACTCCAAAAACGAGGAATGGTGTGATCAGACTCTGATAGACCTAGACCTTGGAGGCCGACTTGTATCTGTTTGGAAGCTGAACTTGACTTTTTGTCTACCATTCTCACTATCCTTCTACCCATTCTAAGGTCAATTTTCTTTTTGCAGCAGTGTCCAGGGAGGTTGGCTACAGTCTCATGAACCTTACATTTCTTAATATTATTTACAAATGTTGTCACAGGAACATCAGGCTGCTTGGAGATGGCCTTATAGCCTTTGCTTTTAACATGCTTGTCTAAAATTTTCTTTCTGATTGCCTCAAATCTCTCCTTTGCTTTCTCGGGTCCATATCCAGTGTGAGACACACAATGATACCAAACAGCAGAGCAACTACATTTATCAATTTAAATTGGCTGAAAGACTGCATGCATGGTTGGAGACATGCGTGATACTAACTGAAGAAAACAACTAGTTTTAAAAATCACGCTAATCCAGTTATTTATGGTCATTTCTAGGGGTACCATCAAATGTGTACAGAATATATTTGTAGTATAAGCAATAATTCATCCCATTTCACTATTGCTTTGATTTACCTGAGACGATTGTTTTTCATTTAATCACTTTTAAGGAGGCATACAACACTTTTTCAATGTGCTGTAAAAGTACAGACAAATTTGTCCCCATCAAAGTTTGTGTCACTTTGACATTGTTGAGCTAGATAAGATAGTTTTCCTACTCTGAGATGTTTAATAAATCAGGCACTGTGCACAACTAAGCCAAGAAGGCACTGAACTTCTGTGGTATGATCCAAGGTGTCAAAGGCCTTGGCAAAGTAAGATGTAATACTGTAAGCTTACAAACTTAACTTGAAACATCTGCGGTCTTACACATAAAATCCATCAAACTTAATAGACATTGTATTGTATAATGGCTTTGTCAACTGTTAGACTCCATAGGATCTAAATTAGTTTCAATATCTTCTTATATAGTACGCTACAGTATTATAATTAAAATCGCTACAGTATTTATATTTTAAATCACATGTAGCTCGTAAACCGTTTCTCCTATTGACCTGAAATTTGGTACACATATACTACATGATCTCTACTGTCCGCTTTCGGGTGAATATTTTTATTACTCTTTATATTTTTATTTTATTTTATTGTAGAATCAACTGTCGGCAGCAGGAAGGCGGCCGTGCGGTGCATGCATACGGGTGCCATTCTCTTCCATACCCCCTTTGCCGTCACTTCCTCTACCTCTTCATATCTTAAATCATTCTTGACCCAGATTGAACACTTAAGTGCCAGCTTAAGTGAAAAATTAAGAAAAACGTACTAAGTAATTGCAACACAAAAACTGACTTAATCAGTTTTAATGCAAAAAGATTCCGACGAAAGATGAGAAGAAGCGAGCCACTAGAGTGGAGAAAACGAGCTGCTCATGAAGCAGCAATCACATCAACCTCTGAGCAAACAAATGCTAAACATACAGACAAAGAAAATGAAATCTATAAGTCAAGTGTATTCACTGCACATTATCGTGCAGTCCGCCATTACTGGTCATTTATAATCCAGGTTGCAGCAAACAATTCACATAGTTTGGAGAATTGAAAAGTTAACAAGATCAGCTTGAAATCATGAATAGTTTGGTAGAGATGATTTTGTGATGGTAACTATAGTGGCTTCTTTCCATTGTTCAGGAACAACTCCATTTTTAAATGAACTGTTCATAATGTCACAAACTGAAATATTAAATTAATATGCAAACTATGTTGATAGCCTTGAAGGAATAATGTCAGGACCAGGAGATTTATAACAATCATAGAGAATATTTTACAATACACACCCCATACTAATATGACTGGCAGTGGGAAAGCAGGTAAAATAAACCAAGTGTTCAGTGGAGGAACCAGCTGAGACAAATTTTTTATTAACAGTATTAGCAATCAACTCCAAGTACTGTGCATTATATCTTCAAATAGCAATTGTTCTTTACTTATTATATTTCACATACTGTAGATTTTAATTCTGTTTTGCAATCCTCTAGGGCTCAGTGCTGTATTTCCATCTCTTTCACTTTAAATTAGTGGGATCATTCCTTAGCTACTCTCATTTCCCTTTGACCTTGATTTCTATAAAACAGGCACCATTAAGGGTTGTATTGCCTTTATACACCTTTGTACAGGACACAGTTATGATTGCTTGAACTTATAGAAGGAAGGATTTGGGCTTAACATTTCATCTTTTTAATAGTCATATAAAGATAGCATCACCTCTAGTAATATTTCCAAACCACTTGGTGAAAGTAAGCAAATTTCATCAACATATACTTGGTTAAAATCTTCAAGAATTACCAGTCCCATATCAGGATACTTAGTATGAAGCAAATCACATTAGGCAACTAAATGTTCAATGAGTTCATTATGATATGGTTATTGAGGCAGGGAATATACAACACATACAGCAATAGCAGATACAAATTGTGGAAGCTTCAAAGGTTTCACTTTAATCCACAAACATTCAAGATGGCCAGGTACACTGATGCAAATTAAACAAGATGATGGAAGAATACACAATGTCACACCTACACCATATTGAGTGGTTTGACTTTTGGTAAACACTGTATAGCCCTTTATACCTAGTAATTCATTGGGCATTTGGAGAGTAAACAAACGTTCTGAAGCTGCAGCCACATCTACAGTGACAAGGAAAAGTATGGGAACTCTGTAAAATGAACCACATTTATGTATAAATTTGTCTTAAAATATGGTCTACTGTTCTTACAATAATGAACAAACAAGATCTGTTTAATAATGCACTCATTTTTATTGTTCTTGTACATATTAAATATTTCATTCAAATATTCACAAGTATATGATGGAAAAGTATATAAACCTCTAGGCTAATGAGATCAACAAATGTTAATTGGAGTTGGAACTTAGCTAACCAGAAGTCCAATCAATGAAATGATACTGGAAGTGTGGTTAAGAGGTATTTTGACCTATAAAAAACACTCGGATATTTTGAGTTTGCTATTCACAAGAAGCAGCTGCTCATATGAAGCATGCCTCATAAAAAAGGAGATATCAGAAGATCCACAATGAAGAATTGCCATAAAGCTGGAAAGGGTAATAAAAGTAATTTGAAAGAGTTTGGATATTCATCAGTCCACAGTTAGACAAACAGTGTATAAATGGAGCTGATTTAGCACGGTGACTATTCTCCCTAGAAACAAGTGCCAGCCAGATGACTCAAAATACACAACACAGAAAGCCCAATGAGTTAAAAACAACAAAATCCTAAAGCAACAGCTAAAAGCAGACATTAACCCAATAAAGATGCTGTGGAATGACCTCATGAGAGCAGGTCACACCAGACTTCATAACAAAATGCCTGAGTTGAAGCAGTTTTATAACAAAGAATGCTGAGCATTTTGAAGGCCACAGCCACCAAAAGCCAGTTGTTAGAGGTTATTGCTGCCAAAGGAGGTTCAACCAGTTAATAAATCACAGGGTTCACTTACTTCTTTCACAGCACACTGAATATGTGATGAGTGTGCTCAATAAAGACATGAACAATTATAAGTCTTTTTTTTTTAATAATTTTATTTATTAATTTTATTGTAATCATTCCATACAAATAGATCAATTTATAACAAACAAAAAAAAATTAAACACAAATCAAACCCCACCCATGAGAAGGAGTATGTTCCATATTCTGAGTGAGTAAAGCACAATTGGGTTATTAGTATATTTGCGATAACTTGCATTTATTGGAGCGCAGAGCAGGGAGTATAAAGAAGTACTACAGGATTTTACTTCTGTTGCGAGCCAAGCCTGTGTATGTTCATTTTTTTGTGTCCAGGTTTTTATGGCTTGTATGTTTGCTGCCCAGTAATAAAACTGAAAATTAGGAAAAGCCATGCCACCTTCTGCCTGAGGTCTTTGTAGGGTCGCTCTTCGGATACGTGGGTGTTTTGAGTTCCAAATGAATAAGGTTATTGTTGAATCTAATTGCTTAAAAAATGATTTATTGATATATATTGGAATGTTTTGAAATAAAAAAAGAAGTTTAGGAAGGATATTAATCTTAACAACGTTAATTCTTCCGGCAAGAGTGAGATGAAGGGTTGACCATCTATGCAAGTCTTGCTTAATTTTTTCCATACAGACGGCAAAATTTTGTTGATAAAGAGCTTTATGTTTACTTTTGATATTTACCCCTAGGTATTTAAACTGATCTGCTATGGTAAAAGGTAGGGTGTCCAATCTAATATTATATGCTTGTGAATTCACTGGAAAGAGTATACTTTTATTCAGAATAATTCTAAGACCAGATATCTTTTGAAATTCTGTTAGTGCTGTTAAAAGTGCAGGCACAGTGTTTTCTGGGTCTGATATATATAAAACCATATCATCTGCATATAGAGAAATTTTCTGTTCCAGTCCTTCTCTGATAATCCCCTTTATCTGATAAGAATTTCGACAGCGAACCGCCAGTGGTTCAATGGTGATTGCAAACAGCAGTGGTGACGAGAGACATCCTTGTCTGGTACCACATTCTAGCTTAAAGTAGTCTGAACAAATGTTGTTAATACAAACTGAAGCTTCTGGATTGGTATACAGTAGTTTCATCCATGCATAAATATTCGGGCCAAACACAAATTTCTCCAATGCAGTGAAAAGGTAGTTCCATTCAATCATATCAAATGCTTTTTATGCGTCTAATGATCGTAATATCTTTGGGGTGTTTTATTTTGCTGGTGAATATATAACATTAACTGCAGTGGGTTGGCACCCTGCCCAGGATTGGTTCCTGCGTTGTGCCCTTTGTTGGCTGGGATTGGCTCCAGCAGACCCCCATGACTCTGTGTTCAGATTCAGCGGGTTGGAAAATGGATGGATGGATGGATATATAACATTAAACAAGCGTCGGAGATTGGAAGATAGGTGTAGGCCTTTAATAAATCCAGTTTTATCCTGTGATATTACCGAGGGCAGCACTTTCTCCATCCTTCTAGCTAGAATTTTTGAGAGTATCTTAACATCATTATTCAGGAGTGAAATTGGTCTGTATGATGCACATTGTAACAAGTCCTTATTTTGTTCAGGAAGGACGGTGATTAATGCTTGACAAAATGTTTGAGGTAGTATTTGGTTGTCTCTAGCTTCTGTAAATGTTGCCAATAAGAGGGGAACTAGCTGAGTGGAGAATTTCTTATAAAATTCTACGGGGTAACCATCCGGGCCTGCTGATTTCCCGCTTTGAAGTGACTTTATAGCATCTAGTAATTCTGTTAGCGTCAGAGGTTTATCCAGTTCCTCAGCACTTAAACATCTATTTGTGGTGTCTGTAATGTATCCAGAAATGCATTAGATTGTGTGTTGTCTTCTTTGAACTCAGTAGAATATAAGGATTTATAATAATCTCTAAATGCGTGCATTATATTTTTATGGTCAATGATTTCTTCTCCATTCGTGTTGGTGATTACTGGTATTGCATTGCGAACTTCTTGTTTGTGAATTTGTTGAGCTAAAAGCTTATTAGCTTTTTCTCCGTGTTCATAGTAAGGATGTCTTGACTTATAAATAAGTTGTTCAGTTTCTTTAGTTGTTAAGATGTTAAGTTCTGTATGCAGGGCCTGCCTTTTCCTGTGAAGAGCTTCACTTGGACGCCTGGCTTGTTCTTCATCTATTCTAGTAATTTCACTTCTTAGCTCTGACACTTTCTTGGTTTCTAATTTATTTCTGTGGGAAAGATATGAAATAATCTGTCCTCTTAAGAAGGTCTTTAGAGTTTCCCAGAGTGTTCCTGCAGAAACCTCTGTGGGTGTGTTTGTCTCTAGGAAGAAACTGATTTGTTTGGATATAAATTCTGTGCAGTTCTCGTCTGCCAATAGAAGAAGGGTTAAGATGCCATCTGCGAGGTGAGTGTGAGGGGCTTAATGATTTTAGCTCCAAGACTAGAGTGGCATGGTCGGAGATAACAATTGTGTCGTATTTGCACAATTTAATCGTAGGCAGGAAATTATTATCTATAAAAAAATAATCAATTCTTGAGTAGCTATAATGCACTGGTGAGTAGAACAAATATGTTCTTGAGTTTGGGTTAAGAAACCTCCAGGGGTCTGATAAGTTGTGGTCATTTAAAAACTGTGTCATTGTCTTTGCAGTGTTAGATGTCGTCCCCCCTGTCACAGGAGTCCTATCTAAGAGTGGATTTAAAACACAATTAAAGTCCCCAGCCATTATAATTTTATGAGTGTTCACATTGGGAATGGATGCAAATAGATTTTTCATGAATTCCTTATCATCGACATTGGGTGCATAAACATTTATCAAAATCATTTTACTGTTAAATAAGTTGCCCATGACCATCACATATCTTCCTTCAGGATCCAATACTACATCTGATGCTACAAATGGAACTGTTCTGTGTATGAGAATTCTCACCCCTCTAGTTTTCTTTATAAAGCTAGAATGGAACATTTAGCCAGTACAGTCTTTTTGTAGTCTGAACTGATCCTTGCTTAGTAAGTGGGTCTCCTGTAAAAATACTATTTTAGCGTTTAAGCCTGTTAGGTGAGAACATACTTTCTTTCTCTTTAATTCGTGATTCAGGCCTTTAACATTCCAGCTCACAAAGTTAACTGTCCCATCATGGAGACATTGATTCCAAGTTTTTAATGTCATTTTATAGTCTTATCTGGTAGTGAGGCAGTTTTAATCTTAATTTCAAAATTCCCCATGAGTTATTGCATTTTAGCCTATTGTTGCATTGATATTTATAGTTATAAGGATTAGAAGAATAGATTAGATATAGCCTGCTCTCCCAAGGAACGATTATAAGTCTTTGTGTGTTATTAGCATATTGTGTTTGTCTGTACTTGCGACTTAGATGAAGATCAAATCAACTTTTATAATCAAGCTCCTGCCTCACTGGGTCACATGTTTTGGGCCTGCACCAAACTAACATCATTTTGGACCAAAATTTTTAAGTGCCTTTCATACAGCCTTGGGGTCACAATCCCTCCTAACCCATTAACAGTTGTGTTCAGTGTTCTTCCAGACGGACTTGAAGTGGAGAAGGACAAGCAAACGGTGATTGCATTCACTACACTTTTGGCACGCAGACGTATTTTGTTAAATTGGAAGAATCCTAACTCTCCTCTGATAAGTCAGTGGGAAACTGATGTTTTATATTATTTGAAACTGGAAAAAAATCAAATTCTCAGTTAGAGGATCTGTACAGAACTTTTTCAAAACCTGGCAGGATCTAATCAATATTATTTTAGAATAAGAGAAATAACTATTACCACATTTATTTTCCTTCTCCATTTTTTTTATATACCTATATATATTTTTACCATTCTTTTGTTTATTGTTGCCTTATTAAAAAGCCCTAAGCAATTCTCCTTTGGCTAAACTCTCCTTCTCAGGGGTGGGGTTTGATTTGTCTTCAATTTTTCTTTTTTTTTGTTATAAATTGATCTATTTGTATGGAATGATTACAATAAAATTAATTTAAAAAAAAATTAAAAAAAAAAAAAAAACTTTTATGATCAATTAATCAGAGAATCCCAAAGGGTTTACCTACTTTTTCTTGCCACTGTACATGATTTACTGTCAGAATTTCCTGAAACTCATCAGTTTTGTTTATTTTTGATCCAGGTCCTACATCAAAAAGGCTGATATCATACACTAGTCAGACAACCAGTTATTCACAGTCTTGATTTTAATTAAATTGGATTGTAACTTTGATTTGCCTCCAAAGTCTACAAATGAAACCAGAGGAGAAACAAAGTCAAATTATCTACCCACAACAGTCTTGCCTCCTCTATTTCCTCTTTCCTGACATGTTTTCCATAGAATAAGAAAAGCACATGCCATTCCTAGCATTATTAATGTAAGAAGTCTAAATTTAATAAATGGAGTGAGAAAATAATTTCTTAAAAGATTTTAAACACAATTACCCAAAAACATCTACAGTATTGTCACTCTAAAAAGTGATATTTGTTAGACTCAACTCCCAATTGCCTTGCACAATCACATGACATAGCTTAACCTTTTCTCCTTACAGATTTCAGGTAAATAGCCAAAGTCTGAAAGTCTTGATATGCTGAACAGGAGTGCAGTGTATTCAGGAAAAAAGCTGAAAGCAAAGCAGGACCTTAGAAAGTTTTGTATAGCCTGCTTGTCTTGCAGTGTCAAGAATTTTTTGATTCCTATGAGAATTGACTTTGAGCTTTTGTGATAACCATTTTCAATGTTTTGATAAAGTTTCATGCTTCTCTAATAGTACTAGGGTGTTGTACCGTGTTAGCCATTATGAATGTAGAGAAAAGCCAAGAAAAATGACACCTTTTATTGACTAACTAAAAAGATTACAATATGCCAGCTTTTGAGGCAACTCAGGCCCCTTCTTCAGGCAAGTCTTGTATCTGTAACCATGGATCTGGGCCACCTGGAAAATGTCATTTTGGACACACTAAGTTTGTATAATTATCGGTACTTCTTATATTTGCTGGTATTGTTTATTATGCAAATAAAGATGATTTTTAAGTGAAAGCTTGAAGCCAGTTTCTATCTCTGATTGTTACTAGTGATCTGAATGCTACAATCAATCATTCCTTGTCTAGCTCTAGTCCCTTAAGGGTATAAAGGATGCTTTGTAAAGTCCTATATTGGTGGTAAACTGGGTTAAAGTAAAGTTGTGAAAATAAAGTACAGCCCAAGTCAGCAGCAATGCCTACCATTACAGGTCCCTAAGGTTTGAATATGCAGGGTACACTGTGGATGGTTTGACAGGTACAGGGCAGATTTAATAACTTGGGGACCCCTGGTCTGAGGCTAGCAATAAGCATGACATTCCTGTAATTACAAATGCACCAACTCGTACCTTACCTTACCTTCAGGTAGTGATCCATAGCAAACATGAAATGCAAATCACAGTGTAGTACTTGATGCACATATTTATTTTAACATACTCCTGTAACAATATATGCACTATGAAACACCAATCTGGCTTTTAGACCAACCATATGATATCACAATAGTGACTGAATGAAGAAGCAGTAAGAATCACCTTTAAGCAACACAATATGAGCTATAAGGTCCTTATGCTAGTGTACACAGTGGCCTACTGTTCTCTACCCAGTCAATCTGCAACATCAACAAATTTCAAATGAATGCATGACACAAAATAAAAATAACTCAAAATATGTGTCCCTACCTTCATAAGCATTTTATTCTTTTGTGCCTTGCTGCAAAATCCTTCATAATTCCTGTGAAATATAGTCGTTGAAGGGTCTCACTTTCAAGAAACATCAGTGTTAGACTGCTTAGTCTTCCCTGCTGCAATGTAGACCTCAATCTATTTTATTCCATAGCCCGCTTTGATAAATAGATAAATCAATCAATCAATCAATCATTGGCATTAGTGGCAGGTAATCAGGAATGGGCTGACATCAAAAATAGGCCCTAGACTTTTGTCCAAACTAATATGCCACAATTGACCAGACATCAGCTTTTCTTGTACCCTTCAATGCACATGCACATGTTATTCCCTATTGATTAAGAAGTAAAGTTCTGTAGTGTACTCAAGTTTAGTGCTGCAAACCCCTCTCCAATGCGAAAGGCTTTTGTTTCAAGCAGATTCACAATTAATGAAACATTTTTACCTTTATTTGAGCTAATTTTTTAATTATCTGGAATATATTCCTTCTCTTTTTTTGATCGCTCCTACTCTTCCTCTTTACAGTTTGTGGCACAACAGCACTACAGAGAGAGTGAGCGCACAATGGGGTTTGTCCCGTTAGTCCCAATGTCCAGTCCTACCCCAACAGGTAATGTAAGGCACATCGGTAAAATAATAATAGGGACAAATTAATCAAATTACTTTGTTTTTTCCTCCTGGGACCCAACAGTCAGTCGGAGCATCAAGGCTGGACCCATGGTAGCCTATTCATTAATCTGTATCTGCCAATAACACAATAAATCAGGTGCCATCAGTTTATACTTACAGTGCATCCAGAAAGTATTCACAGCGCATCACTATTTCCACCTTTTGTTATGTTACAGCCTTATTCCAAAATGGATTAAATTCATTTTTTTCCTCAGAAGTCTGCACACAACAACCCATAATGACAACGTGAAAAAAGTTTACTTGAGATTTTTGCAAATTTATTAAAAATAAAAAAAGCCAGAAATCACATGTACATAAGTATTCACAGCCTTTGCTCAATACTTTGTCGATGCACTTTTGGCAGCAATTACAGCCTCAAGTCTTGTTGAATATGATGCCACAAGCTTGGCACACCTATCCTTGGACAGTTTCACCCATTCCTTTTTTGCAGCACCTCTCAAGCTCCATCAGGTTGGATGGGAGGCGTCGGTGCACAGACATTTTAAGATCTCTCCAGAGATGTTCAATCGGATTCAAGTCTGGGCTCTGGCTGGGCCACTCAAGGACATTCACAGAGTTGTCCTGAAGCCACTCCTTTGATATCTTGGCTGTGTGCTTAGGGTCGTTGTCCTGCTGAAAGATGAACCGCCGCCCCAGTCTGAGGTCAAGAGCGCTCTGGAGCAGGTTTTCATCCAGGATGTCTCTGTACATTGCTGCAGTCATCTTTCCCTTTATCCTGACTAGTCTCCCAGTTCCTGCTGCTGAAAAACATCTCCACAGCATGATGCTGCCACCATCATGCTTCACTGTAGGGATGGTGCCAGGTTTCATTGGGACCTTCAAAGCAGCAGAAATTTTTCTGCAACCTTCCCCAGATTTGTGCCTCAAGTCAATCCTGTCTCAGAGGTCTACAGACAATTCCTTTGACTTCATGCTTGGTTTGTGCTCTGACATGAACTGTCAACTGTGGGACCTTATATAGACAGGTGTGTGCCTTTCCAAATCATGTCCAATCAACTGAATTTACCACAGGTGGACTCCAGTTAAGCTGCAGAAACATCTCAAGGATGATCAGGGGAAACAGGATGCACCTGAGCTCAATTTCGAGCTTCATGGCAAAGGCTGTGAATACTTATGTACATGTGCTTTCTCAGTTTTTTTATTTTAATAAATTTGCAAAAAACCTCAAGTAAACTTTTTTCACATTGTCATTATGGGGTGTTGTGTGTAGAATTCTGAGGAAAAAAATGAATTTAATCCATTTTGGATTAAGGCCGTAACATAACAAAATGTGGAAAAAGTGATGCGCTGTGAATACTTTCCGGATGCACTGTACACATGATCAATTACTTATTAAAGCTAAAAATATAAAAAAAATAGTGTCTTACATTTTCATCTGTTTGCTGAGGTTTAATTTGAATAATTCTGTCTTGTTTAAAATTTCATGTTTGGCTGTTGTTCGCATGGGCTTTGTATATTCTCCTTGACATTTTCTGTGGGTGCTCTAGTTTTTGCCCTCACATCTCCAAAAACATGTGCATTAGTTTAGTTGCTGTATTTAAATTGGCATCATGCAAGCAAGAATGTAGCTGTGTGTGGCCCTTAGGATGGCTGGCATCCTGTTCAGGGTAGTTTCTGTTATGCTGTGTATTAAGTGGTATTAAAAATGCTGTTTTATTTATTTGATTTTATTTATAACCATCTCATATTTGCAATTATGTAGCCTTGAAAGATTTTCAGTCTTTCAAATGGACAAATATTATATGAAACAAGTTGAACTAAAGTGAAATTAATATTGCACTTAAAGTGCATTCTCAGGTTTCACTTTTTATTATACTAAGTCATTTTTATCAATAAACAATTGATTTACCCCCTGCCCCCCCCTTTCAAAGTAGATTATTCCTAGATACAAACACTGTCGATCTTCCTTTAAGCACATTTGCAATCCATTATACGTGCAAGCCTATTATGCTGTTTTGTACTTCAACATTATTCTTTCAGTTTACCAGTGAAATGAGGGAAAATAAATTTCATTGTCATCCTCCATCAACGTACTGCAAGGTTAACATAATCTGTACATGTTCACAAAGCAGTATAAATGTAAAAATAGTAATTGGTAATGTGAGAAATAAAGATAATACAGAAAAGAAAGTACTGGAGGAAAAGCATTTCAAAACTGAGATAACCAAAATAAAAACAAGAATATATTAGCAACATAAGAATGTGTAGTGTTAAATCAGTGTTGCCTTTTGTCTTGGCTGTTTATTTTGTTTCCAGATTTATATACTGTATTTATAAGATAATTTTTCACCTACTGTTCCAGGATTAGGCATTACTTGTATGATGCTTGCAGATGAGTCAGCTAAGTGTGCCAGCACAGGTCATATCTTCACTGAGACGGACGTGTTGTTGAGTGCAGCTATGGGACAGAGTGAGCGGGAAAAGCTGGAACCTGTCTCAGGCAAACATATGGTAGCTCACTGTGTGAACGTACATCATGCATGTACCACAAAGCTCACTTTGCATGGATTGAATGAGAAGTGAAGGGAAGAAGGATGCAGAAGTGCATGCATTCGCCATTTCACCAAGTACATGTCACACTTGTATAATAAGCTTCTACATCTTCTGTAGAATTCACACCAGCTCCCATGGCTGTGGTTGAGTGTGAGTAAAGTGGACTGCTCCACACACACATCTTTCGTAGTGAGAACTGAGGTCCATGCAAGAGGCAAAAAAAATTAAAAGTGCATGCACTTTTGTATATGTCTAATACTATATAAAACCTGATTGGGAAAAGTATTGCAAAAGCAGCTTTAAAGAGTTTGAGTAAATAAAAATATCCTGAATAATCTCCATATTCACCAAATTATATGACACTAACATTATAATGTCCATCCATCCATCCATTGTCTCCCGCTTATCCGAGGTCGGGTCGCGGGGGGCAGCAGCTTGAGCAGAGATACCCCAGACTTCCCTCTCCCCGGCCACTTCTTCTAGCTCTTCCGGGAGAATCCCAAGGCGTTCCCAGGCCAGTCGAGAGACATAGTCCCTCCAGCGTGTCCTGGGTCTTCCCCGGGGCCTCCTCCCGGTTGGACGTGCCTGGAACACCTCACCAGGGAGGCGTCCAGGAGGCATCCTGATCAGATGCCCGAGCCACCTCATCTGACTCCTCTCGATGCGGAGGAGCAGCGGCTCTACTCTGAGCCCCTCCCGGATGACTGAGCTTCTCACCCTATCTTTAAGGGAAAGCCCAGACACCCTGCGGAGGAAACTCATTTCAGCCGCTTGTATTCACGATCTCGTTCTTTCGGTCACTACCCATAGCTCATGACCATAGGTGAGGGGTAGGAACATAGATCGACTGGTAAATTGAGAGCTTCACCTTGCGGCTCAGCTCCTTTTTCACCACGACAGACCGATGCAACGCCCGCATTACTGCGGATGCCGCACCGATCCGCCTGTCGATCTCACGCTCCATTCTTCCCTCACTCGTGAACAAGACCCCGAGACACTTGAACTCCTCCACTTGGGGCAGGATCTCGCTACCAACCCTGAGAGGGCACTCCACCCTTTTCCGGTTGAGGACCATGGTCTCGGATTTGGAGGTGCTGATTCTCATCCCAGCCGCTTCACACTCGGCTGTGAACCGCTCCAGAGAGAGCTGAAGCTCACGGCCTGATGAAGCAAACAGGACAACATCATCTGCAAAAAGCAGTGACCCAATCCTGAGCCCACCAAACCGGACCCCCCTCAACACCCTGGCTGCGCCTAGAAATTCTGTCCATAAAAGTTATGAACAGAATCGGTGACAAAGGGCAGCCTGGCGGAGTCCAACTCTCACTGGAAAACGGGTTCGACTTACTGCCAGCAATGCGGACCAAGCTCTGGCACTGAACGTACAGGGACTGAACAGCCCTTATCAGGGGGGCCGGTACCCCATACTCTCGGGAGTACCCCCCACAGGATTCCCCGAGGGACACGGTCGAATGCCTTTTCTAAGTCCACAAAACACATGTAGACTGGTTGGGCAAACTCCCATGCACCCTCCAGGACCCTGCTAAGGGTATAGAGCTGGTCCACTGTTCCGCGACCAGGACGAAAACCACACTGTTCCTCCTGAATTCCGAGGCTCGACTATCCGACGGACCCTCCTCTCCAGGACCCCTGAATAGACTTTTTCCAGGGAGGCTGAGGAGTGTGATCCCTCTGTAGTTGGAACACACCCTCCGATCCCCCTTCTTAAAGAGGGGGACCACCACCCCGGTCTGCCAATCCAGAGGCACTGTCCCTGATGTCCATGCGATGTTGCAGAGGCGTGTCAGCCAAGACAGTCCTACACATCCAGAGCCTTGAGGAACTCCGGGGCGTATCTCATCCACCCCCGGGGCCCTGCCCACCAAGGAGTTTTTTGACTACCTCGGTGACCTCAGTCCCAGAGATGGGGGAGCCCCACCTCTGAGTCCCCAGGCTCTGCTTCCTCATTGGAAGGCATGTTAATGGGATTGAGGAGGTCTTCGAAGTATTCCCCCCACCGACCCACAACGTCCCGAGTCGAGGTCAGCAGCGCACCATCCCCACCATATACAGTGTTGACACTGCACTGCTTCCCCTTCCTGAGACGCCGGATGGTGGACCAGAATCATTCTTGAAGCCGTCCGAAAGTCATTCTCCATGGCCTCCCCAAACTCCTCTCACGCCCGAGTTTTTGCCTCAGCAACCACCAAAGCCGCATTCCGCTTGGCCTGCCGGTACCTATCAGCTGCCTCCGGGGTCCCCACAGGACAAAAGGGTCCTGTAGGACTCCTTCTTCAGCTTGACGGCATCCTTCACCGCCGGTGTCCACCAGCGGGTTCGGGGATTGCCGCCACGACAGGCACCGACCACCTTACGGCCACAGCTCCGGTCAGCTGCCTCAACAATAGAGGCACGGAACATGGCCCATTCGGACTCAATGTCCCCCCACCTCCCTCGGGATGTGGTCGAAGTTCTGCCGGAGGTGGGGAGTTGAAGCTACTTCTGACAGGGGGCTCTGCCAGACGTTCCCAGCAGACCCTCACAACACGTTTGGGCCTACCACGCCTGACCGGCATCCTCCCCCACCATCGAAGCAACTCACCACCAGGTGGTGATCAGTTGACAGCTCCGCCCCTCTCTTCACCCGAGTGTCCAAGACATGTGGCCGCAAGTCCGACGACACGACCACAAAGTCGATCATCGAACTGAGGCCTAGGGTGTCCTGGTGCCAAGTGCACATATGAACACCCCTATGCTTGAACATGGTGTTCGTTATGGACAATCCGTGACGAGCACAGAAGTCCAATAACAAAACACCGCTCGGGTTCAGATCAGGGGGGCATTCCTCCCAATCACGCCCTTCCAGGTCTCACTGTCATTGCCCACGTGATCATTGAAGTCTCCCAGCAGAACGAGGGAGTCCCCAGAAGGTATGCCCTCTAGCACCCCCTCCAGGGACTCCAAAAAGGGTGGGTACTCCGAACTGCTGTTCGGTGCATACGCACAAACAACAGTTAGGACCCGTCCCCCCCACCCGAAGGCGAAGGGAGGCTACCCTCTCGTCCACCGGGGTAAACCCCAATGTACAGGCTCCAAGTTGGGGGGCAATAAGTATACCCACACCTGCTCGGCGCCTCTCACCGGGGGCAACTCCAGAGTGGTAGAGAGTCCAGCCCCTCTCAAGGAGATTGGTTCCAGAGTCCAAGCTGTGCGTCGAGGTGAGCCCGACTATATCTAGCCGGAACCTCTCAACTTCGCGCACTAGCTCAGGCTCCTTCCCCTTCAGAGAGGTGACATTCCACGTCCCAAGAGCCAGTTTCTGTAGCCGAGGATCGGACCGCCAAGGTCCCCGCCTTCGGCCACCACACAACTCACACTGCAACCGACTTCCTTGGCCCCTCCCATAGGTGGTGAGCCCATGGGAAGGGGGACCCACGTTGCCTCTTCGGGCTGTGCCCGGCCGAGCCCCATGGGTGCAGGCCCGGCCACCAGGCGCTCGCCATCGAGCCCCACCTCCAGGCCTGGCTCCAGAGTGGGGGCCCCGGTGACCCGCGTCCGGGCAAGGGAAAAACGCCGTCCAAAATGGTTTTTCTTCATAGGAGGTTTGTTTAACCGCTCTTTGGTCTCATCCCTCACCTAGGACCAGTTTGCCTTGGGTGGCCCCTACCAGGGGCATAAAGCCCCGGACAACAGAGCTCCTAGGATCATTGGGACACGCAAACCCCTCCACCACGATAAGGTGACGGTTAAAGGAGGGGACATTATAATGTTTGAATTTTAATTTTTAGCACTGATTTTAAACAGCATTTATTGTTAGCTTACCGAACAGAAATGCCAGTGAACACATTTAATATTTGCACATTGCAAGATAAGTAAGATAGTCCATGATGAGTGTATCATTCTTTATAAGTGCTATGCTGAAAGTCTACAAAGCCACAATACATTGGGGGTAAAAACTCAACACCCCCTGTCCCTAACAACAATGAAATTCAGCACATGAACTTGGTGTCTACAAGATGGTTAAGCAGTAAGTCTCCCCTCCAAAAACAAGGCTTCAAGCAGCATGTAGAGAAAAAAGGGGCAGGTGCCCAGGCACTCACAAAATCCCACATTCATGCCTGTTGTTCCATTCGGAGTTCTGCTCCATCAAAATGTTGAACACCACACTTATGCCACATCAGAAGTGCCAGTTTTACAAGTTTGACAACCCGATCACTAGCAAGCTCAGATAAAATACTTTTAATACTTGCACATCTATATTTATTATACTTGTGCTCAGTCTCCATATGGTAAGCAGGACAGGATTCGCCATTCTTGTTGAGCTAGTGAATAGGTAAGTTATACTTTGCCATGGACATTTTTATAACAATGAGAGGTTTCAACTGATGTGACATGTGTGATGTGAAGGAGTGAAGGAGGGAGTGTGTCTGTTGAACTGTGAGAGACTTGTGTCTCTATGTGTGTAGTAGGCATGGAGATTTGATAACATGGAATCTAGCCCAAACATATTGCTTTGTGACAAAATGGCTCCAGTTGAAATCTGTCTGATGATCCATGATATTTATACTGCATAATTTTTGTGAGAGTGCAATGCTATTTAGGAAGTCCAGCTGACCACTTAACTTAATTCCCTTATGTAAACAATCTCTTTTCAACCCTCAGTGTCGTGATTACTGGTAACTAGCACTCCATGTCTGCACTTAATTGTATTTTAATAGTATTTCCAGTACTCAAACTATACTGCTTCTGTTTAAAAATGTAATTTTTCTATTGCTTTGAATATACAAGCTCTTATTTTATATCATTGATATATCCAACCTCAAAAATTACAATATCTTTAAGCTTGTTGCTGATTTTTATCTGTGTAAGTCAGAATACACCTATGAGGAGCTTCAAAAAAAAGTGAGCGGTATGAAGATAGAGAGTATTAGAGAGCCAGAGAGAGGAAATTTACAAGCTATAGCTATGTGATGGGGTTTAGAACAACTGGCATATAGTGACAGTGTAAAGATTAAATCATGTCTACCAAAGACAAATGCTTTTGCTGCACAGAATGGTACTTACTGATTCTGCCACTTGAAAACTTAAATGTACCTGGAAATGTGCTTATTTTGTCAAGTAAAACTACCATTTGTGATGACAATAGAGACAATTTAACTATCTCTCATCATTTATAGTATTCTATAAACATTTTTCCATTTCTGAAAAAGAGCTGAAAGAAGTGATCAAAGTCAAAAGGACCAAATAGATAACTTTCATTACAGTTTATTTATCCTGCTAGGAACCATAGATTTATACATTTTTGAAAGGGGGTTGTTTGCTGTTTACTTGAAAGATCTACCTTTGGCACTAATTATGAACAGAAAGGAGAACATGTATCCTTCCCCAATAAAGGTAGCTGCTAATAATTTGTAATAAAAAAAATGTAACTTTCAAATTAATAATATAGAAGTGATTTCACTGCGGTGTGCTGGCGCCCTGTCCGAGGTTTGTTTCCTGCCTTGCGCCCTGTGTTGGCTGGGATTGGCTCCAGCAGACCCCCGTGACCCTGTAGTTGGGATATGGTGGGTTGGATAATGGATGGATGGAAGTGATTTCATTAATTGTGCTTGCTAATGATAGTCATGAAAATTTGAAAGTGTTAGGGGTCTTTTCTTATTTATTGTATTTGTTGCTCAACTGTGCAAAGCCATTTTTGGGTTTTCCAGTGTCAAGTTTTTTTTTAAACAAATGAAACTATTTCATTATATTTATGACTTTACATTCATTTTCAAAGGGACCTATGTTGAAATTGTTAAAAGCAGTTAATGTAATCACACTTTTATAAGACAGCTAGGCAGTAGGCAGAAGACTTTAGCTTAGCAATGAACATATTATACATTTGCACACAAATAAATTACTTCTGCTACTTTTAGTAACATACTGTGAATACAAATACACACCAATAGGAAAACAGTGAAATTATTTTACCTGAAAAGTTCAAATACAATTGATGTAGTTTAAGGTTTTACACTTCAAAGCTGTGGTGCTTGAGATTAAAGGACATCAGTGATCAAACACTTTGGTGAAAAGCACACAACTGCTTTGTGATATTTTTTTTTTCCTCTCTTGAATCAGCTGGGTTTTTCTAAAACAAGAAATACAGTAATTTCTACTTTTTATTTTAGCAATTTTTTATCATTATATGTTCATTACATTTGTACGAACCACAAATATGAGCTAATCTTATGACCTCTAGAATTAAATAGCCCAAAAGTATATCATGTATGTCTTAGCTTATTGATTTCTTTCCAAAGTGTTTTTCTGCTCAAGGTTAAAGAGCAACAACTACAAGTATGGTAATTATCATGGGATAGGCTAATGGATGGTTCATTGATAGTGGGACATCAGAACCTGCTAGGCTTGACCCCAGAAATAACATTTTAGTTTGGGTGGAAGTGACCTCAGGATTGGGTTTAAAGTGTGGAGAAATTAAAGCGGAAAAGGTAATCCTTTCTGAAGTTCTTTCTTATAGACACATAATTTGCCACCCACTTTGGCTTTATTCTGTGTTTGGAGAATGTCTGTTATCATTTAACATAGATACTGTATGCCTCAGTTAGGAAAGTAGACATTTTCTGGGATTTAAGTTTGTTAAAAGAAACTTTGTTATCTGAGGTATATTTAACATAGGAGGAATAAGACTACATATTGTAAAACCCCAAGGGCTGTATAGGGTTTTATAGGATGGCTTCAGTGGGTGTTGTGAAGCTCATGCCATCTGTCTTCTCCTTTCTCATCTTCCCTACAATGCTGCTGCCATGCACAGTCACTGGTGGCTCCTTGTATGCTGTTCCACATGCTCTCATCTGGCACCCTCACGGCCTAGACATTCATGACACCAGCTCTGATTTGCACCTCACTTCAGCTGAGAGGCAATACCACCTGCATCATTTTCCCCAATTCTGTGGGGCAATCCAAGCCAGGATCCTTAAGGAGATTTGCAGATGGACACCCACACAGACTATTAAACTTTTGCAGCAAAGATACATCTCTGAAGTGCTTGCAAGTAAGTACTGTCTATCCATGCCACACCTTTTCATACTCTGCACCAGCTCCTTTCATGGCTAGGAGCTAATCCCAGTTACCTTAATATATGGTGCTTCTTTTCTCCTGCTCCTACTCTTTTTATAATATACATTTTAGTTTCTAAAGATATTGCTTTACATTTTTTGTGGTATTCTGGGCAAATTATATTTACTAGCTAATTATATTAATATAAGTACAGTACATTTGAAATAAGTAAGCACTAACTTTTTACTGTAACAAAACATACAGTATTTGCTATTTTGTCTAAGTAAGTTACATAATGACATTATGACATCAATGTAGCCAATTAGCACTTGAATTTTCACATGTCATAGCATGTTTTATACTGGTGTCTCTATAAATGAGCTTCAGTCTTAGAATATTAGTTAACTAAGCTATTACTATATATACATATAGTGATAAAACAGCTCATCTGCATGAGTGTGATTATTCCTATGGCAGATCAACAAATTCAGAAAATGGATGGATCAGTGAATGGGCATTTCCACAGCTGTATACTTTACTCGTTTTTAAATTTATCATTTTAGTCTGAAGCTTATTTTACCTACTTATTCTTCATATCTCATATAAAGATCAAAGCCCTGAAACCATGTTAGTAATATCAAACCAGCTTTGCTTATGTATGCATATTCCTGGAAATGCTGGGTGATGCTGGGTAAGAGATGCATCCATTTTATTGAGCCATGAAATAAAAAATAATAATAACAATTTATACTTAATTTAGTTTTGCTTCTCACAGTGATGATTTTATGCAGCTTATTCATATAGATGGACCCAAATCCTTAAAATTCTGCAAATTTATGTGTGACCATATCCCAGAATTAAAATGCTTTTCAGTTTGGTGGAGATTAAGTCCCTTACTTTGAAACAATTAATTGCTTTTTAAAACTAATAAAGAATGAAAATGTAATTTATGTAACATATAACACAATTGTTTCAAAATGTAACTCTCACTTTCACTTGTTTTTAAATGAATGCCTCCAAATCCTGATTATAGGGCAACTGAACCTCTTAGGCTTGTGGCAGTCATTATAAATGTCTTCATAAACATCATGTATGATACATTGAAAATTCCTTCAAATACAATTCCAAAATATGCCTTCTTCAGACACTGTCAGACAACTGCTATTATGAGTTTTATAAGTGGAGGACAAGACAAGAAATACATAGACGTGGTGGGTGACTTTGTTTAGTGCTTCAAATGAATCCACCGCAGCTCAATGATAATAAAACCAAGAAGATAGTGTGGTGCATTTTAGAAACGGTGAGGATCCCCTGGTTCCATTCAATGAGAAGAATCTGTACAGAATTTTGACTTTAGCTGCAAATACTAAAGTCATATTAAGAAAGAGCCAGAGATGACTATATTTTCAGAGGCGGCTCTGCATATGCTCTTTCAGTCTGTGGCTGCAAGTGTGCTTTTACAGAGTGGCATGTTGGTGCAGTAGCATGAAAACAGGAGTTGCCAACAGAAGTAACAAGTTAATCAGAAAATCTGGATCTGACCACTAGCCTGGACTCTCTGGAGACAGTAGCAAAAAGAAGGATGTTGGCTAAACTGCTAACTGTCATGAACAATGTCTCACATCCTCAGCATGGCACCCTTCTAAATCTAAGGAGGACCTAAAGCAAAAGACTCATTCTGCCATGTTCCCAGGAGCACTACCAAACATCCTTTTACCAGCTGCCATCAGATATTATTGTACATCCTCTGGTTAGTAAATGTATTTCTGTCATTTTAATATCCATCCATCCATCCATTATCCAACCCGCTATATCCTAACTACAGGGCCACGGGGGTCTGCTGGAGCCAATCCCAGCCAACACAGGGCGCAAGGCAGGAAACAAACCCCGGGCAGGGCGCCAGCCCACTGCAGGGCACGCACACACACACCAAGCACAGATAAGGGACAATTTAGAATCGCCAATGCACCTAACCTGCATGTCTTTGGACTGTGGGAGGAAACCGGAGTACCCGGAGGAAACCCATGCAGACATGGGGAGAACATGCAAACTCCACGCAGAGAGGACCCGGGAAGTGAACCTAGGTCTCCTAACTGCGAGGCAGCAGTGCTACCCACTGCGCCACCGTGCCCTCATTTTAATAATTGATTTTGAATAGCTCATGAACATATTTAATTATTTAACCGTAATAGGTCGAATGTAGGCTTTATGTTTATCTACCCTGGAAAATTCATAAAGTGTCTGAACTAAAGAAGAAAATGTCAGAAAGCTGAATGTAAATGGAGGAAATCTAAACTAACTCTCCACTTTGAAATACTTAAGGTACTTTTAAGTTAATATAGCAAAGCAATCTTCCTTGAGAGGCAGTCCTACAGATATTTGCAATCTTTACTAATCTCTTCCTTTCTCTGCTTTCTTTTCCAGTTTTTCTATGGTGGTGTTTTTTGCCACCGTCAGCATGATACAGGCACTGTGCAACTCCGTGTGATGTTTGTATGAAGGCCATTGCTCCAGCTGTACCCAAGACCTACTATGTTGACAATTTTTTTTTTTTTCTTTTAACTATTTTTTTTTTATGAAAAAGTGCAATAGTATTAAAATGTTGTTATTTGTTGTCAGTGTGTGTCAGCTGCCATGACATAATGTCTGTCTGTCTGTCTGTCTCTCTAATTGAAAATACTGTGTTTGGGCATGACACTGGGCATGTCACTGCCAGTAGTAATGTGCACATCCCTACAATGCTACAGAAAATAAATAAATGAATACATTATAAATCAATTATTCAAAGACATCCCTAAAAACAACAAGTGCTATTTCAGAGCAATTCACAGAGTAATCAAAATCACAATACAGAACTAAATATAAAAATGTACTTTAATTAAAGAACAAAAAATATAAAACAATACAGGAATGCCAGACTGTAGGATGGGCTTATAAATGGTTTGGCCACAACAATAAATCAAGATGATCATCTCATTGCCTTATGACCCCAGGATTTAACAGCTCCAGCCTCAGGGATTAAGGGACCCTTACAATATTCCAGCATCAGTATGGGTAAGATTTTCTATGCCTTGGTCTGGGCATTCCAGTCAAAGGAATGTGTCTTGCAAAACCAGGCCAGTTTTCAATTTAGGTCAAATAGATGGTTAATACTATAATTTCTGAAGCCTACGAAAAAACTCGTAATCTCGGCCCCCCTTAAATCCCTTCACACCTCTACCATTAGCATATTTTGTTTAGTAAATGCGTCGATCAGCGCAAGCAGGAAACAGCCTGCTGTTCCATCCCCCATCTTGATGGAGCTCAGCTCACGTACAAAAAGTTCCCCAGGTCAAGCCAAGGCTCCTTATCTGCATGTGATGTGCCTGGAGTTGTATAGGGTAAATAATATAGTATACTGTTATTTGGAATACATGTATTTCATGTTTGTTCCGTGTCTACAAAGATCTGGGTAAGTGTAGGATGAAAGGAAATGCGAGAAATGCAAGAAATGCTGAACGCATACCTAAAGCAGAAATGTTTTCCATGTTATAGTAATAATGATGAGAAGTGTATAATGTGTGAAGAATTTAGTCCAAATATCAAATAAACATGTGCACTTTTATTCAAGAATACAACCAATGAAAAAAAAAGCATTCAATTTAAATGTGGCTGTCAATGAGTTAGAAACTGAAGCTCAAATGTCAATCGACAGGAAGTTTACATGTATTCTTGAATGGTGCAGAGGTAGAAACTGCTGCTCTATAACTTGAAGGTCACGGGTTTGAGATCGGGTGCTCTGTGTTTTGAGTAGTGAGCTACTACTATTATTATTATTATTTCTACAATATAATAAAAACATACATTTGATTTGAGTCTGTAACACCCGGTGTAAATTTTGCTGGTTCTTCTGACTCCACAAGGTGGTCATCTCTTTGTTCTGGAAAACAAAATACAGCAAGTACTAACTGTAAAACCATCCAGTTTACAACAGGAACATACAGTAACATACAGTCATACTGTAACACAGTCAAATGGTGCCATAATTCAATGCATTTCAGCAGGGCCGGCCCTAACAATTGCGGGGCCCTATGCGAAACGGATTGCGCGGGGCCCAGTCGGGGTAGGGATAAGGATAATAAGTGAAAATTAAGATTTTGTATTAGAAAATAAATTCGTCTTTGCATTTTATTCATTCTTTACTAAGTACAAAATCACGATCAAATTAACTTTACTTTACGAGCCTTGCGTGTAGCGAAGTCATACAGTATATCATCAAAATTTTGTTTCCTACATAGATCACGCTCAATAGCAAGAATTGCCAAATTGTTCAATCTATCTTCGTGAATTGTTGACCTCAAGTAATTCTTGATTAGTTTGAGGCGCGAGAAGCTTCTTTCACCAGATGTCACAGTTAAAAAAATGAAAAATGAACAAAATAAAGTATTTACTGATTTATTACGTCGTTATTGCATTTGATTACGTGATTTAACGTTTGAACGACAATTTGCATTTGATTATGTCACGTTTGCATTTGATTACGAGTAAATAAAATTAAAAAAAATACCTTAAGTCTACCAATTTAGGGGAACTTGAGGTAAGATGAACCACTTTTTAAAATTCCTTGTCAAATCCACATTTTTTGCTTTTTACCAGTAATTTTCAGTCAAATTATTGTTAATGATCTGCATATGCATGCGCTTGTCGCTTAGGGATGAATCGGTATGTTTTGAGCAAGTGTTTGTGAAAAATTTTTTTTTTTATCTTACCCCTACTACGGGTAAGATGAAACAATCATTTGGGTAGACGAATCACATTATTTTATTTTGTAAAACTATCTTAAACATTTGAAATGAGAGACTATTCATAAAACAAATTGTATAAAGATACAAGTTGACGTGCCGATGATTCTATGGCTGACTGTTAACATAGGGTGGGTTATCAATGTACAGGATCTTCGAATTTTATACAACGCTTGTTTCTGAGGAACAAGCTTTACTCACCGGTGAAAAAATCTTCGTCTGGCAGAAAAGAGTAAATTTAAACCACTGCCGGTAAATTTCAAACTATTCATCCAAAAAATCGATAACATCATCTCCATAAATAGCTCCTCCTATTTGATTGGTTTCACTGAGCTGAGCCATCATAAGGTTAAGAACGGTGTCTGTTTCATCTTACCCCAAGTTCCCCTAAATGACGAGTTTAGAGATAAAGCACCCGAGCAGCTACAATTTTTTTTCAATTTTATTTACTTGTCGTAATCACTTGAAACAACGACGTAATAGATAAAAAAACACTGTAAAAACATAAAAACAGAATAAACACGCTGACCTATACATGATTATAAGTTATAATGGTTTAATTTAATAATTTACACCTAGAATTAGCGCGGGGCCTATGAAAGTGCGGGGCCCACTGCGGCCGCATAGGTTGCAGTGGCCTAAGACCGGCCCTGCATTTCAGACAGTATGCCATACAACAGAGCAAGCAGCTACAGCTTCGTTCTTGTACATGGAAGTATTCTAGCTGCAGTATTCTGAACTCATTGTAAATTTGTAACAGAACTTTCAGGTAAGACACATTTGAGAACATTACAATAATCCAAGGCAGGTGACAAAAGCCATGTATACACTTTCTCTATCAGTAGTAAAGACAGAATATTGTGAACCATTAAGATATTACATGCAGTAAATGCTACCAAGCTGTTTTATAAAGGTTACTGTTATAGTTCTTGAAACTGAGGTCACTATCAAAGATCACTCCTGGATCCTTGATGTGGTTTTTCACTTCAATGATAGTGAGTCTAAATAAATTAGTATGTCCTTTCTCTGAGCATAATTTCCATAATACAAGCAGTTCATTTTTACTTATATTTAAATGTAAACATCTCTGAGACAATCATAAATGAATGCCTTCTATGCAACTATTTAAGAAGCTAATAGACCTGGAAGTATCAGGAGATAAGAGAAAAATACAGATTGTCTGCATACCAATGAAAAATATTATTTATTAACAATACAATCTAACAGAATCAATTATAAATTAAATAATAAAGGTTCAAAATTGAACCTGAAGTAAATCCATATGATGTGAATTCCCAGAACAATATAGCATTCATGAACTATTAAGTAGGCACTGAACCAGTCTATCAATAGGCCACAGAGGCTCAGTCTTGTGTTGTGCAGCTGTTGAAGTACAGTCACATGGTCATATGGGTCAGAGGCAGCACAGGAATCCAAGAGAACCAGCGTTACCCAAATCTCTATTAACATTCAGTCAGTCAGGACTTGGAGAAGTGCTGTTCCAGTGCTATGATAAACCCAAAAACCAGACTGAAACTTTTCATTAAGATAATATGTGATGAGATATAATCGTTTAACTGATTGGACACTATCTTCTCAACTATTTTGCCAAGAAAGAGAAGGTTAGGGATTGGTCTTTATTTACTGAGGGCAGAGGGATCATGATTATTTTTCTTCAGCAGAGGCTTGACAATTGTTTTAAGGCTACATGTAACATTTCAATGATGAAGCAAATGACTGACAACATTAAATGCATCAAATGAAAAGAACTTTATGACTTCTTAAAAAAAAAGGATGAATAGAGCAGTTTCAAAAGTGATATAAGATTTATAAGTCTGCTAAAATCTATTTCTGAAAAGTGGAAAAATTACTTTGTGTTCTACAACTTGATGAAGTAGAGTACTTACTATATTCTAATCTTATGTCAATAATCATATTACTAGAATGCTGCAAATACATTATATTTTTCAATCATGGGGAGTTCCAATGTCATCTGAGAAATATGAATAATCATTCTGTCACTAGTGGAAAAAAAACAAAATTGGGTTATCGTTGTGTAATGCCTTGAGAAATACAATTCCCTGGCTAGTGTCTCTGCATTATTAAGCATTTTTAAATAATGTCTGTAAATTGCATGGTGTACTGTTAGCTTTGTGCGCCTCCACTGCATCATCAGACTCATTTCAGCTTTAAAAATGCAGTGGTACTCCTTCAGGTGGCTTTGACTTTGCCTTGGTTTTATGTGGTGCAGAAATATTAATACTTTCAGTGAGTGTAAGATTAACATTCTTCAATAGAGTATCACAGGAAGAATGTATAAGAGGAGAAAAAGACAGCATAAGATTTATACAAGTTACAGCAGAAACAGCAGTGAGATAACACTTTGCAACAGCTCTCTTCTCACACCATGTTGTATGGTCGTAAATTATAATATAAGCCCAGGAAATCCTTTGACTCCCTGTTCCAGCATACTGTACTCTGGTACGATATGGCATCTTCAATGCAAACCAGGCCTCTCCTCCAAAAATGTAAGTACATTAAAAAGTAAGCAAAATGTCCAGCATGTATGTTGTTTGAGAAAAACATTTTGGAATCAAACAATCAGCTACTAACAGTTGGTATTATTATACTAAGACTAGAATCCATGAGGAAAGCTATATTTAGGAATTTTGATGACCATTTCAAGGGGTGGCTGAAGAGAAAAGCTAGCCATGATAAGTCTATAAAATGTATGATGAAGTAATAAATTCTACATAAACAATTACCTTTTTCCCCTTGTAATTTGCTTTTATATTTTGCTGTTTTTACTAATCCGTCCATAAATGTTTTACAATCGTATGGAAGTCTGCTTTGTCACCTTCAAATGAGATTTTACAAAGCACTCTAATACACAGGGTGCCTCAAAAATGCAAATATACTTTGAACGAGTATAAAAAATGCATGTTAAGATTTTTTATTTTTGTAAATGTTGTGTGATTTCAATAAAATCAATAAAATAATTAAAATTAAAAAAATGATACATCTAAGCTTTGTAATTCAAATTAAAGAAGACAAATGTAGAATCATTTTGTGTTATTACAATTGTATTGAACTGCTGCCCGTTATTGTCCAAGCACTTCTGATAATATGGACCAATGGATTTGCAAACATCATATATCATTTATTTTGGAATTTGGGAACGTTCTCGTGAACTTAGTATGAAGTTTTGGTGAACGTGAGGTGTTTTAAATGCAACCTCTTAACCCAATCCATCTGTTTAGCAGGTTTTCATCAAGAAATGCCCACACATCACAATGGTAATAGTGTTGTTGGAAATAAAGCTCCATTTCATCCTCAAACACTTCTTAACTGTGTGGCATGACAGAGTCCTGTGGCAAGTTCAAATAAATTAGGCTAGTTAGCAGTGTTATAAACTAAAGAATAGTTCAATTAAGCCCAATGATGCCAATCCATACCACACTGTACCCTTGGTAAGTTCACATGGTTTACCCTTGTAACGTGGATTCTCCATTGCCCAGTAGCTGCAGTTCTGCAATTAATTGAACAATTTAACTTAAACACGGCCTTACTGATCCAAACAATCTTGTTTGAAAACCGTGTGTCCTCTGCACATTTTGCCAAGTACCTCTAACAAAATTCAATTCTCTGTTCAGAATCATCTTCATTAAGAGAGTGGATTAATGTTGGAATAAAACTTTTCTAATAAGCACACTTCAAAATGGGCTGGACTCTTGATTTTGTAATGCCTATCTCACGAGCCACTTACTGAACTGATTTTCTAAGAGTTTTTTTGGCACACCCTGTATATTAGTTATTCAGTACCTACTGTACATACTAAATTTAATGTGAACTGGCAATTGAAAGAAGTATAAATAAAACAACGCCAATACCAAATTCTCCGAAATTTGTGTTTGCAAAGTCAGTCAGGGGAAACTTGAAGATTTTGGCTTCTTAGGTGCACATAACAAGAGAAGATAAAGAGTTGCTAGACTTCCTAGCTTTCAAAATCAATTTCTGTTATGCCATAGCATGGAAATAAAAAGCACTGCATTGTTACCTCATAGCTGCAGGGACCTGGTCAGTTTGTGGCTATGTCTTTATAGCGCCAGGAGATTTAAAGAGCACATTTTGCATTTGATTGACTCAGATATAATATATTTGAAGTAAAGCACAAAATACCATTTAATTTGTGCAAGGGCACTGCTAAGATAATATGGAGTAGATTTAAAAATAAAAGAGAGTACCACATTAGTAACAAGAGAGTACTTCTGCATAACAGTGTGAAAAGACAAGGGTTGCTTGGGAATATCAGACCTTCCTACTGGTGCCATAGGCACTGATGTAAGAGAGGCCTAGAGATACAGAAATAGGGTTGTCAGATGTCCCTTATATACGGGACATGTTCCATATTTGATAATTTTGTCCCCTGTTCCGTATTGACCTTTTATGGATACCCAAATGTCCCATATTTAGTTCATTTTCAAATTTCATAATAAAAATATATATTTACTATCTTCTTACGATACTTTATAAGTAATTATACTTTCTTTTCTTAGATTCTCTTGATGAGAATAACCCAAATGTAATGAGATAACTAGTGTTTGCTGCCTGTTTGCAACTTGTTCAGTTGCTATGGTTGGTTGAGGACAGCGACACTGTCACCGTTTTGCTCTCCAGCTGCAATGCTGTGCAGTTCTGTATCAGCATTGCAACGTACAGTGTCAACAAAGTGTGTTGTTACTACTTGCCACAGTCCACTTTTTTTCTAACTGCCTGTATTAAATAATAATAATATTTCTCTGTTGTCTGTATTAAATAAATATTTTCAAATTATTTCACTTTTACAGAATTTTTTTTAGCTTGTATAAAATAATTTTCAAATGATTTTACTTTTGTTTTCCTCATAACCCATTAAAATCCTTGCTTTATGTTTTTCACCTATGTCTCTACTTTTATATAATATATTGGTCTGGGTGTGTAGGGGGCATGTATAAATTTATATATATAGTAATATAGAGAGAGATTTTAAGAGTGTCCCGTATTTCTAATTTTCTAATCAGGTAACCCTATACAGAGAGAAAGAGAGAGAAAGGGTATGGAGCTCTGGGTGAAAATATATACAGTTAGACATCTTCCAGAATGCCAGAGGTGCGTGATCTTTTGCTATATGTCAGAGAAACACCGCAGTTGTCTGGTAACATGAATAGTACATGATTCTTATCCAGGGAAGGTGAGACAATGGGGAGAATGAGGAGCCCATTTGGTAGGAGACTACCTCATCAAGGACAAAAAATGCAGCTTAACATCCTTGATTTGAATGAGTGGGAACCTTTGACCACTTTAATATATGCTGCTGATGGGGAATTGTCTATAGCTACACAGAGTTCAAGAGTGTCTATTCAGATATGTCTAACACCATTGAAGAGCAGCTCCTGACTCTGGAAGTGATTCCAAGGGTTGGCCTGAATTGACTCAGAGTGAAAACAGCAAAGCTGCTCAACGGCAAAGATTTAATTGAGTTGAGTGGTACAAAGCCTTATCTGGGTGTGGGGTGACAGGGTGAAAATACAAAGAGCCGAACAAGTGGACAAGGCACAGAATGCGGACTGAGAAAAATTAGGGAAAGTTGAAATTCTGTGGGTGTGTTTGTGTGAGTAAAAGTGTCCTGTGATTAATTGGAATCCTATGTCGTGAACATTTTTTTGGTCATTAGAAATATGTTTTCAGTGACACTTTGTGTATTTAAATTATGACTTGTTTGTTTTTCTTGACATTCCTTTGATGTCACTTTGATGTAACTGATACTTTCACAAATACCACCATTTTATGAATTTGTTTTTCATGTCCATAGCAATGTTGTTTACAGCAAAGACAGCTACTGCTGATCAGGTTGACATGGCCTATGAAATCATTGCACCTCCGTTATAGAAGATGGAGGAGCACAGCACTAAGCATCCAACTTTTGGCTAATTTGATTTCATCAGTGATGGGGTGCACCTTTGTTGAATGGATGTATAAATGATAATAATTTTAAGGAGATCATCATCTGAAATCTATTATGATGTATGTGTTTAAATATATAGAACATTTACTTCTAAGGTTTAAATTACCATAAATTCAGAGAATTACTGAATTAATGTCTGAAAATTACTGAATGTGTATCTCCTCAATTTATCTCTGTTCCCAACACTGGACAATTTTTGAACCATCTTACAATGATTTGCCTGTCTCGCCTTAATAATTTAATACTGTTATGGTTTAGCCAGCGATTCCTCCCTGGCTTTAGTTTATTTAATCCATTGTTTATACTTCTTTTATGTTCCCAAGTATGTTAGAAATCATTCTTGTTCTTTTGCAGTGCTGTCTTGGTTTGTTTATGGGTGCTTCCTTTTCGTTGATTATTGCTACGGCATCACCAGCCAACAGGGACATGTGACATCACGGCTGTCCAAAATTTGATTAATTAGCAAAAAAACAGCGCAATTTCTTATTATTAGTTTTGAATTTACTGCTTGTGGCCACTTTGTCTACTTTTTTTTTGGACCTGGTTAAGCATACCCTTTTTGGCTCCCGACTTACTACTATGTTCTTAAACTATGATACTGCCCTCATGTCCTTAATTTTGCTTATTTAATATTAGCCTTTCAGGTCACAACCCTTGCTTAAATTCAAACAATTCCATGTCATCACTCTGCAAAAGCTCATGTCCTTTAGTTCCTTTTTTGATTATTTTCTTTACAAATCCTATATGCCTGGTTGGTATTCTAAATCTTTTGTTTATATTACTTTTGTTCATTATAAATTACATTTCTTATTTTAAAGATTTTGTATTGGGCGGCACGGTGGTGCAGTGGGTAGTGGGTTCGCTTTCCGGGTCCTCCCTGCGTGGAGTTTGCATGTTCTCCCCGTGTCTGTGTGGGTTTCCTCGCACAGTCCAAAGACATGCAGGTTAGGTGCATTGGCGATTCTAAATTGTCCCTAGTGTGTGTGCTTGGTGTGTGGATGTGTGTGTGCCCTGCGTTGGGCTGGCTGCCTGCCCGGGGTTTGTTTCCTGCCTTGCACCCTATGTTGGCTGGGATTGGCTCCAGCAGAACCCCGTGACCCTGTAGTTAGGATATAGCGGGTTGGATGATGGATGGATGGAAGATTTTGTATTACATTTTAGAGCATTAGAACATTAGAAAAATGTTCATGAGAACAGGCCGTTCAGCCTAAGAAAGCTTACCAGGTCTATCTACTTAATTCCTCCAAGAAAACACCAAGTAAAGTTTTGAAGGTCCCTTAAGTCCTACTCTCTACCACATTACTTGGTAATTTATTCCATGTCTATATTGTTCTTTGCATGAAAAAATGTCCCAATGACTGTGTGAAATTTACAAGTTTCCTGTGTTCTTGCTAAACTCATTTTAAAGTAACAGTGTCAATTCATTGAACTAATTCCTTTAAGAATTTCAAAAACTTCACATCTTGATCTCCTTTTGCTTGAACTGAAAGGGTCACCTCTTTTAATCTTTCTTCATAATTCATCCTTTTATCCTGGGTTCAGGTTCCCTCCATTGGTCACTCGGCATCTGCAAGACACCCCGAGAACCCCAGTCCTTCAGTATCTGGGGGATGCTGCATGATGGGGATGCTCCTACTCCTCTGCATAGCTCAATAGGAGTTCCCCTTCCTCAGCCCCACATTCAAGCACAGGCAAGCCACTCAGTTCCTCTGAGCCATACTCTCAACCACCTACCTCATTTCCTCATGGCACGGGCTCTCCGGATCCTGGTTCTTTCTTTACCCATAACCTCCATTCCTTCATTAACTCCTGCTTTCGCCATGCATGCTCCCTTTATAGTATCATTTGGGTTCAAGTTCTGCCCTTCACCTGCTACAAGGTGTGTATAATGCACTTAACTGACCTGCTCAAATTTGCACATGAATGTGCGATTAGCCATGCACCCCAATCAACTTCGGAGTGGTGCATGCACATTCACACATGTACTTGCACCCACCTGTAGCCTGCATGCTCCACATCTCCCAATTATTTATTTAAAATTGTGCTTTGCCGCAGACCTCTCTAATCATTCCCCACAGTCCTAGAATCACCCCACTTGCTCTTCTCTGGACTTTTTCTAGCACTGCTATGCCTCCTTCATAGCCCTGAGACCAAAACTGCACACATTACTCCAGATGAGGCCCCACCAGTGCATTATAAAGCTGAAGCATAACTTCTCTTGACGTATGCTCTACACATCATTCTATTCCTTAATGGCTTCTGACACTGCCTGGAAGTTGATAATAACACTATGGCTTCCTTCTCCTTCCTTCTTCTCATAAGCAATGCTTTCATTTTCAGACCTCCCATTGTGTATTTAAATACAACATTTTTATTTCCTACATATAATACTTTACATTTACTTACAATTCATTTTATCTGACACAAATCTGTCCAAGGCTGTATGCTGTCCAAGTACCTCTGTAATGATTCAACATATTCTAGATTATCTGGCAATCTACAATCTGAATTCCTATTTCTTTTATTTTCATGCCTAACCTCTCATTAGGGCCCTGTATCAAATGCTTTCTGAAAGTCAAGATAAATAATTAGTTATATGCACCTCTCTGATCATACCTTCCCATTGCTTCCTCATTGAATTCCAGCATGTTAGTAAAACATGATCTCCCTCATATGAACCCAAGATGACTGTTCACTAACACTGCTGCTTTTGCCATATATATATATATATATATATATATATATATATATATATATATATATATATATATATATATATATATACACATATTATGAGAGGCCATTCAGGAAAAAAAAATTGGTTCATAAATAAATACATTGGTTCAGATATATATATCGGTTCGGATACATTGGTTTGAATATATACATTGGTTTTAATACATCCGTTCAGATATATATATCGGTTCAGATATATACATTGGTTGGGATACATTGGTTGAGATATATACATCGGTTTGAATGCATCCGTTCAGATATATACATTGGTTTAGATACATTGGTTGAGATATATATAAATTGATTTGCATAGATCCGTTCTGATATATAAACATTGGTTGAGATACATCCGTTCCAATATATACATCGGTTTGAATACATCCATTCAAATATATACATCGGTTAAGATATATATATATTGGTTGATATACATTGGTTTAGATATATATATTGGTTTAAATAAATTGGTTTAGATATATACATTGGTTCAGATACATCCGGTCAGATATATATATTGGTTCTGATAAATCCATTCAGATATATACATCGGTTGGGATTTACGGGCAGGCACAATGCGGCCACCCAAGTTTAGCATCTCCCTTTTGCTTCATCATTGCTTCAACACTGTTGTCATTATTGTGCATATTTTATACAGGTAGCATATGCCTGTCTGTCGCGTTTTGTTAAGTATGCCATCATGGTTGGGGGTCCTCGATTTCAAAGCACTTTTCTTCCTTTCATTATTTAAAACACTCGCACATATACCCACCTCCTCGCCCCGCTTTGTCCCGCCCCGGCTCAATGCACCCACCTCACTCACTCCCTCTTGTCCCTCCCATGACAAATTCTTCTCAAAAGCCGAGTTACTGGAAAGCATTGATTGCAACCACAGTATGTCCCATTTTTTCACCTCATGAGACGCTGGTTTATCATTGACAGAAAGCTGCCCGGTGATATCTGTTATTCTGTATTGCAAGCATTTCATTAAAGGGCGATCTGCTTCAGCAGGGAACTTACTCCCATTTGCTGAAGGGATGTTATGGAGGAAAACACTGGAATAGCACTGTTTCTTCTGAATGTTTATCAGTGATCAGAATGATCAGAATATCCCTGCTTCACAAGTAACGGGTGTTTAACTGTTTTTATAGTAAAACTGACAAAACGACAGACATGCACACATACACACGCATGTACAGGCATGCACGCATGCACACACACACACACACACTCAAACTCACAAATCGTGGGTCGCACACACTGCTGATTAAGTGTATGTGTCAGGGGCAATCATCAAGAGACGCTGCTTCAGGAAGGAACTTAGTCCCATTTGCTGAAAGGATGTTATGGAGGAAAACACTGGAGTTGCTCTGTTTTGTCAGTTTTACTATAAAAACAGTTAAACACCCGTTAGTTGTGAATCAGGGATATTCTGTTCATTCTGATCCCTGATCACTGATAAACATTCAGAAGAAACAGCGCTATTTCAGTGTTTTCCTCCAAAACATCCTTTCAGCAAATTGGAGTAAGTTCCTTGCTGAAGCAGATCGCCCTTTAATGAAACGCTTGCAATATGGAATAACAGATATCACCAGACAGCTTTCGGTCAATGATAAACCAGCGTCTCAAGAGGTGAAAAAATGGGATGTACTGCGGTTGCGATCAATGCTTTCCGGTAACTTCGGCTTTTGAGAAGAATCTGTCATGGGAGGGACAAGAGGGAGCGAGTGAGGCGGGTACAATGAGCGGGGCGGGACGGAGCGGGGCGGGGAGACGAGTATCTGTCCGAGTGTTTTAAATAATGAAAGGAAAAAACGTTCTTTGAAATCGAGGACCCCCAACCAAGACGGCTTACGAAACAAAACACGACAGACAGGCATATGCTACTTGTATAAAATACATGCAATAATGACAACAATATTGAAGCAATGATGAAGCGAAAGGGAGATGCTAAACTTGGGTGGCCACATTGTGCCTGCCCGTAAATCCCAACCGATGTATATATCTGAACGGATCTATCTGAACCAATATATATATCTGAACGGATGTATCTGAACCGATGTATATATCTAAACCAATTTATTTAAACCAATATATATATCTAAACCAATGTACAGTATATCAACCAATATATATATCTCAACCAATGTATATATTTGAATGGATGTATTCAAACCGGTGTATATATTGGAACGGATGTATCTCAACCAATGTATATATATCAGTACGGATGTATGCAAACCAATTTATATATATCTCAACCAATGTATCTAAACCAATGTATATATCTGAACAGATGTATTCAAACCGATGTATATATCGCGACCAATGTATCCCAACCAATGTATATATCTGAACAGATATATATATCTGAACGTATGTATTAAAACCAATATATATATTCAAACCAATGTATCCGAACCGATATATATATATATATATATATATATATATATATATATATATATATATATATAAAGTGCTTGGATCTGTTCGTTCGCCCTTTTATATAATGGAATAATATTTATCATTTTTCAGTCCTTTCCCAAGTGTGCAGTGATTTCCTGAAAATATATGTGTCAAGGGTTTATATATGCACTTACTAACCTCCTTAAGCACTTGAGGAGAAATGTTACCTTGTCTTGGTGATGTGTTATATTTCAGCCAATTTAATCTAAGCAGTACTTCTCCCTCTACAATTTCCAAATCATTAAGTACATTCTTAGTAGTCACTCTTATTTCTGGGAGGTTACCCTCGTCTTCATATCTGAAAAATTCACAAAAATGCAATTTTAGAGCATTTGCTGTTTCACATTCTGTTCTAGTTTGCCTTTACTGTTTCTAATACAGTTTACTTCCTCCTAAAGGTTCTTTTACTACTAAAATACTGAAAGAATATTTTTGGTCATCTTTCACCTTATCTACAATAACTGCCTTTAACCTTCCTAATATCCTTCTTTGGTTGCCTTAAAGCTGTCATACACCCTATGGCTCAAATAGAAGTTACTAGTCTTAAACGCCTTATACAACTGTTGTTACCTTTTACTGCTTATTTTTCAGCTCCTTATTAACTGTAATTTCAAATTAGTTATTTTTGAATATTTGTTCCTTGATACTTAATTTTGCAATTTTTATTTTTGGACTTTTTTTTTTATTTAATAAATATTAATGCAATAATGAAAACTTTCATATTTTTTGTGAAAGGGTTTTACAGCTTCCCCCTCCCTGAAATGTAGGATACAGGCCTGTGCGGATTTAAGGGCCTAATACTTTTATTGGTAAGGGTTCAGGCCTTCCCTGAGTTCACAATAAGAACAACAGTTATAGAACTGATGGTCTGTGAAATTATCTCACTTGCTTGAACATTTTCAATTATCACTTTTGAGATTTGTGAACCTTGAATGAATGCTTAATGTCTTCTTTATTAGCCCTAGCTTTAAATACTATTCAACAAATACAATTCCACTCCACTGGCACTAACTCATATTGCCTGCATGATTACTGATAGGAAAAGACACGACCATTACATCTGTAAATCAATCTCCTTTGCTGTAAGTCATCATCAATTAAAACATATTTTTGGGACACCTCACCTAATCTCCATCATACATTGGAAGTTATTTAGAGTTTTCTTTCCTGGATGGATTCCTGTGTCAGTATCAAAATTTCCTTCTTGGACTGATTACTTTAAATCTGGCAGCATCACTAATTTTAGATAAAAAAATTTTTTGATTTCTTCTCCTTTGATCTGTCCCGTCTATAGATCACTCACTCATGTATATTTAATACTACATTTATTAATATTAGAAGGTTTCTGAATCTTTCCTCACATTTTTTTCAGCACCTGTTTTGTCTCGCTTCCCTGAAGAATCAGGAGATGAAGATAATAATAGAACAATCACGTGATCACATACACGCTTTTAAACACCTTGCAGACGCGCTGCCACATTACATCAGTGCTTTCCATGGTGGCCTTTGCAGCATCACAAATGACATGTTGTTTTCAGCAGGAACTTAGGATTTTATTAGACCTTAAGCATGTTAAGATTGCCATTTCCTTTTTCTTTGCATCTTTCTGAATTTACTAGTCTGGAAACATTATTAATTTTCTTTTTGCTGCTTCCTGACAAAAAAAGTGATACTTGTGTAACTGTATATTAGGCCTATATTTAAAAAGATGCAGAATGGATTATGAGAAGTTATCTACTTAAAAAGAAAACTGATGAATGATCTGATCTGAACGTCATAGATTAATTCATAGGATGCAAAACAACAAGCATAGAGCATCAGATTATTTCAGGGATCCTCACAATCCGACTCTGTATTGCTTTTAACACTTTGTAGGGAAATGTTTGATGTCTTTGTGTGAACAGCTGATTGAATCAGAGCAGAGTAATATGCTTATGAGTGCATTGGAAAAGGTGCTTAACACCATACCAAATGTGTATTCATGTTCATACAGAATTGCTGCTGTCAGATTTAGGTACGTCCTTCGATTTAATTAGATAGATAGATAGATAGATAGATAGATAGATAGATAGATAGATAGATAGATAGATAGATAGATAGATAGATAGATAGATAGATAGATAGATAGATAGATAGATAGATAGATAGATATTTGTCCCAAGGGGGCAATTTGGCAGCTCTTTAAATAAATAAATACATGAATAGATAGATAAATAAATATATATACACTCATACTATGGTCTGAAGACACATAGTCACATGAATGACTAAAAAAGAAGACAAATTTTAAAAGAAAAGAAAAAGAAGATGATTTCAAATGCAACAGCACATCTGCTGTTCAACGAACCAACTCTTCTTTCATCAAATCACTACATTAGCTCCATGCAGTGGCACATCCATCCATCCATCCATTTTCCAACCCGCTGAATCCAAACATAGGGTCACGGGGGTCTGCTGGAGCCAATCCCAGCCAACACAGGGCACAAGGCAGGGAACCAATCCCGGGCAGGGTGCCAACCCACCGCAGGACACACACAAACACACCCACACACCAAGCACACACTAGGGCCAATTTAGAATCACCAATCCACCTAGCCTGCATGTCTTTGGACTGTGGGAGGAAACCGGAGCGCCCGGAGGAAACCCACGCAGACACGGGGAGCACATGCACATATTACATTTAAATCCTTAATGCGTGCCTATAGAGTAGTTGGTGGGTCAGCACCTATGAGGTCCTATGCTCCTGCTTGACAACTCAGCTATGCTGATGAATGAAATCTAATGATGACAGTTCTGAATGATTATAAAATTTGTAACCTTGTCCTGTAACACTGATTTTGAAACAAAGTTGGATAAAAGTGTCTGCTAAGCAAAAAAAGGAAATGCAAATGTACTTAATTTAGTAAAGTGGTGTTAAGCTCCTTATACCTTACTAAATCTGTAACCTTTTTTAAATATTACATTGTACATATTAATTTTTAATTTCTAACTGTTAAACTGGTATGCAAACATCACCATGTTAGTTATGTTTCTATTATACTATGATGTATTTTTTATTGTATATATACTGTATATTGTGAAAAAGGATCAGACTCGACTCACATGAAAAGGTTTGGGGCAGCCACCCATATGTTATCCTTGGCTGCAATGGCTTGATTTTTTAACAAGAGATGTTTCTCTGTTGGAGTCCAGAATTGAACTGCTGAAGGTTTGCAAAGACGGCAGCTTTAAAGGATCAAACCGGAAGTGATGTGTGAGAACCGGAAGTGACATTCTTCTGACGTCAGTCTGTGCGTCAGAACCAGAAGCAACATTTTTCTGGGTGCTGGAACCGGAAGTGACGTTCTTCTGGTCTCTGGAACTGAGTCAGACAGGTTTTCTTGCGGCTGGTCTGCAGAGATAACAGGAGAAGGTTTTGGTGCACCCCACCACCCTCTGGCCTGGCGTGGAATTACATTCACTTTGTCCATACAACGTCCTCCTTCTTGCACGTTATATATTGTCACGCATGCGAGCATAGGGAGCTGCTTAAAGACCAGACGAGCAGCGTAATATATCTTGCCAGGAGACAAAGGCGGGGTACTAACCTCTCTTTGTTTATTTCCACAGAAAGACTGAAGCAACGCCGCCTTGAATTTACCTGGACTCCATAAACATACGTGACCACTTCCGCATTCCTTCCTTCCCTCTGGTCAACTTCTGATGATGTCATGACTCCCATCTATCACCACGGTTCCTTCCCAGCATTCCACCTGCCTGTTTCCGGTCCCACCCCATAAAATGTCCCCGTACGCCATTTCATGTTGTCTATTGTATCACTTGGAAAGCCATAACTGACCTTTTTCTTTTGAAACTTCACAGTATACGGGACTGGAAAACCCCAGAACTTTATGATTGTTTTGTTGTTGTTCTTATACAACATATATATATATATATATATATATATATATATATATATATATATATATATATATATATATATATATATATATATAAAAATTCAAACAACATTTGATTAAGTCATATATGTTGGGGATTATCATTAACTAACCCAACCTAAATCCCACCTCCAACAATTTCCAGTACTTTTTCAATTATCAGTTAATATTCAACAGAAGTTTTGAAAACTTAAAGTAATGGAAATTGGCTATCGTTCATATAGAAAATCAAAAATAGTTCTGGCAGGTGGAAATATCTGATAGATAAATGGAAATATTTTAAAATATGTAATTTTAGCAAATTACTCAATAAATCATTTAAGAAATAATACAAATGTATTTGTGCCCAAAAAAAAAATTATAAAAGTCGACTTTAGTTGACATGCAAGAAAAAAAACTGAGAAAACTCATGCTCTACTGTACTTGAGATAAGGGGAGGGCTGTCGGGGGCATACAAGTGGTGTCCTTACACTGGGTGCCACCAACTCTAAAGCCAATCCTTCGGTCACTCAGTGCATGAACATGATCTTTGGACTTGCTGAGGCTGGCCAGGACAGCAGAAGGGTTATTGTTTCCATTCTGTTCATTTCTATCATGTATTATTTCCATTGTTCATCCCTCTCTTATTTTGGGTTTAGAGGCAGAGCTAATGAGCAGCATTAGCAGTTTGATTAAATGTAGTTCTTGTATTCTTCGCCTTTGGCTTTCCCCTATTTTGGAATCATTTTAAACCTGACTCAAAAGTTTATTATTTCATACATACAGTATGTAAATCATTTTAATGTGTCCTGATTTTGTAGTTTGCCCCGCTTAACTCTGTCTTCCACAGATATAATGATTTAATATTATTAACTTTTTTTCCTGATGCTTATAATGATATTTATAAGCATTACCTGTTCTGTCCAATCATGTGATTTATGTTAATGACATTACATTTCTCCCTGTTTCTTTGCTTATGGCTTTTTAATCGATGCTCATACAGTATATGTATTAATTTTATACATTTTAACAATATTATACTTTTTGCCTTCTTGGCTAGTAACTGCCTTCAGGTACTTTCTATTTTTGCTTTCTGTTTGCTGTCACACACGTGCGTGTTGGAGGCAGTCAAAGAGCCTAAAGGTGAGTGAATTATCGCGAGACAGAGGGTCATCACGTGGTACTTACCTGAATCTCTTTCCCTCTACAGAAAATCAGAAGAAAAGTAAAGATCTCCATTTCCAGGTTCAAAATGGCCATGACGACATCACTTCCGGTCAATTATGATGATGTCACTTCCGGTTCCACAATCCTTTACTTCCGTTGACTTCTGATGACGTTGGTTCCGCTTTCTGTCTCCAATCGTTACATCCTGCCAACCATTTCCTGTCCCATCATTCCTTGTACTATAAAAACGCCATTTTGTCTTCAGTAAAATGTTCTATGTACTGAAAAGTCTTTAGAATCAGTTTCTTTATTATTGTCTGGACGACAATATACGGGGACGGCCCCCAAATCTTTATCTGTTTTGTTTGGAGTTATTTCCTTCAAGACTGATATCTCACATTGTAGAACATGTTTGTTTATTTTGTCTTGCCGTTTAATTCCCTGCAAACTAAAAAAACAACAAACAGAAGTGACAGCTTATACTTCTCACCTTCAGTGATCACTTTATTCTACACTACTTTCCTCTTGCCCTTATTATATTCTTCACATGCTCTGTTGCCTCAATCAACACTATTTCTAAAAGAGTAATGGTGAAAGGACACACCACATCTGATTTTGTTTGTGTGCATGTGTGTCAGGTTGTGTCTGTTTTGAACAAACCTCTTCAAATATGACTCTCTTTACGGTAAATAAAGACTTGCTTTTAAGTTATTCTGGTGTGTGTTCAGACCTAAGTATGTAGGTACATTTATTTATTTAGTTATTTACTTACTTATCCACCTGTTTATGTGGTTATTTATTTAAATAAGTTCTGTTAAAAAAAAGCAGATTATATAAGAGCTTCTGTAAAAAGACAAATGCAACTGTAATTAAGAAAGATAGTAGTTGTACTTACCTGTGATATTTAGTTGGGTGAATAAATGGATGAATGCAGAAGCACAGTAAGGAATTAATTTCAGGCAGAAAGACGAGAAAAGCCAAGCAAAATGACACCTTTTATTGGCTAACTAAAAAGATTACAATATGCAAGCTTTCGAGGCAACTCAGGCCCCTTCTTCAGGCAAGATGTAAGAAGGGGCCTGAGTTGCCTCGAAAGCTTGCATATTGTAATCTTTTTAGTTAGCCAATAAAAGGTGTCATTTTGCTTGGCTTTTCTCTACATTCATAATGGCTAACACGGTACAACACCCTAGTACTACAGGCAGAAAGACAAAATACATGAATCATGAATCCAGAGTTATTCATGGTCATAAATGCAACTGTGAAGCCACACCACACTGTTGGCTATGCCTGTGGATGAATGGTTGGCCTAATTTTGTAATTGATTGATCTCAGAGTCCTCTTTGTCTTTACTCAAGGCTCTTTTCTAGTTTTTCTTGACTCATGTTTTTCATATCTTGCATGTGATTTTCTTTCTTCTGTTCCTCATATGTGGAATGGACTGGAATGCCATCATTCCATTCCTCACCATGTGACCAAACTCTGCCAGTTACTAGTTTTTGCACCACGGATCTATCCATATATCTATCCATCAATCAGTTTCTTAGGTGCACTAAATCAATATTCAGAGTCAGAGACTTATTTTTATGCTCTGTCAACTGAAAATCAGCAATTAGCCTCCCTTGCTTGGATTTGTAATGCGAGAGGAAGACTCGAGTTTACAAGGAAAAACCACCATAGACACAGGGAGAATGGTCAGTAACCTGTCTGGAATTTGAAAATACCTGTAGTCTCCTGGAGTAATGAAGCATCAATGCTAACCACTGCATTGCCATGATCCTTCTATTTGGACTATTTTGAAAGTGGCTGACCAGCACCTTTTTTGTCACACCATTATATCTGAGAAGCCAGCAGTATGCAGGGATTTTACCCCTGCATTTTATTTATACTTGATTTTGTCTAGTATTTCTATTAGCTTTATTCACAAAGCATATTTAGCTCTCCTTCAGTTGCAGCCTTATTGCATACACAACCTTCATTTTCGTTATTGATTCAGTACTTCCAATATGCTTACTAAATCGAAGTTGTCTGTTATTGATGAAATAGCTTTATTATCTCAGCATTTTGAAGTTCTATTATGCATACAGTAAGTCACCATTGTGATTTATTCTGATGTAATGCCGGTTGATTAGCAGTTTACGCAGAAATTGTCTGGATTATCAAGTGAATATTAAATGAACACAATGCAATGTTGAATATTATACAAATAAGGAATGAATTCCAAAACTGTAAAAAATAAGGAATTACTCCAAAATCAAATCTATGAGTTGATTCTTATAAGATTGAGTCCCCTGAGGCTGTACTTAATTGATTTATACTTCCATTTATTTATTTCAATGCACTAATTTATTGAATTACTTCCTAAAAACCAATATTCAAAAATTGGTTTAGAAAATGAATGAATGAATGGTTTAACTTATTTATTTACATATGTATTATTCTTTTATTGGAGAGTTATTACATTTGTTTATTTACTGTTACATTCAAATCCCTTAGTTTTGCTCAATGAGTTAATTAATTCCAGGGAAATCAATGATTTTCATAATTATGTTGTTATTATCCATAAAGTATATGTGATTCACTGAGTGATTATCCATCCATCCATCCATCCATTTTCCAACCCGCTGAATCCAAACACAGGGTCACGGGGGTCTGCTGGAGCCAATCCCAGCCAACACAGGGCACAAGGCAGGAACCAATCCTGGGCAGAGTGCCAACCCACCGCAGACTGAGTGATTACTGCATAGTCATTCTTCAGCAAGTGCCTGCACCTAGTGTTAGTGTGCCCAAATTATAGGAAAACTACACAAGTTGGGGACACAAACCCCTAAGCTGGTTATACTGTATGTCTGCAGTATTGTTGAAAGTAAAAGAAACATTTAATAATAAAAAAGTACTGTACTAACTATTAAAATATAAAAATAGCTTGGAAAGAAGAAATAAAACACAATTAGAAATATAGAAAATGATAAGTATAGTTTATACCATAAAACAGGGGTGTCGAACTCTGGTCCTGGAGGGCCACAGTGGCTGTAGGTTTTCATTCTAATCATCTTCTTCATTAGTGACCAGTTTTTGTCGCTAATTAACTTCTTTTTCTTTAGTTTTAATTAACATGACTCAGGCCCCTTAGTTGCTTCTTTTTCCTTAATTAGCAGTCAAACAATAATGAGACATACTATAAAACAAGCCACCACATGACCAGCTCTATCTGTGCCCATCACACAATATCTGAAAATAAAGAAAGGTGAAGGTCTCAGTATGGTTGATCTCTCAGGTCACCAAAACATTTTGACAGTATTCTTAGATAAGACAGAAAATCAATAGTTTTGAAAATGTCTGCTGTGGCAGAATGAGAGCAGCAGACAAGCCATGGAATTGGAATCGGCTTCTCATGAAGAATCTGGTTGGAGTTTGAAGCCCCAATTTAGTCGGTCATCTGTTGGCTCATTTCACATATCATTTATGTTTGGCTTTCATTTAATGAAGAAATGAATCAATTCAGAGGACTAAATCTTTAAAAACAGGGCTATTAAAATGAAGGTAAAATAAGCTAATTAGCAGTGAAAACTGGTCACTGATTAGGAAAAGTGTTAGAATGAAAACCTGCAGCCACTGCAGTCCTCCAGGCCCGTAGTTTGACACCCCTGCCTGTCTGCTTTATCAGAATAATGTGGGCTAGAGCTTATCCAAGACTGTAACCTACCCTGGACAGGGTGGCAGATCCATCACAAGTCCAGCTCAAGCACACATTCATGCCACCATGGAATTTATTTAGAATCTCTGGAAGCTAATTCAGTTTCCACACAGGACATAACCAGATGTAAGATTCAAACCCAGGATGCTGGATCCATAAGGCTAACTATTGTACCTTGAACATGATTATTTTAAACGTTATTTTTTTATTTTGAACATGAACAGTATTTTTCAATTACATTTATTTTCACCAGATATATCCCTTTTCAGTATTGTTCTTGGTTCTGTGCTGTTCATTATCTACCAGGTATGTGTTCAACAAATTCATTAGCATGACTTTATCCTTTTGTGCTCAGATGACAGCATGTGAATGCATTTGACCTCCTGTACAGATATGCACCACCTATCTTAATGATTTTGGCACTTGAACGAATACAAATGTTTGGTAACATTTTAGATTAGGTACTACAAAAATGCATCTATTCCACATTTACTCTTATGTAACAAAACCTTAACAAAGGCTGCTTTTGGTGTTGATGACACTTACAGAGCATCAGTAAAGTGATTATGGTCTACTAAATCAACTTCACTTTGGAACAGTCTAAAGTGGCTTAAGTGAGACATATATGTCTTGTTATTGCATACTTCAGTATAACACCTGTGAATCCTTCATATTCATAAGTAATTTTACCAGCATATTAAATGCCACACTGTAAAGAGATGAATAATCAATTTACTGATCTTTAATAAATGTAATTAAGACCAGAAGATTTTGCTATATGATAATGAATGAATAATTGATGTATTTTTGCAGTATCTAAACTAAAGTGTTGCCAAAGTTTCTTTCAGAGAGACTCTAAAAGCTGTACTCGTCCCTCTAATTCATTACTATTCAGGTTAAATGGTGTTTCTGAATTGGCCAGTGTCAGTGAGTATGGGTGCTCCTGGTCCATGCTGATGGACAGGCAGCCTGCAACTTAGAGCAGATTCCAACTACCATAACCCCAAAATTTAGATCTTGAGGTTTAAAACAATGTATGTATTTTTATCAGATTAGATAACAATGTAGGCCTTTCATTTGTAACAGGTTACAGATTGCTTAGGTCCACCTCTATTTTGTCCTTATCTCCACCTTTATCATTTCCTGCCTGGATTATTGCAATTCTCTCTTTAAAAGTACAAATTCAGATGTAGTCACTGGAGTTCTGATCACCTTCTATCCTATCTTGCTCACATGTAATGGATTTTTGCCAGGTACGGAATCATTAATACAACTAACTTACAAAACTGCTGATAACACAGACACTTAAGAATGTGCTGTATTCTGCACTTTTACCACCTTAAAACAATCAAAAACTTTTGAACGTCTGACTTCATTCTTCTTGCTGGTCCATATCCTTGCTAGATTCCACATAGTAAATGTTACATTAGGTTTTAGTTCCTTGTCTTTGGAACACATTCTCAAGATGGCTGTTTGTAACACTTACTGTAAATCAAAGCTAAATCCTGGCCTTTTACCTGCTCAACTGGAAAAGTGTTACTCCCGAATTGATTCTATCAAATCAACTCAGCGGTGCTTTACCGTGCTCTCATTGATTACATTTACTCTAGTCTCTTTTTTTCACAGATCATTTTTCTCAGTTCTTGAATTCAGGCATCTTCCATAACCAGTCAGAATGTCTGTTTGTATGCAGTGCAATCCACATCCAGGACAAACAGTAAGCCAACAAGTCCTTGTCTAGAAACTCTCATATACAACTCTCTGAATAGCCATCCTAATCGAAAGAATACAGACGATACCTGAAACCTCTTTGAAAGGATTGTCAGTTGTAGCATCCTCTTCCTATGAAGTTGCCATGGCAATGCTCAGGAAATAATGCCTCCACATAAAGCATTAGAGCTCTGTTGAGACCTCCGCTGTGTCTAAAAGACTAGATTGCTCACAGCTATCGGTCACTCAGCAAGGGATGCTTTTGAATTTGAGCTGAAAACAAATCACATTAACACAAAATAACTTGCAAGGGTGAGGGTGTATTCCCACATTGACATTTAATTAAGAAGAAGCACCCTTTTTGAAGCAACTGTGTCTGCTGTGGAGTACTTTACACACCTAGAAATGTGTGTGGAATTTAAAATATGAAAGACAAACCCACCTTTCATCCATAATACCCCCAATAAGAGAAACACAGGACTTACTGTTAAAACCTTTTGATATTTCTAATCATCATATAGAATAACTTCGAGAAGCCCATCTCTTAGATTTAGACTGTTTTCTTGGAAAAGAAGAGCCTCATTGATTATACAAGGCATGTGGCTGTCTTTTTAGGTTTTGTTATAACATACATAAACATATCTGCAAAAAAGTTAAAAGTAAAAATTAAGAAGTCGATGGCTGTATCTAATTTGTGATTTTTATATAGAGGAACTTGCACACTCACAAAAATATATACAGTACATATGTTGACACGCATGTGCATCAGAGATTCACCCTCTGGGTTCCTCTCAGGTATGCAATTCCTCCGCAGGTTGAGAAGGTGCACTGCCAGTAACTGTGGCATCTTCCTTTGCCGCTACAGTGCCCAGAAACTGCCCAGTGAGGGCAACTGATTCCGCCCCTTCCAGTCCCAGAACCATAAAAGCCCAGCCACTCGGAACGAGGCATGACTTGCTGACTAGGGAGCTGAAAAGATGGACCTACTTCAATCCCAAAGCAAAGCTATCAAGTAAGCCTTGATAGGCAGTAAGCCAGGGGACCATAGGGCGGTACTTTTGTTTCTATTTGCATCATCGAGTCCTATTTCATTTATAGTTTGAAAGGAAAAGGAAAAGCTGCCTTGGCATTCCAGCATTTATCTTTTCTTTCAACCTGTCATTTCCTCTGTTAACCAAAATGTATTTATCAGCCACAAAATTAAAATCACCTGTCTAACACTGTGTAAACCCCCCCTTGTGCTATCAAAACAGCTCTGACCCATCAAGCCATGGACTCCACGAGACCTCTGATGGAGTCCAATGGTATCTGGCACTGAGATGTTAGTAGCAGATTCCTGAACTCCTTTAAGTCGCAAGGTCGGGCTTCCATTGAATTGGGCTTATTTTTCCAAAACATTCCACAGATGCTCGATCAGATTAAGATTTGATGAATTACTTTTTGGCATGTTCCTCAAACCATTCCTAAACAATTATTGCAGTGTGAGGGCACATTGTCCTGCTGAAAGAGGCCTCTGCCATCAAGGAATACTGTTGCCAAGAATGGTGTACGTGGTGTGCAGTAATCTATTTAGGTAAGCAGTACATGTCAACGTAACAGCCACATGACTCAAGGTTTCCCAGCAGAACATTGTCCAGTGAAACACTCTAACACTGCCAGCTTGGCTTCTTCATATAGTGTATCCTACTGCTATCTCTTCCCTAGGTAAATGACACATACGCACATGGTTGGCCAATCTAAAAGAAACATGGTTCATCAGCCCAGGCCATCTTCTTCCATTGCTCCTGTCACAAAAGCAGACCACAGACATAAAAAGGTTTGGGGCAGCCACCCGTATATTGTGCCTTGGCTGCAAATGGGTTTTAAATTGATCGAGATGATCACAGGTTCGAGTCCACAACAGAACTGAATATAACAGGAAAAGATGGCGGCTTTAAAGCCCGGGACTGGAAGTGACATCATTGGGACCAAAACTGGAAGTAACTTCTTCTGACGTGCCATCATCAACATTGGTGCCAGAAACGGAAGTGCTGTCTTTTATCCCAGATGTGACACTATCCATGGAAACCTCAGACTGGAAGTGACGTCATCACTGGCTCCGGAAACTGAAGTGATGTCATCACTGGCGCCGGGGACCTGTCAAGATTTTCCGTGTGTGACACTCCATGGTCCAGTTCTGACATTCACATGCCCATTATAAGCACTTTTGACAGTGGACAGGAGTCAGCATGTATACTTTTACCATTCTGTGGCTATGTAGCCCCATATGTAGTAAGGTGCATGCACTGTGTGTCCGAAACTTTCCTCGCATGGCCAGTATTACGTTTTTTAGCAATTTGTTCTACAGTAGTTCTTATGTGGGATTGGACCAGATGGGCACCCATGACCCTGTTGCCGGTTTACTGGTTGTCCTTCCTTAGACCACTTTAGGTAACCTAGCCATCACAATTTGGTCCTTGTCAAAGATGCTTAGATCCTTATGCTTGCTCATTTTTCCTGCTTCAAACACATCACCTTCAAGAAATAAGTGTTCAATCGCTGCCTAATTTATCCCACCCCTTGACAGGTGCCATTGTAACAAGATAATTAATGTAATGAGATAACTCACTTCACCTGTCATTGGTTTTAATGTCATGAACTTCATTCAGAAGGTCGTCTTGACAATGTCTATATGCCTATATCCATTGAGTTGCTGCTGATTGGCTGATTAGATATTTGCGTTAACAAGCAGTTGAACTAATAAAGTGGCTGGTGAGTGTATATAATATACAGTACTGTGCAAAATGTTTTAGATCAAGTAAAAAATATTTTTAAGGACTAGTTTTTTTGTTCTGTATGTCATATAGTGTTTTCACAACCAGAAAAGTAACTAGGTTTAAAAATATTTGTCTATATATATTCAGTGATTGGACACAAAATTGCTGCAGGTTTCCATCAAACATTTTTTATTATTTATGAAAGTGTAACAGTGTGAGATTTTTTTTTTGTCAGATGTTTAAGTACTTAAATATCCATCCATCCATTTTCCAACCCGCTGAATCCGAACACAGGGTCACGGGGGTCTGCTGGAGCCAATCCCAGCCAACACAGGGCACAAGGCAGGGAACCAATCCTGGGCAGGGTGCCAACCCACCGCAGGACACACACAAACACACCCACACACCAAGCACACACTAGGGCCAATTTAGAATCGCCAATCCACCTAACCTGCATGTCTTTGGACTGTGGGAGGAAACCGGAGCGCCCGGAGGAAACCCACGCAGACACGGGGAGAACATGCAAACTCCACGCAGGGAGGAACCAGGAAGCGAACCCAGGTCCCCAGGTCTCCCAACTGCGAGGCAGCAGCGCTACCCACTGCGCCACCGTGCCACCCAAGTACTTAAATATGTTTTATCATTTTCTTTTTAAGTCACTTTTTCCTGTGAAGTTTGATCTGAATTCTGACAGTTAATGACAAGCAGAGCAGTATCCCTTGTACACTCACAGGGCATTTTAGAAATTGTAGTCCTGATAGACAGTCCTGTCAGGGTACATAGGTGCCGCCTGAGGGAACTACAGGGAAAGGACTCTTTTAAGAAAGTGCTTCCTGGGTGTAATCTTGTGGCACCAGAAGTGCTTCCAGGTCTTGCATAAAAGAATCTGCTCCACTTTATCCAGGAAGTTGGAGTCTGAAGGTAGAGGACAAGGCTCTCCTGGAGGAGAGTAGAGGAGAATTAATATGGGATTTGTCATTGTGAGTACTGGTTTAGAAGAAATGACTTGAAAAATGTATTTGTGCGTAATAAAATTGACTTTATTTGAACCCTTGGCCGTGTACATGCACGTATGCCTGGAGTATGGGGCTGTGAAGCACCCACCTGTTGGTCACAATAGACAATGCTGGTTGGTCCATTTCAAAAAACAACTTTTTGAAGAAAAAATTTTAAAAAAAAAGTTTTCCGGTAATTTGTTTGCTTGACATTAAGCTTATATATGACTTGTATTCTGAATTATTGAACAGATTCAACTGTCTGCAGAGCCAGTGATGGCAATAAACAATGCAAACTCAGCTAGAACTGTAAAACAAAAGTAATGTATTGTGACAGATTGCTTTAGCATCACTTGATTAATGAGGTGATTTTCAAGTAATAAGTAACAACTGCACAGTCTATGCTGCACATACCTGGAAAAGAAGTGAAATCCAAATGCAGTGACAATATTTAGCACTGTTAGCATATCAAAGTGGTTGCTTCTCTACAGGAATTTTTCAGCTGCATAGGAAGGTCAGCTCCTACACATTAAGTGCATCTATAGATAAAAATATAAATCCTACACAACTTTATTCTCAAAATCTTTTGACTTCTGTTTATTGAAAATATGTGCTCCTGTATTATCTTAACCATTTAGCTTCTTCTTCATTCTAGTTTCAAGCTATGGCAATGCAGGTGAATCTCCATCATGATATAATCAATTCTGTTTTATTTTCATTTGAATTTTTATGAATGTAGTTCTCACTGAGTAGGCGCAGAGTGCTTGCATAAACTTACAATGTAATGAACTTGTTATGAATCTCAAGAGTTCCCAAGCACAATGTCCCAAAACCTTCAAGAATGTCCCAGAACCTTCAACTAGAGATCGCAAGGGCAAGCTCAGGATGTTTATAAAATGAAGGAAGTATTTTTTCCAAAAATGCCCTGAGGCACAAAGAAGCTCTGTGGTGCACAAAAGGTAAAGGAGTTGCCTAAGCAAAAAGGGAATCCAATAGTGAACCCCAACACAGAATCCAAGAGACAAAGTCAAAAACAGAGCAAAGGTTCAAAAAAATCTACTAAACCACCCACAAAACACAAGGAATGTAACTGAGGTAGACATGCACAGACAAAGAATAATAAATAATGTTTTAAAAATGATGTTGTCACACACGTGCGATTGGGTGGCATCTAAAGGGCCTGAATAATAGTAGTACCACACCAGACCAGGGGGTGGCAAGCTACACTGACTTTCTCCCTCAATCCTCTGCAGACCATGCACAGGAAATTCTGCTAGGTTCCAGCATCATTGATGATGTCACTTCTGGTTCCAGTTCAGATGACGTCACTTCCTGTCCTGGCCTTTAAAGCCACCATATTCTCACTCTCAAATCAGTTCTGTTCTGGACTCAAACCTGAATACAATTCATCAAAAAACAACCCTTTTGCACCAGGGCACAATATACAGGTGGATGCCCCAAAACTTTTTGATGTCTTCATGTTATTCTTATGACAATGTCTTCAAGGTAGTGGCCATTAGCAATACACTCTTCAAGACAATTTCTGAATGCTTACATGACTCGTTCGGCCATTTCAAGGGGAATAGTGGCAATTTCATGGTGAATAGTGTCCTTGAGGGCTTCAAGATTTTGAGGTTGGTGTGTGTATACCTTTGACTTGAGATAGCCCCACAAGAAGAAATCACACAGAGCGATATCAGGTGAACGTGAAGGCCACCTAACATCACCGCACAGGGAGATCAGCTTCCCCGGAAACATCTCCCGCAAAACTTGCATGGATCTCTGCGCTGTTGAGCTTATGAGTTGTTGCTGCATCCTGTTGAAACCAGGCATCCACCACATTCATTTCTTCCAGTTGGGGCTGCAAAAAGATCTCTAGCATTTCATTGTAATGTTCTGAAGTGACGGTGACCGTTATTCCCCACTGAAAGGGCCTACAATGCCAATTTCTGCATCAGTGCACCAAACTGTAACACACTCACTGTGCAGGGGTCTCTGATGAAGTTAACAAGGGTTGGTTTCAGCCCAATAGCGAAAGTTTTGCTTATTTACGCAGCCATTCAAATGGAAATGTACCTTGTCACTGCACATGACGATGGCATCTCGATGAACAGTTTGCAGAATGTTCGCACACAACTCTCTACGTCACTCTGAGTCTCTCTGAGTTTCTGCACTGCCATAATTTTATATGGATGGAAATTAAGGTCCTCATGCAAAATTCTCTTCAAAGACGTGTTGGAAATGCCTAAGGCAGAAGTATGTTTGTGCCTAGGAGACTGCAAAATTGATACCCTTACAGCTTGGATGTTTTCAGTTGTTTGTACAGTCCGAGGACGACCTGGGGATTTTCTGTTCAATGTTGTACCTGTCTGTCTAAATTTAGCCACCCACTGAAGAATAGTTTTCCGATTTGGGACATCACTATTTGGAGGAATGCTGAAGCGTGTTCAGAAGGCACATTGCTTAGTGATGATGGATTTGTTGTTTTTGAAGAGTGCTTCAACAGCGAAAGAACGGTGAGCACCGGACCAAGGCATGTTGCCAACTGAAAACTACAAGGGATTGCCTATCAAGGGACCCCCACCCCAACCCATTCGGTTACCTCCACCTCGCGTAATGACCTTAAGAAATGTAGTATTTCATTTTGACTAAGTACATACAGTATTGTGGAGAACCAAGCTGTTCCATTGGAGGTCAGACAGTGATGTGCCACTACACTTCGGTTCACAAAGCAGAAACAGAAATGCTGCTGGTACAGTGTATTGGTCTAATTCAAGCCCTGGGTGTAACAGAAGCTGGGAGCAACACCATGTCTTTGTCAGTTTATAAAGGGTACCCCAAAACATAGAGAACAGAACACAGAGGAAGTGAACATTTTACATAGCACATGTGTAAAGACCAGCCCGGCCACAGACAGACAGACACCAAATATCCCGAATATACACATGATTTATTGTGTTTCCTTTACACAACACAATCACCACAATACACAAATCAGCAGTGCTAAAGCTCTCAGTCCCCTTTCTCTTTCTCTTTTTTTCTTCGCCCACCTCTACTCCTCACTCGTAGCTCCGTCTTCTCCCTCCAGACTCCGCTCTTGAGTGGAGTGCGGCAGCCTCCTTTATACTGCTCTAGGTGCTTCTTGATTAACATCCGGCAGCACTTCCTGGTGTGGCGGAAGTGCTGCATACAAGTTCATCTCCTCTTCTGGCAGCACTTCCTGTTGTGGTGGAAATGCTACCAATCACCGTTCCGGAGCTGTCCAAGCGCCCCCTGGTGGTGGTCACGTCCCCCAACAGGGTTGAGCGTCCTGGCTCCGTGGCCCCCACGCAACCCAAGAAGGCTGCCTTCTTCTGTTCCGAGGAAAATTATGCCCTTTCCCAGTACTTGTCTTCTCCCAGCATCCCGGTGGAGCAATGTCCCCAGACATCTGTCACACATGGTATTCCTTTTTTCAGCTGTGCAGTGCTTAAAATATTGAGTTCATTCCATGTGAAACATAAATGCTCAGCTTGTAAACATTAAAGTTGCATGTAATAAGTTAAAAGAAACCATGATTCAGTGTATATCGCTTTTGATCTAAATCTGCTAAAACTTTGCAATAGTACAAGATTACAGATCAAAGCGTTACATTCAAATTTGAATGAAGCTACCATTTTTACATGATTTGCTACAGATTTATATTATTTATACCCCAAAATTCCATTATTCCTACTAATTACCTGGTTGAAATAAGAAGAATACAGTGTCATCTAAAATAGTGTTTTCTAATGACCATCAAGAAATGACAAGTTACTAGGAAAAGCAAAAATTGATCGATGGCAGGAATGTTTTACTCATGTGCAATTGTATATGACATGTTCAAATGTTTGGAGCTCCAGTGAACTAATAATTTTAGTCCCTGGGAAAAAAGGCAACAAATATTTATTACAGGAATGTACCCAGTTTCTTATATAGTACCTTCGATACATACGATTAACCCTCAGCAGTCTAACCATTGTCTTAAGAAATTTCCTGGGCAAAGCTGGTTAATATATCTATTAATATAAGTATCATTTGCTGGGAAGTATGCTACCTTTATTGTTTATAAAAATTTGTGATCACTATGGGTCCCTCTCTCACCATACTGAAATCCAGAATAACATCAAGCAGGCCAAAGAATAATAAGAAAATTTATTTTATTTAAGAAAATAAAATCAAAATACACAACAACAATAGAAAGCAATAAAGCTTAGAGCTTTTCTTGGCTTTCATAAATTGCTGTTGAACCAGATCATGAGGTGACATACAGTAATTGGGCAACTAGTCTTCCAATTCAGTCCCAGTAAGTCAAGTCACATCATCTGCATTGCATTTGAAAAACAGCAGCGTTATACCATTCCCAATGCCTTCAAGGCTTTCCATTTGCTCAAGAAACCCCAGCTAAAGTTCCATTAACCAGCCTCTGATGTCCCTTCATCATTGATCCATTAGATTAGTTAAAGGGTCATTCCTTTTTTATTAGATGGTCACATAATCCTTCCCACCACTGGTGTGTCTGCCTTCTCGTGCTCCAGGGCAACATGACACATTACCTTCAGTACATATATCCTTACCTTTTGTTACTATCTAATTACATGTAGCCTTTTCTACTGCTATTCTGCTTCCATGATGACTTGCTATTATTAAGACTTACTAAGACATTTAAAATCTTGGTACCATGGATAGAGTTTGTCGTTTAGGCTGATACAGATGTATTGCTACATACAGTATTTACATCAAATCCATAGTGAAATATTATAAATTATTTGTAATATAAAGTTATATAAATATAAACTAATCTCATTTATTGTACATTTAGAACTTTGAACTTTGTAAATATTGTTAATATTATTTAAATGACAGATGTCTATTTTTCATAATTGTGAAAAAATAAGAAATTGTATGCATGGCATACTAAAACTGTTTGCATGCATTCTGAGATTGGGTTAACTGTTTTGATAGTTTCAGCATTTTTAATTTTTTACTTTATCAAAGAGACATTTTGTATCTTTTCATGGTGGTGTGTGTGATGTGTGATGGAGGTTTGCTGAAACTGCTGCACTGCTGTTTGTAGAAGCAGCACATTCAGGCATAAGCCGCGGGCCATTTGAACCAACAGGTCATGTAAAAGAAGAAAGTACTGTACACAAAATATACAAGCTGGAATGATTCCTGACAAGGTAAACATAGATCAGTAAACAAATCCGTAATCAATGTTTTAGAGAAAGTTTCTCTGTTTGTTTGAAGGATAGACAATGTGCAAGAGAGAGCTGCTTAGGGTAGAATGAATTTAATTATAATGTTTGTTGATTATTAACATATTTACTGTATATTACATTAAAACAATCATATGAAAAAAAACTTTATTGGAGATTTATTTTAGCCATCCACCCCTTAAACTCTGCCCATGTCTGGTACTCTGGTACCCATTTCATCTTAAAATAAAAGAACTTCTCGGACTGACTGGGCTGTTAGTGAAAACCTTTGGCTGATTTGTAATTCCAAGTTCTTTAAAGTCCATCAAAAAGGATTAAACCAAAAAAAGAATGTTGAACAGATTCTAGTATGTTTAAAAGAATTATTTGTCAAGTGTCTTGATAAGCTGGATGGATGGATGACATTGATAAGTACAATTTAAAAAATGGAAGTCAAAAAATGATGCTAAAGTCTACATTGGTCTCCGGGCTACAAAAAGGACATAGCAGCACTGGAAAAGGTCCAGAGAAGAGCGACTAGGCTGATTCCAGGGCTACAGGGGTTGAATTATGAGGAAAGATTAAAAGAGCTGAGCCTGTACAGTTTAAGCAAAAGAAGATTAAGAGGTGACATGATTGAACTGTTTAAAATTATGAAGGAAATTAGTACAGTGAATCGAGACTGTTATTTTAAAATGAGTTCATCAAGAACACGGGGACACAGTTGGAAACTTGTTAAGGGTAAATTTCGCACAAACATTAGGAAGTTTTTCTTTACACAAAGAACGATAGAAACTTGGAATAAGCTACCAAGTAGTGTGATAGACAGTAAGACATTGGGGACTTTCAAAACTTGACTTGATGTTTTTTTGGAAGAAATAAGTGGATAGGACTGGCGAGCTTTGCTGGGCTGAATGGCCTGTTTTTGTCTAGATTGTTCTAATGTTCTACTATACATCAGTAAAAGAGATCTCAATTAAAGCAGCACCACTTCCCAATATATGTTTTCTTATACTGGTGTCAGATAGAAACGAGAAAGTGTCTTGCAACAAAGATCATAGAGCAACTGGAATGTGATAGCTAATACTTAAAAATCAAAAAATGAATATGAAGGAAACATTGCTGGCGGCACGGTGGCGCAGTGGGTAGCGCTGCTGCCTCGCAGTTGGGAGACCTGGGGACCCTGCGTGGAGTTTGCATGTTCTCCCCGTGTCTGCGTGGGTTTCCTCCGGGCGCTCCGGTTTCCTCCCACAGTCCAAAGACATGCAGGTTAGGTGGATTGGCGATTCTAAATTGGCCCTAGTGTGTGCTTGGTGTGTGGGTGTGTTTGTGTGTGTCCTGTGGTGGGTTGGCACCCTGCCCGGGATTGTTTCCTGCCTTGTGCGCTGTGTTGGCTGGGATTGGCTCCAGCAGACCCCTGTGACCCTGTGTTCGGATTCAGCGGGTTGGAAAATGGATGGATGGATGGATGGAAACATTGCTTGACGTACATTTACATTTACATTTACATCATTTAGCAGACACTCTTATCCAGAGCGACTTACAACAGTGCTTAGTAGTCTACGACTGTTCTTCAGTCTTTAAGGCTAGGATTAAATCTACTGTCATTAAACAAGTTACCGCTGACCAAGTTGTACACAAAACCATGCTAGAAGAAAATAGTAAGTTGTTAGTACAAAAATTTTTTTTTTTTTTTTTTGAGAAAAAGGGTAGAAAAAAAGTATGGGGACTTTAGTCCAAGTGCTGTTGAAAGAAGTGTGTCTTCAGACGACGTTTGAAGACAGTGAGGGTCTCCGCTGTTCGTACAGCAAGAGGAAGTTCGTTCCACCACTGAGGAGCCAACACTGCAAAGAGTCTTGATGCATGTCGTCCTCTTCTTTTAAGTAAGGGTGGTTCGAGACGAGCAGTGCTTGATGTTCTGAGAGAGCGAGAAGTGACACGCTGCTTAACCAGTGCTGATATGTAAGGTGGTGCAGTTCCAGTTTTGGCCTTAAAGGCAAGGGTTAGGGTTTTGAACCTGATGCGGGCAGCCACAGGGAGCCAGTGCAGGTTCCGCAGCAGAGGTGTAGTGTGTGAGAATTTGGGAATATTAAAAATGAGTCTTGCAGCTGCATTCTGGATCAATTGAAGTGGTCGTGTTGCCTTTAGTGAAAGTCCAGACATCAGAGAGTTGCAGTAGTCCAGCTTAGAGATGACCAAGGTCTGGACGAGAAGCTGAGTAGCCTCTGTAGTGAGAAAGGGGCGGATTCTCCTGATGTTGTAAAGAAGATATCTGCAGGACCTGGAGAGGTTGCTGATGTGTGGAGAAAAAGACAATTCTTCATCTAGAGAGACACCAAGACTTCTTGCCGTTTTTGAGGGGACGATAACCGAGTTGTCAAGAGAGATTGCAAGGTCAAGATTCGGAGAGGAGTTGCCTTTGATATACAAGAGTTCAGTCTTGCTGGGATTCAACTTGAGGTGGTGGGAAGTCATCCAAGAGGAGATATCAGCAAGGCAGTTTGAGATGCGGGTTGAGACCTGCTGGTCATCTGGTGGAAAGGAGAGAATGAGTTGAGTGTCATCCATATAGCAGTGGTAAGAGAATCCATGTCCAGCTATTACCTTCCCAAGAGAACCTGTATATAAGGAGAAGAGAAGGGGTCCTAGGACAGAGCCCTGAGGAACACCAGTGGTCAGTCTTCGTGGAGCTGACTGGGAGCCTTGCCAGGCAACCTGGAATGTCCGGTCAGCAAGGTAAGAAGCAAACCATTGCCAGACAGTGCCTGAGATCCCAAGACTAGAGAGAGTTTCCAGAAGTATCTGATGGTTGACCGTGTCAAAGGCTGCAGATAGGTCCAGAAGTATGAGGACTGAGGACAGGTTGGTAGATCTGGACAGGTTGGTACACCCTGTTACACCTAGATTTATTCTACAAGGTGCAAAACTTTAATAATAAGAAGAGAGCATTTGATGAGTATAATTAATCTCAGGCAAACCTATGCAGCGAGACAATCATGAAGTATTCTTTAAATAGTTCAGTAAAATGTTGGCTGCCAATACATTTATACATCAATACCTTTTATAAGCCCAGTCTCCTGACCACAGAACATTTAATCTTGGTCTGCAGTTAGTGGTAGTAGTCTACCAATAACTTTTACTGTGGATATCATCATCATCTGTGTATGAACTACAGGCAAGATCAACCTCTGCTTGCAGGTCTCTTGTTTTAAAATCATTAAACTATCTGTCCTAAGATACTTACTGTATGTGACTAATCTCCTCTTAAAATGATTTGGGTATGTCTTTACTTAGAATGGTCCTGAAAGCTCTCCTTCCTTTGAAAACCATTTCCAAAATGTAATTTTGTTCATCTTATGTTTTTTCTTCTTGATTCTTTATTTTAACTAATAAAACTGTTAGATCTTCTGCTTTTTAGATAATTTCATCCCCTTTATTATTTTTAAAGTATTGCTTAAATGTTTTACTGTACTACATCCCATAACTTTTGCTATTACTACATATCATGTGGTTCTCAATTTATTATTTGTTTAAACTAGGGGGCTTCTCATCCTGATCGCTTCGCTTGCCAACTGCCCCGGCCTGCATTACACGCCAGCCACTTCGCATCTCTGCCGCTTGCGTATGTGTATTTCACTTTCATCAAACAACAAATCTTTTAATTCTCGTGGGTACCCCTCTTCACTGGGAAGAAACAATACTTTTCACTGATGGCAACATGAAGTAGATGATCTACAAGTCTCCGACTAAAAAGTTTAAATCCGAACAATATATTCGATTTCTTTTCGCTGTTCCATTATATCACCGAGTAATAATTTCCGTTTGTTTGCGCTAATGCGATCTTTACTATCATTTTTTTGAGACTTTCGAATTTTAGTACTTTCTTTGTCTCTAACCTGCTCTGTATGTGTATCGCACCAACATTTTTGAATTCTTTATGATGTTCTACTTTATCTTCTACTCTTTGTCTTTTATTTCTGGCCCCAGGTATGGTTAAATCTCTTGGCACAAAGTCTCATCTCACGGGACGTGAAAGTATCTCTCTGAAAAAGTCATATCTCATCCTAGGATTTTTTTATTATATTAGAGAGATATGGAAGAAAAATGTCAAAATCTGAAGTCATACCTAATGTGCACACCATTAACAGCTTTCCAAGAATACAAAATGTCCATTTTTATGGAAGTATAAATTGGTCAGGGTAATTCTACATTTACACCAGGCTCTGATTTCCTGTGTTGACCTCCTGTATCCCTGTACTGTTGATCCTTCTGTTACCGTTAAAATGCTAGTTCTTCACTCTTTACAGAGGGTGACATCATACTGATTCCTAGCAGATGAGGGAGATATTACTGGCCCTGTGCCAGTCTTTTCTAAACTTACCTTTGATTGAACATGCTGGCCCCAACTTGCCGATTTTTTCCTGGCCAAACTCTCTCATAATAGAAAGTCAAGTAACTCTGTCATCTGATACCAGTGTCCTTGGTTAACATGGATTGTCACTACCAGGTCACGATTCTGAATCATTTGCTTTGCTTCTCCATCTATTACCATTCAGGGGCATGCTGTTTACAACCAGTCCCTGAATTTTCACTATGGTAAGAAGAAGATGTTTCTTGAAGGCAATGTGACCAGTTCTCTGTATGAGGTTCAAAGATTCCATTTACCAACCAGGAGGTTCCTTTGCCAATGACAATCCATAGAGAGCCCAGCACTGATTCACCCTGAGTGTCCAGCAAAAATTTACCATAGTCTTTGCCTTTTAGCAGTTTAGGTTCTTATTTAAGGTAGGTGGCATTGATGCAGCCTGTAATTCTCTTTAAGGATCCACTAGGTTCAGATATGCAGGAATACCAGGAGTCTTCTTAGGGTGGTGTGACTCTAGTCAAAGAGGACCTCCGCTAACTGGCAATTATTTAGGAGCAGCAAGAGATGAAAACCTGCTTCAAGTTAGAGAATGATTGAAACAGGAGAAGATCTTGGGTGAATACTCATATATGAGTAAAAGAGGCACCAGCTGTGGAGATTGTGTTTTATTGTAAAAATAATACACCTATTTCATATACTTGAAACTCCATTGCTCTTTTTATGGATGTGAAGAGATTCTGGTTGGTCACTCTTCTTCTTTTAAAATATTTTGGTCCCAGTTAACCTTTTCAACCCCCGGCCCCTCTTCTATTTAGGCATGGCAAGCCATCTTAGATAGTGAGCCAGATTCTCATACTATGATGCCACCTACTTGACTATGAAGTTGTTGTGGTTAAAATTGTGCCATTAACCACTAGGAAGGCATCCTAGAAAAACATGAAAGGAAATTATTCTGGTTATTCCTCTGAGTCAGGCTTTTAAAGGGAGAAAGATCTGGATAATGACAATTTGCATGCTTGGATGCTTGAAATAGAAGATTTAGAAACAAGTGGGAGACCTGTCAGGACCAACAGACAGCACAGCTAGAACTGGAACAAAATAAATATGCTGGCAACTAATGCTGTATTCATTCCTATTTATTAGGTTAATCTGTTCTTGGTTTATATTTTCATAAAATAAAAATTCAGTCTCATATTTTTTAAAACAACTTCAGCTTTGCTTAAAACACTGATATATTCTGAAAATAAATCTTTCTCTCCTTGTTTTTTCATTCTGTAATCTTTTTTCTGATCTATTTCAGTTCATCTCAAAACAAATGTTTAAATTAAGTATGAGGAAGAATGTGCTTCACTGTAAAACATAGAATTACCACATGCTATTAGGGAGGGAAAGAAGAGAAGATAAAGAGCAGGTATGCAGATTTTGCTTTTTTTTTCTGTGGCTGTTCATCCATAATTAAAGTTTTAGTCTTAGAATCCAGTCTGAGTTCATGAGCATTCTGCAGCTTCAATGGACATGTGTTGCCATAGAAACAGAGAGATGTTCATATCTTTCCTACCACAGCTCCTGAGTTGGCTCCATTTATTTAAAATTCAAATAAGCTCCTAGCGGACCACACAATTTAGAGTGCTTGTGATCAGTCACTTGTACTGCAGATATAATCCCTGAATTTCTAATTTTTAGGTGTTTGTGTTCATGTTATGGCCTTCAGTTTGCTTTTACTAGAAAAGATATAATGTTTCTACAAATGTGTATTGTATATATGGCATTGTCAAGCTTTTGGCTCAGTACCTGAAACATAAGACAAATTGTTTATATAAATATACTTATCATTTTATTCAGAAAGTGTAAATGAAAGGCACTTTAGCTTCCAAAGGGTCTTTTTAATTGTAGACAGAGATTAATCTCAAAAATAAGTAAATAATGTTCCTCAGCTTACTAACTTTACTTTGCATGTATACCCCATGGAATCCTTAACAAGGACAGGTTGTACCAGTTTTACTCTCAGTTTTCCACCCTTGCAAGGGCTGAACCTGAATGGGAATCTTCCTGTTATATTGCTGACATTTTATTCTTAGACATTCTATGGCTCTCATTACATCTTATACTGACCTTTTATGGCCGGGGTTAGAATCCTACAGAACCTGGTTAAGAATATCAACTGTTTTTCCTATAGAGTCTCTAACTCCAACTCCTCCTGACTGCTATTGCCACAGTAAACACGAGGTATTTTCAACGAGATAACAACAAACTTTATTGACCTCAAAACTTATTTGCTTAAAAACCAGGCATATCAAAATTAGAAGTTAATCTCCTTAGCATTAGCATCGCTTGGGATATAAAAAGAGTACTGAAAGCGTTAGTCCCGAGTGTCTCTTGGACAGCCATATAGATGAGTCTCACATAAGACCCAAGGATTACTCAGGCTGTAAAAGTGCCAAAAGCATTAGCACTGAGGGTTACTCAGGCAACGATATAGGCGTGTCTTGCATATGCGTCAGGCCCAAGTGTTACCAGGGCAACAGTGTAGACGCATCTTCTCCTAGCCTCATAAGAAACGCCTCTCATCAGATGTGACGATGAGGTGAATCTGTCTTAAGGCTGTGAAACTGAAAAGGTCAAAGAAACCAAAATGGGTTGTGGTGAATCCAAAAGTGACACTCACACATGTGCAGTGTGCTGCTCATATTATATTATCATTATTTGTATCATTATTATACAGTGGAACCTCGGTTCAAGTCCATAATTCATTCCAAAACTCTGGTCGTAAACCGATTTGGTCGTGAACCAAAGCAATTTCCCCCATAGGATTGTATGTAAATACAATTAATCCGTTCCAGACCATACGAACTGTATGTAAATATATTTTTTTTTTACGTTTTTAAGCACAAATATAGTTAATTAAACCATAGAATGCACAGCATAATAGTAAACTAAATGTAAAAACATTGAATAACACTGAGAAAACCTTGAACAATAGAGAAAACTAACACTGCAATAGTTTGCGCTATAGCGCTACCAACCGCTGGCTAAAAACACTTTTTTTTTAATGAGTTTTAAGCACAGGGAAAAAAAGATGAACATATGAAAAAATCCGTAATTTAATAAACCACCAAGAAAAGTAACATTGCAACAATGCACGCTACGAACCGATCTCTGTAAACATTAGTGAAAGCAAAATCAAGCCCAGTGAATTCTTTAACTGCATTCTTACTTTATGCGTCCAGATCTCTCTCTCGCGCTGCCTGTGTGTGTGCGTATCTCTCTCGCGCTGCCTGTGTGTGTGCGTCTGTGTCTCTCTCGCGCTGCCTGTGTGTATGCGAGTCTCTCTCTCGCGCTGCCTGTGTGTGTGCGTCTGTGTCTCTCTCGCGCTGCCTGTGTGTGTGCGTGTCTCTCTCGTGCTGCCTGTGTGTGTGTGTGTCTCTCTCTCGCGCTGCCTGTGTGTGTGCACGTCTCTCTCTCTCTCGCGCTGCCTGTGTGTGTGTGTGGCGTTCTCTCGCTCTCTCTCTCTTGCTCGCTGCATAGGAAATGCACAGGGAGAGACTGAACATGAACAAACTGAAAGGGAAACTGGCTTGTTCGTATACCGAGTGTGTGGTCGTGAACCGAGGCAAAAGTTTGGCTAACTTTTTGGTCATAAACCGATATGTACGTGTACCGAGACGTTCATGAACCGAGGTTCCACTGTACTTTCTATAATTCTGACTTTGTGCTTTTTGTGTTTTGAGCATTTTACAGTAGAAAGATGAGATTTAATAAAAAATTTGTATTTCAAGCCAAAAAATGCAATGCATTTTACATGTTTTTTTGAGAAAAAAATTTAACACTAAGAAGGTTAACATAAAAGAAAACATATGATCTGAATAGTTCAAACCAAAGTCCATACAGCAGGCCTCACATCAGATTGTTTGGCTTTTTAGCTGTTTCAGTCTTTCTTAAACCAGCAAAATATTCTTTTAAAGGACACGATATTGTCTTTTTCTTCTTAGGTTAGTTGTGATGCTTGTGAACATTAAAATGCTATTGTAGGCAGCCTGACAATGATGTTGAAGAAGGTCTTCCAAATCATCTGCTTTATAAAGTGCAATGCTGATGGATTATGCAAGAATTAGAAATAGTTGCATCATCTTAAATTGGACAATTGATAATTTTCAATGGTCTTGTTGCCTGTCAGAGAATCTACTTTTAGCTAAGCACAATAAGATGCTGACCAAAAGTCCCAAAACACTTATTTCATACCTTGTTATAAACTCAGACACATACATACTGGTTAATTTATCTGAACTTAAAGCTTACACTATCTATTAGTTATAACACTATATTATTGTTTTTTTAATTTGCATATTTTTCCAACATCCATCAGTCTATTTGCATGCAACCCATCAACCTATTCCTCTTGAAAAAAGAAATGTAGTCATTACTATAAGCTCATTGTCATATGTTTGCAGATAAAACCTTTGTTCAAAAAAAGGGATTTTCTTGTTAAACTCCTACTTAAATATGCACAATCAATAATAATTCTAGCTTTTTATTACAACCACTACAATACAGTTATGTCTCACCCAGGGCTCCTCCCCTGCCTGGGGTTCAAATTAATGTTTCATGTCTCTCTTCTTCTTTTCATGTTTTGTCTATGCCTTGAGCATGGGAAAGGCGCTATATAAATAAAATGTATTATTATTATTATTATTATGTATATAAACTGACTTTGTTATGTTCCATGTGTCTTGTGGATGGTCCCACAAAAGGCGGGGCCACCAGACAATCACCACCAGGACCTGTCCTCAACCCTTTAAATCCAGAGGGTCCTCCACAGTTCCTGTCGGATCATTATGATTATATTAAGGAGTTGGTTAGTATATTTGTGTTTATTGTGATTTCTGTGAATTGTTGGTTCTTTGATTTTTTGATTTTCTGTTCGGCTTTTATTAACTTTGCTTTTGGATTCTGTATTAGGACTTTGTTCAACTTGGATTGCCTTTGTTACAGACAATTCCATTTTGCCTTTGTGCAACAAGGAGCTTCCTTCTGCTTTGAATAAATTTTTTGTTTTATTAAGATTCAGTACTTGCCCTTATTATTAGCAAGGGTTTGATAGTGATATACCCCTCCAGTGGGCACTACTGGAATTGCTTTAGAACCCTTTACTGCTTGGGACTCAACATTTTTGGTTTTTACAATTTATTCATTTAAACATTCTCTAAATAATATGAGTACTGTATTCCTATATTAACACATCACATTAACAAATATAACAGACTTAAGGGCTACTGGTCTGTAGACATTGGGTGAAAAGGCACCCGCCTACTTTCTTTGGAACAGGAATGGTACAGGATGTTCTGTATGGCAGCAGCACTTTTTGTAACCTCAGTGAACAAGTGACAGGAGATATCACAAAGATGAACAGCACAGGCCTTAGGTATTTCAGAACTGAATCTTTCTGGTCCTTTAGCTTTTCCTCAGTTGTCTCCTTACTTGCTCATTACTTACTGAAAGCTCATGCTAATGATCAGAGCTGAACTCATCACTGGCCATATTAATGGATGTTGTAGCAGTTGTTGATGAAGTAGAGATTGCATTATGTGAAGAGACTGGTCATTGGAGGAAGGTAGTGGTGAAAGGTGGGAAAATCTATTAAAAAATAGGTCCAGTGTGTTAACTTTGTCCACATCTCCTTCTTGATTGCATGAGTACAGTAGTTGTTTCCAAAAGAATTGATCAAAGTACAGGCTTGCAGTGCCCCATGCAATGGCACCATTGCACAGTTTCATACTCCAGGCACCTGGAGCCATAACTGAGAGGCCAGGGGAAGAGACAATGGAGTCAAAGACAAAAATAACTGTTTAGAAACAGAATCCAGATTGTTTAATCCAGATTTGCCAACAACTATTTAAAATTAATGTCTTGCAAATATATTCACAGTTCAAAGCAAGAATATTCACAAAATCAACCAAAATAAATGCAGGTGCTATATACAATAATTACAGTGACTCCAAAGCAAAACAATAATTACAAAAAGGCTCATCTTCCTACTTATTCTTTCACGGACAACATATAGAAAATAATCAAAACCAGAAAATGAAAAATCAAGCACAAAGACAATAACTAAAAAATTGTATTTAAAACCACAGTTTACTTTCACCCAAAAATATGAATAATCAGAAATAAAGCTGTTCTTACTAATATATTTAAAATTAAGCACTCTTCTCACTGCTCCTCAAACTCAGCAGTTCTGAAGTTCACCCTAGTCTGAAGACCAGTCAAAAGATGGCTCCTGGCAGGCTGGACTACACTTTTATACTGCTTGCATTTTCACCTAGCTAATTAATCCCCACTCAGGTCTTGCAGAGTTCTCCAATAATACACAACAATGGGGCATACACCACACATGACCCTCTGTTCAGGTGTAGTCCTCCCTATATCTATTTAATTTCTCAGCGTGCAGGTCCAGTTTGCAACTGCATCATGCTATCTGCTCATTCTCCTTATCAATAAGTTTCTCTGAAAACTTTCTCTTTGTCTTTTCACTTATTTTGCTCATGCATATTTCTGTCCGCAATCTCCTAAACTCAGCACTCTGCTTGCTTTTGCCTTTTTCTCCTTAAACTTAATACACTACTTGTTTTCTCCTGCAGCTGTTCGGATTGCGCACCTTGGCATCAGGCTGGTTTGAATCTGAAGTCACACTCATAGCAGCTTCAGATGAACATCTCAGTGTTTTGTCAGTTCAAGCCCAGAGGAGCCCCCTGACTTGAAGACCTCCAAATCATGTTAGTGATAAGGGGAGACACTGAACACCTGGGGATTTTTTGTCTCATCATAGCAATAACCTTCAATGGAACACTAAAACAACTGCTAAGTGCCAATTACTTCTTATAACTATTTACATCTACAGCAATAAGCTACAAACAGCTATACTAGTCTTTGTTTTTAAATCAATTCAGGACGCAGCTTACCACACTCCCCAACCTTCAAAACCACTGACCTCATGTGCGGGACAAATAATTGGTCACCAGATTCTTTGTTCCCATAACAGAGTATACCTGGAACTAGTAGAGCTGGAGTGCCAGATACAACCTTGCTACGTGTGCATTTGTTGCATTCATTGAAGAACCTTACAGTCACTCTCTTCAACGAATTACCTAACAAATAATTCTTCAGACCGCCTATAGCCCACTTAATTGCTAAACTTTGATTTTCCAAGGCTGACTATTTCTTTTCTCTACCTAATAGTTTTCTGCTAATAAACAGAATGGGTCTCCTGTCCTCTGCTTTACCCTGCATTACTACAGTCCCCAAGCCTTCTACAGACACATCCACCTGTAAGATAAATTGAGATATAAAATCAGGGCAATGCAAAATTACATTTTTACAAAATATTACTTTCAGCTCAGAAAAAGCTCTTTCAAAGGTGGCAATTTAATGACTTGGGGAATTAATCCTTGAGCAGGTAGCTAGAAAAGTCACAAATCTCACGTATCACCACGGCAGTCCAAGGAACAATAGTTTGTTGGTCTCCAGACACGGTTAGTTTGGATAGATGCCGCCTTGTTGACTTGCAGCTTTATGATGCCACTCCAGTTTTATAACCCGGGTATTGCACTTGTTCCTTCCCTATTACATATCTGCCAGGGTTAATCATGCTGCTTTGATCAGTCCAAAATGTCTGCCTGGTGTCAAATATGCTCTTCCCGTGTATGGCTTGTCACACACGCGCGCGAATAGGGGCAGCCAACGGGACATAGAATGCTTATGCCTCTCTCCAGGAAAAAACAAGAAGAATAGAACACTTACCTCAGAACGGCTCAGAACAGACACGATCACAAGAAGCAATCCTCTTGTGGGTTCTGAAGACCTGACTCCATCTGATGACGTCACTTCTGGTCCACTCCCAATGATCTCACTTCCGCCTTTTCCCTGTGTCATCACCTCCAGTTTATCACTTCATATTATGCATGTCATTTCCTGTCCATCTGCTATAAAAATCCCCCTGTTTCACTCATCATTGTCTCTCTTGAAAGTCTATTATGTACATGGTATTAGTGCTATACAATTACTCATCAGCGGCCTACAGTATATGGGAGGGGGTCCCAAACCTTTCCGAATGTCTCTTGTATATTTGCAGCTTCACAGGCTGTACACTACTACATCGCCAATGTAAATTTAAACACAGCCTATTAGTCCTTGGAAACTTGCCTCTGCCTCATACAGTCCATTAAACTGGTATAATCCCCCAGTGTGCTCTAAATGTAGTAGGGCTGCTTTGACTTGGGAGTCAACTGGACCTGCCAGTACACTGACACTGGTCAAAGGCGGTCAGATAATTTGTCTGGCCCAATTTCTCCACCAATTCTTCTACCCTTGGCATAGAATAAGTGCCAAAATCTGAAATTGCATTTATCTACTGTAATCCAGTGTAAGATAAGGGTGTTGTACTGTGTTAGCAGTTATGGATGTAGTGAAAAGTCAAGCAAAAAGACTAAAAAGATACAATATGCAAGCTTTTTTACTTTTTAGTTAGCCAATAAAAGGTGTCATTTTGCTTGACCTTCTCACTGTAATGCTATGCAGAATCTCAGAATCTCTACAATACCTAATAGTAATATCTTCTGCAGCTTCTTATTCTTTGCATTACTCTAATTCTTGTGTCCTTTTAATGTACTCCCTTAGGACTGACATGACAACCATGTAACAGGTCAAACAGGTAAAACCCTATTGATGACTGTGGCACTTTTCTGTATGTGATCAATAGGTGAGATAACGATTGACCCCAGTCACATCTAGTTTTTGACACAAACATACAGAGCAACTGTTTGAGAGTGGCATTAAATCTCTCCACCTTCCTCTCAGTCTGCGTGTGATAAGGTGTGGTCTTTATCCCCTTAAAACCTTGGAAGCTATACACTTGTCTCAACAGATGGGCGTAAGGTTGGAACCCTGATCCTAACCCTATCTAGGAATTCCTACCCTTCGAGGAAAGCTGTATTAAAGCTTTTGCAATGGTAGTTGCATTTTTCTTCTTCAGGGGGAAGGCTTCTGGGTATCTAGTGACATAATCACAAATGACTAGTATGCCTATATTGATTCCTGTTCCTTTCTAATGGTCCTACAAAGTCCAGAGCAATATGTGAAAACAGCTCTTCTACTATGGGCAAAGGTATTAAAGGTATCTTGTCCTCCTCATTAAGCTGGTCCTACTTTCTGACATAAAAGCACAGCCTTTAATATATCTAGCCACATCATTAGTCAATCCTGGCATATAGAAGGGCTTAGTCTGAGCTTTTGCTTATTCCAGATGATCTAGCCAAGATATTCTATGGCTTAATTGCAGTAGTTTTTCTCTTAAGCTCATAGGCTACACTAATCAAGTTATTGAGGATGACATAGTTCTCTCCAGTCTTCGCCTTAAATCCCCTTTCCACCTTGTCCAAAACAAGTATGCAGACTTAGATCTTCACGTTGAGCAGTGGCCACATTACTCAACCAGTTAAATGTATAAGTTGAGAGTTCAGACACTGGTAAGGGCACACTCTCTTTCTGGGAATGTCCCAGAGCTTCTCCTACCTTCTTTGCTTGCAGGACTTATGGAAATTGCTTTAGCTCTCCATGACAGGAAATGGCAGTGAAATACCAACAAACTTGGGCCCTTGAAATCTGCTCTGCCCACTATGCTCTGGTGACAAACAGGACCACTACCTCTAGAACATCCTGCAAAGACATTCTATGCCTGGCACATCCAGCCTGTGATAGGCCGTATCACAGGACATTTGGAGACAATGTAATAACTGAATATAACTGGCTATTTATGTATAGTTTAGTTATAAAAAGTGCACTTACCTGCAGGGTAGGTGAGAAGAACTCTGGGAACAAACGGTTGTAGTAGTGTTATGGAGGCTTGCCATGGGTGAAAATGTTGTTGAAAGTTTTAAATGAATGAGAAGGCCTGTCACTCACTTTAACTCTCGAGTGCTGACACAATGTAACCCCATAGTTACTTCCTGCTTATACTAGTGAAGGACAATCGTTTGGCCCAACTAGTTGCAGCAGAGTAACTGGCTGAAAAATGGAGGTATGTACTGTAAGCCAGGTGTGTGGAGGTGTCATGAAATCGGAAGTCCTAGAGAAGAGCAAAGAGGAAGCCTGCCTGAAGTAGAAGGCATGTGTGTGTGCAAACAAGATGCTGAGCTGTAGAAAAGACTTCCACCTAAATTGAGGCTACAGGGGTGGAAGGTCACAAGCAGCATCTTTGACTGGATTATGTTGGGCTAGCATTAATGACTAGTCAGGTAGATAAGCATGTTATATAAAACCAAGGGACACCCAACAGGAGTCATCTTTCACTGTCTGGCATAGGAGAGAGAAGGTTAGCTGAATAAATTAGAGACTGATCCTTGTAGAGCAATTCCTGTATATACAGTTATTTTCACTGAATTCCTGTATTTTTGAGCTTGTTGCCATTTTCCACACTTTTGATTTAGATTTTCATCATCTTTATTTTGAACCATTGTAAATACTGTATGTATTCACCATCATTTATTTTTGACTATTGTTATATTTATACATATATACAGTACACATCGTTTGATGGAAATAAAAATTATCAACCTACAGAGGCCGAATTCAAAGCCACCCCGAAAATCCAAAGTGAAAAAATGAAGATACCTAATGGTAGGTCAAGGTGCCGTTGTCTAGCCTGTAGTGGTCTGTGCGTCCCTCCCATGATATGCCTCCTCAGACCATCACTGACCCACCACCAAACCGGTTATGCTGAACAATGTTACAGGCAGCATAACGTTCTCCATTGCTTCTCCAGACCTTTTCACGCCTGTCACATGTGCTCAGGGTGACCTGCTCTCATCTGTGAAAAGCACAGGGCGCCAGTGGTGGATCTGCCAATTCAGGTATTACTATGGTGCAAATGCCAATCAAGCTCCACAGAGCACAGGGTGCACTAGGTGATGTCAGGCCCTCAGGCCACCCTCATGAAGTCTGTTTCTGATTGTTTGGTCAGAGACATTCACACCAGTGGCCTGCTGGAGGTCATTTTGTAAGGCTCTGTAGTGCACATCCTGTACCTCCCTTGCCCAAAGGAGCAGATACTGGTCATGCTGATGGGTAATGGACCATCTAAGGCTCTGTCCAGTCTCCTAGAGTAACTGCTGTCTCCTGGAATCTTCTCATGCCCTTGAGACTGCTGGGAGACACAGCAAACCTTCTGGCAATGGCACGTATTGATGTGCCATCCTGGAAAATTTGGATTACCTGTGCAACCTCTGTAGGGTCCAGGTATTGCCTCATGCTACCAGTAGTGACACTGACTGTAGCCAAATGCAAAACTAGTGAAAAAAACAGTCAGAAAAGACGAGGAGGGAAAAATGTCAGTGGCCTCCACCTGTTAAACCATTCCTGTTTTGGGGGTCATCTCATTGTTGCCCCTCTAGTGCACCAGTTCTTAATTTCATTAACACCAAAGCAGCTGAAACTGATTAACAACCCCCGCTGCTACTTAACTGACCAGATCAATATCCCAGAAGTTTCATTGAGCAGGAGTTGGAACGTTCCCAGTAGTAGAGGAAGTGAACAGAGTGAAGCAGACAAAGTCTCCAACCTCAGATGAGACTGCAGATGGGAAAAGAGGATCGCTATGCATCTGCAGCCTGTCATGACTATACCTGAGATCAACACTGAGAAGTGCAGGCAGGTGTTTTGGTCTTTACATTGGCTAGAAGAACAGCCTCTCAAACAAATAGTGGCACAATTGGAAGACCTGGGTAACAAGTAGCTACAGCCTGTAAAGAACACTGCAAAGCAAACAATTGGCTTTATTGTTTTAGAATGTCTATTACAGGTGTTTCCAAGGGAGCTCTCAACTTGGATGGAAACATGTCAACTGGAATGATCAGAGGAAGCTGCAAATCTGTCAGACCCATACCTAATGGTACAGCGTAGGAAGAACCTGCAAAAAGACAAGATAAAGTCAAGAACAATCCTAGAACAGAAGGTAGACCCAGAGAAGCATCTCAGTTTGATACGGGTTCTGCTTTTTTCCAAGTTCATAAGGCCCTAGATATGAGTAGTTGGGAAATTATCATTTGTCAACGTTGCTACAACTAGGGTCACATGAAGAGGTTTTGCCCAGCTAGGCAAAAAGAAACCCAAATATTTGAAAACTCAAGCCCAGTACCTGAAAAGAGAATTGAAGATGGGGCTCTTACCCAATCAATCCGAACTGGTGAGAACAATCTTCATTTTTAAAATCTTGAATCCTGCCCAATTTTCCTCACATTCCAACCCATTTCTATGGTCCATCAGGCAATACTGATACAGTCCTGAAGACTCCGGCGGCATCTCATAATATATAAAACATCTTTTCCTTTTCAAACATCCCGAGTGTACAATGGGGGAAAAGAAACTTTCACTTATCATCTCTGAAAAGGAGTGGAAAGCAGCACATGCATATGAATACATTCCAGCCTAAATATGAGCCAAAGGATCATGCAATGTAAATCCATAATCAAGTATATTATCTTGTTACAATTCTCCAAAATGTACCCAGTAAGACTCAAAATCCTGAATGTGGCAATTTAGCTCCAGCTTCAATGGGCCACATGTTTGGGTGTGCACCAAATGAACATAATTTTGGACAAAAATGTTTGCATGATTATCAAACAGCCTTGGTATCACAATCTCTTGTAAACCATTAACAGATGTGTTTGATGGGCTTAAAGTGGAGAAGGACAAATTGACTGTAATTGCCTATACCATACTACTAGCACATAGACTATCTTGGAAGATAATCTGGAAGAATCCAGCCCACCTGTTATAAGACTGTGGGTAGATGATGTTCTATACTGTTTCAAATTAGAAAAATTAAATTCTCACTTAGAGGATCTTTTCAAAGTTTTTTTTTAAAAAATATCCATCCATCCATTATCCAACCCGCCTATATCCTAACAAACAGGGTCACGGGGGTCTGCTGGAGCAAATCCCAGCCAACACAGGGCACAAGGCAGGAAAATAAACCCTGGGCAGGGTGCCAGCCCACCACAGGGCACACACACACCAAGCACAATTTAGAATCACCAATGCACGCTAACTTGCATGTCTTTGGAAGGAAACCCACGCAGACACAGGGAAGAACATGCAAACTCCACGTAGGGAGGACCCAGGAAGCGAACCTGGGTCTCCTAACTGCGAGGCAGCAGCGCTACCCACTGCGCCATCGTGCCACCCCTTTAAAAAATATGGAAAGATCTAATTTTTTTATTTCAGAAAAGGACATTCTCCTCTCTTTGCGGCCTCATGTATAAATGGTGCATATGCACAAAAATGTTATGTACGCCCGTTTCCACATTCACATCACAATGTATAAAAACTAAACTTGGCAAAAAGCCACACACATTCTCACACCAGCTCAATCCACTGTGTACGCAAAGTTTTGGCTCGGTTTTGCAAACTGGCAGCACCCAGCATCAAAGCAGTGCTACTGTTTCTGTGTAGTTTCCTTTATTTTTTAGATTCACATCCCTGACGCAGCTTTATCAAATACACTGAAATTAACTTCATATCATTTATTAGTTTAAGGCATCTGATGCAATCAACCTGTAACAATATAATGGTCCACAGAATGGTCAAACTATTCCAAATACCATAGCAGTTTTAGCGTTGTTACTCTCAGTGTACCACTCGTATTATTATATGTATCAAAATGTGGAATTATAGCTCTACAGCAGCTGATTGGAAAGAGGATTATCGGGATACAGCATCTAGCACATGCTGCCTCAGCCATGCACACAGTTGATTTGAACTGCTTCCATATGGTAAACGCTTCAGAGCCTTTCCTGTAGGGACCTGGCGGTTTAGAAAAAGTTTCAACCCAAGAGCTCTAAATGCACTTAATCATTCAATCAAGTGCTCCTGGTAGAACTGTGTGTACTTATAAGTACAATTACCTCACTGTAAATTTGCACTACAGTTGTAATATTGCACAATCTCAGCCACTTTATGAACCATTTGCACTATCTGCACTATATGTACATGTACATTGTACTTATGCTTTCATATTGTATGTTTCATTGTTTTTTTATCGTATTATTATTATTATTACTGTTATTTTATCATTTTATAGGAAAATAAGTTTTTGGAGGATTTGCATATTGAATCTCATTGTACCATACAATACCAGTAAAGGAATTCAATTCAATAGAAGAGAGCGCATATTTATATATGATTATGACTGGCTTCTAAGTCGATTTAGATTTCCAAGCGCTATCTTCTTGGATCTCTTGATATCATTTTTAAGATGAAATGTAATAAAATATGTATACAGGTAAAATTCCGTTACAACGAACTCCCAGGGACCTAAAATATATCTCATTGTAACAAAAATTTTGTTGTAATGAGATTCTGTATTTGTTTCTATAGTGCTTTCTTTAACTTGCGTCCAGGCGTTTGCAATCATTTCAATAGCTTCTGTTGCGTTAATTTTAATCTCCTCCTGCCTACAAGTTATGATGACGAGAATTTTTCTCAGCATTTCCTTGTGATGATACACTTTTAGAGACCCCCCCCCCCCCCACCCAACTGGAACGACACGTTGAAGTGCATCCTGAAGCGCGATTGCAGCGTCTGTGGAAGATTGTCTGTCCGCTGCTGGGGCAGGGCAATAGGAGGCTCACAGCGCTGCAGTGAAGCACCACAGAAGCAAATCATAAAAGATTGGGGTTGCACTATAAGTCCCTGTCTTGCACCCCAAAACACAAGGCTGAGTCTCAGTACTTTAACAAAACCAGCTTTATTCAGCTTGAAACAGGAACGGCACAGTTATTTATTGTAGCGGGATCTGCCACTCTGCTATACACAGACACAGCAGTTAGGCAGGGTCGTGCAGGTCAGTGATCAAGTAATCCTGTTATCTGCATTTACAATTTACGTGCTCCTAACCTTGCATCACCCATCAAGATCTTTTCTGTTTACTTTGGCGGAGAGACGCAGCATATCTGTGAGCCTGCTATTGCCCCATACAGACGTGGAGATCGTACTTTGGGTCGCTCTTCGTCTTGCTGTCTAGTTGTGAGAGGTCCCAAGAGAGTTTACAAACCTCACATTTTCTTAATCGAGTGCCACATTAATAGGAATGTTTCTTGAACGAGCATCACTGAACCACATAGAAACTGCATTTTTTGTCATCTTCAAATGCAGCAGTACACATACGTTTGCAACCCGAGATTTTTCTACTTTTTTTGCTCTGTCTTTCAAGAAAGTTGACAGTGTCGATGGCGAAATTCCCAATTCACTGGCAACGTCTTTTTTCTTTTTGCCGCAATCGAGAGCTACAAAAAATGAAAAAAAAATTTTCTAATATGAACTGTTATGGTTTTTTCGTGTCTGCTGTTTCTATAGGAGGGTGACAATGAGTTAAATTCCAATGGATGTTTTTCAAATGTTGACGAGCAATAAGCAAAAGGTATCACTGAAAACCACCGCAAACAAAAACAGCAAAAAAAAAAAAACAGTACTAGGAAAGTTCGAAGAAAGAAATAAAAATTACAGTGTTTCTGTTTGGGGACCATTGTGCACAACTGAGCTGCAGCCACAGAACTAACTGCTCTGTGGATGATTCATTCAGGCATTTCAAGGTCTTTTGTGCACTTCTGTAATGAAAGTATCTTCTGAATGTATTTCGTAGTAACGAGATTTCTATAGACTCGTGTCATATGGGGAAACTGTCAGAACCATAATTACTTCATTGTAATGAAAATTTCGTTGTAAAGATATTCTTTGTAATGGAATTTTACCTGTATTACATTATACAGATACATTTTTAACTTCATTTAAATATTGTATATTGTTAATAATCAAATGTATGGGCACGGTGGGCGCAGCAGTAGCAATGAGCTGGCACCCCGTTCAGGGTTTGTTCCTGCCTCACACTGTATGCTTGCTTGGTAAAATTAAATATGCACTATGAAGATATTTCAATGTTCCTTAAAAGTTTTGAAGAATCAGCGTTCTGAGCTTACAGATGGCTTGACATTTATTACAGAGCTTATTGTGTGGTGTTTGGTTACTTGGAGAAAGAAAAGGAAGGACAGGAATTGGGGGTTAGTACATTTGAAAGAGACAGTACTGCTGCAATAAATTATTTCATCAAGGGTCACACACAGTGCAGCAAGCATCTTGTGGGAGGCAGGAACAATCTCTGGACAGGGCGCTACCACTGTGCCCCCATGTTTAGTACATGCTTTAATTCCTATCATCATGAAAATTATATCAAGTATACATCTTAGTATTTAAATTGTTCAGAGAGCTGTAATATCATGAATGTAATCTATTTTGTGCCCTGTCAGCATAAGAGAAAGCCCATTTAAGAAGCACATAGTGATTCACACACATAGAGTACATACAATAGAAGAACACATAGAATACTAAGCATTTAACATACAACTTTAGTTACGATGGGATCTGAGAAACTAGTACATTAAACGATTTTAAGATGAAGTTTATGACATTCTACTTTAATGACAAAATAAACTATGTGATTAAAGTGAAAATTTCAAGATTAAAATTGACATTTCAGCCTTTTTTTTCCACTGTGTCCCTATTTTTTTCTTTTCTCTGTACCCTAATATGCTTCCATATGACACTCAGCCTTTTCATGGTGACTTGGATATCTGACCACTTCTTTTTTATTGCACCTACTGTACGACTTTCTGAACTTGAACTTTTGAGTTTCTCCGTCACTCTATGTCGCTTGATCAACTTCCTTTTATTGTTTATACCACTGCTTAAAGCAAAACAAATAGTATATTTTTTCCTTGCCTCCACTTGGTATTTGCCGAAATTCTTCTTTTTTCCCCGTACTTTTGCGATTGTCTTTTCACAAAATGCTGAACTTAAGAGGCTACTTACATTTATTTGCATATTCAAAGAAGCATAATTCTGGGAGGAGTTGGGGTGGGGTGGCAGGCACGTGAATGTGTGTTACATTTCATGCTGACCGGGATTTATGTAGTGGAAGAACGTGGAATTTGGCGTACACACAGATTTATGCATCTGAATTTTTTTGTGCGTACACACATTTCTGTTTTTGTCTGTACACCATGTTTTAGTGTGAATTGTACGCACAGCATTATTCATGAGGCCCATTTATGTGTTTTTTTTTTTTTTAAGATTTCCATATGTTGTAGTCTCTCCTCCCTTTCTCTCGAGCAGGGTTTGGATTATGGTTTACTGGTTTGTTATGTTTGACATTACTGTATGTAGTACTAGGGTGTTGTACCGTGTTAGCCATTATGAATGTAGTGACAAGCCAAGCAAAATGACACCTTTTATTGGCTAACTAAAAAGTTTACAATATGCAAGCTTTTGAGGCAACTCAGACCCCTTCTTCAGGCAAGATGTAATGATTACATGTAATGATTACATCTTGCCTGAAGAAGGGGCCTGAGTTGCCTCGAAAGCTTGCATATTGTAATCTTTTTAGTTAGCCAATAAAAAGGTGTCATTTTAATTGGCTTGTCTCTACATTACTGTATGGAATGCTGTTTTCTTCAAATAATAAAATTAAATATAAAAAAAATTAAATTAAAAACTTGATCCTGTTTGAACCTATCCTGCAAAGTTAAGTACTATAATCAGACTACTGTATCTATTAGCAAGGGTATATGCAGAAAGCTTCTTAATTTTTCAGCCTTTGAGTCCCGGGAGCATTTGGTGCATAATGACATTGTTTTCAAGTATACAGGCTTGCATAACACGTATTCAAGCCTCCCCAATAATCCTCATCCCCTGCTCAACTAGACTGACTATCATTGTATTGGGGTACACAAAACTCCAAGTGGGACCCCAAACACTCACCCAGTTAAATTCTCAAGCCTGTAAAAAACAAATTATCTACTGAGAGTAGTCAGAAGTATTAAACTTTGTTTTTAAGCCTAAAAGCACAGATGACTTTAGGGTTTCCTGAATTACAAGATCTTAGAATGTCCTCAGCTGTTTGTATTAAATCTGGATCTGTGAAATGGCAAGTCAGAAAGCCTTTCTGAAAATGTTGTATCATGAACTAACTGGAAAAACTCAGGAAAACCAAAAGCCCATTTCTTTTGAATGTGAAACTTGAACTTATAAAGTTGAGGTTAAGCACTTTATTAAACATTATTAGGGTTTATTTTGATTACTAATAATATGATTAAGCTAATAATGTCCATTTTGATTTAGTTTGTTGTTATTTGAACTCTTAAAATATTTCCATTTAATAAATTTTGAAGGGGTTTTCAGGAACAGATAAGCTCCTTCTTAACTTGGGTGAGGGGCTGTACACATCTATTAATGTATACCCCACTGAATTTAGGTTCAATCACTGAGATAGTCACTTATGCTGAATATCAATGCTTCATGTTGTAGCTACTTGCCTCATACTTTAGTGATGGTATTTTAAATAACACACACAATAAAGTAGTTTGAATTGTTTTAAGTTTGTAAGAACTTTTTTTTTGACAATATATAAAATGGTTCTGCATATGCAGTGTTGCTACCTCACAACTAAGATACTGGGGTTCAAGTCCTGGGAGCTCCCTGCCTGGAATTTGTATGTTCTCTCCATGTCCAACTGGGTTTTCTTCAACAGTCCAAAGACATGATTTAGGTGGACTGACAATTCTAAATTGGTCTGTGGTGTTTGCTCCCCCTTGGTTGGTGTATTCTTGTCCAAATTGATCATATGTTCTTATAGTTTTTCTTTACTATGTCTTATCTAAAACAAATCCCCATTTTAAAAATATTCATGGATTATCCAATTAATGCCAACACAAAACTAGCACCATTTCAACTCTCATACACAATAAACATCCAGCCAATAAACATACTGTATAGTATGCAGGTTTCACATTCTTGACCATTCATACTGAAAATGGTAAAATTATTTTTCTTTCTGTATACAATATGTACTGGCAAGTTTTTCTTTAATTGCCAATTTATGATTACATTAGTACTGAGACAACTTTGTTGCTTAAAACTAAAGCTTTGACAGGTCCTCTTATTTCTCTTGCCACACTCAATCAACCTGACTTGACATAAGCTATCTTATAATGATAGGCTTTAGGCTTTATAACATGCAGTTTGATTAATTTGCACCCTACCTACATTGCATTTATTCATCTAAAACACTGCATCTTTAAATGAGAGTAACTTTTTTGAAAGCTATAAGTTTCCCTGAATACAAGAAGAGATTGTCATTTTCCTTAAAAGATCGAGTTAAATGCCTTCTTCAAATATTGGTCTGAATTTTAAGAGTACAAAATGCAAGTTTCTGGTTACATAGTACAGACAAAAACAGGTAATCTTTTATTGTTTTTTATGGAATAAAATGACTTTTATTTTAATCACACCGGGAATTGGTCAGTACTTCCACAACCCAACTTAGTAAACAAAGTTTTTTTTTTCTGCTGTTCACACTTGTTCTCTATGACTGTTTGTTTTTTGAAAGAGACGTTTTACTGTTTGAGATATGTTACTAGTTCGACTTCCCAGTCCTTTTGAAATGTAAGCTGCAGCATTAGACACATTGCTATCAATGGACATCACAAATGTTACACTTTCAAGAAATTTTTAAGTAATGGCTCAAAATAAAGTTCCTATGCTATGGTTATTCAAGCTTTTTTATGTTTAAGTGTAACTAAGATTACACAGCTAGAACACTGCCTTTTCAGCATTTTAATGAAAACAAAAAAGTGCAAGTGATGTAGGTTTTTTGTTCACTTAAAATACAATATGGAGTAACTGTTGCTAAATTTTCCTGCCTGGCTTTTAATAGAGACAAAAGGGCATAGCGTTAATACTTGACATTGACAGCTTCTCCATGTGCTGCTGCAGTTAAACAGAAGATGTCAAGCAGCAGTATGCATTAATTATTGAATTGCTGCCCCAGAAGTAACTATTCCTTGGATACCAGAGTGACGCAGAGGTAATAGGAAATAACAGAAGGCAAACCATTAGGTGGCAATAAATGGCACCCACAGGGAATAGGTGAAAGCCTACTTTTGCAAAAAATGTTGTCTCATGATTTATAGTTTATTTATTATACCTAAATGCTATTATGTGAGTTTGCAATTGCCTACAGTGTGGAATTCTGGTTACACAACAAGAAATGCATAACACTATTAAATATTGTGTAGAGACCAAGTGAATGGACTCCTTGGTCTCAAACACATGTCCTGATTTAATTACAGTTAGTATCCCAGTAAAGCAAGGACCAGTTTTGGTTGCAAAAAGAGTGGTTTAGCCAAATTTTTCACTCTACGTGTACAAAGAAAACCAGGGGTGTGTGAATCTTAATACACAGAACTATTCCATTTGTAATGTCAATGCAATATCTGATTCTGAAGGGCGAGATGTCATGGTGATGGGCAATTTATCCAATGCTAAAGTGAACTGTATGGAATTCATATACAAGCAAAATTGATTATTTTCTTAATGCATCTTCAGAGATTTCAGCAGGTTTACTCTCGGAAACTCTGTATGCATTTTTAAGAGGACAGATTATTTCATGTCTTTCTCACAAAAATAAACTGGAAACCAAGAAGGCGTCTGAGTTAATCAGCAAAATTACCAGAATAGACATAGAACTCTTTAGGAAAGGACACGTTTTACAATCACAATTTAACCTCTTGACTACTAAAGAAACGGAACAGCTTATCTTTAAATCACAACATCATTATTATGAACATGGAGAAAAGGCCAATAAGATCTTAGCCCAACAAATCTACAAGCAGGAAGTCCGTAATGCAATAACAGCAATTAACAACACAGATGGAGATAAAATTATTGACCATAAAAATATAACTGACATATTTAGAGAGTTCTATAAGTCCTTATGTTCTACTCAGTTTAAAGATGATAAGACACAATCTAATGAATTTCTTGATTCATTAGATATACCACAGGTAGATACTCTTAGTGCTGCGGCACTGGATAAACTGCTGACACTTTCAGAATTACTAGATGCTATAAACTCACTTCAAAGTGGTAAAGCAGCCTGTCCTGATGGGTACCCAGTGGAATTTTATAAAAAAAAAAAATCTCAAATAAGTTAGCTCCACCATTATTAACATTTATAGAAATTAAAAACAAAAAAAATCTACCTCAGACTTTTCACCAATCATTAAATTGCCATATTTCCTAAGAAGAACATGGCCTACTACAATGTGCATCATACAATCCAATTTCTCTTCTGAATAACGATGTTATTCAGTTATCCAAAGTTCTAGCCAGAAGGACTGAGAAAGTGTTTCCTTCGGTAATATCACAAGACCAAACCAGACACTTAACACTTAACTTCTAACCTTTGTCGGTTACTTAATATAATATTTTCACCCATTATATCTAACACCTCAGAGATCTTATTATCTTTAGATGCAGAAAAAGCATTTGATATGGATGAATGGAACTACCTATTCACGACATTGCATAAATTTGGGTTTGGCCCAAACATACACTGTATATGCATGGATCAAACTACTACATGGATCAAACTACTTTATACTACTCCAGAAGCCTCAGTTATTATTAACATTATTTCAGACAACTTCAAACTAGAATGTGGTACTCAACAAGGATATCCCTTATCACCTATGCTCTTTGTAATCGACATTGCACCATTGGCTGTATACTTTTGAAACACATCAGGATGAAGAGGAGACGAAGACGTCAGGGGAAGAGAACAGAGTGACCTCAGAAGAGGATGCCGGCAACGTGCAGCTGTTTCCATCTGATCGTCAAAAAAGCATCTAATTAACAACTACGACTGCTTGATCACAAGCCACCTGCGACATTCATCCTTGTCATCTTAACTTTTCATAAGCTTTTTCTAAAGGCTATATATATCCAGACTTTGCTATCCACATTTTCTTTTATGCTTTTCTCTACGGCATTATTATTCATGCATTAAATACCACACTGCTTTTAACTTTCTATACTTTGTCATCATATTTAGAGTGATTGAAGTAATAAGGTAGATTGCTTTGAGCACCTGGTGCAGCCGGAGGTTTGCCATTACCTTTGTGCTGTGAGGTTTATTGAGCTGCGAATGAAGAGCTCTGTCCAGTAATGAACAGTGTGTTGAAGTTTGAGTAGTGAGCAAAGTGCTATGTAAATGTAAAGAATTATTATTATTAAATATCATGATAATACAATGGTTTACCCTCCACCTTACTTTAGCAGGGTGAATCAACATTGTTAACATGACCATCCTTCCCAAGCTGCTCTTCCTATTTCAAAGCATCCCCATATACATTAACAAATAATTTTTTAAGGAATTAGACTCAATCATAAGTTCATTTATTTGAAATTCGAAACATCCACGCATCTAAAGGGCGACTCTACAACGACCTAAAGCAGAAGGGGGCATGGCCCTACTCAACTTTCAATTTTATTACTGGGTGGCAAAATACAAGTTATAAAAACCTGGACAACAGCACAAATTGATGAATATCTACAAGCTTGGTCTACAATAGAAATAATATCTTTCTTTTCTTCTTTATATTCACTGCTCTGCGCCCCAGTTAATACAAACTACCGTCATTACACTAAAAATCCAATTACCTTTCATTCTCTCAGAATATGGAACCAATGTTGGAAACTCTTTAAGACAGAAAAGCTTTTATCTGCTGCATCTCTACATAACAACCACCTTTTTTCACCTTCTCAAATACATACCCTATTCAATGTCTGGAAAATGTCCGGGATTAAAACACTTAGAGACTTGTACATAGATAATGTCTTTGCATCCTACAAACAATTGCGCTTCAAATACAACTTCTCATCAACACAATTCCTCCAATACTTTCAAGCTAGAACGTTTGCTAAACAGAACCCACCCAATTTTCCTCACCTTACACCTTCCAGAAGAATTATTGATCAGTCTTGAAGACTCAGATAGCATCTCTACAATTTATAAAAATATTTTAAAGTCTTTTCCTTTCAAAGACCCCAGAGTACATTGGGGAAAGGATCTGTCACTCAGTGTTTCAGAAAAGGAGTGTAAGGCAGCCATGCACATAATACACTTGAACTCTATATGTGCAAATCTTTCAGTCATTCGTTAAAATTGAACTTCTTTATAATTGTCCAAAATGTTTCCAGGGCAACATTCAACCTGTGAACATTGTAATGCAGCTCCTGCCTCACTGGGCCACATGTTCTGGGCATGCACCAAATTAATAAGATTTTGGATAATAATCTTTGCATGGCTATCAGACAGCCTTGGTGTCACAATCTCTCCTAACCCATTAAAAGCTGTGCTGTACTCCCAGATGGCCTTAAAGTGATGAAGGATAAACAAACTGTAATTTCCTTTACTACACTACTAGCACGTAGGCTTATCTTGCTCAACTGGAAGAATCTCACCCCACCACTATTAAGTCAATGGGTAACTGATGTTCTATACTACTTGAAACTGGAAGAAATACATTTATCACTTAGAGGATCTGTTCAAATTTTTTTTAAATATGGCAGGATCTATTCAATAACATTTTCAATATTCAATAACAATAAGCTTCAATTTCAGGAAAAAGGATACTCTTCTTTACTTGCTTCTTTTGTAGAGTTGCTGTGGTTGCTGGCTTCACCCTTTTTCTCTTGGATGAGGTTTGAATTTGGCTGTGATTTGTTAATTTGTACTTGACTTTATGGAATATTATCTGTTTCTTATTAAAATCAATAAAAATATAAAAAAGTATCCCTGTAAAGCACTGTGATGCTGCTAACTGTTTTTGACATTCTGTAACATAAAGATTGATGAATGATTGACTGTCTAACTGATTTTTATCTAGGATGACATAGTGGTAGCAATAAGGAAGCCCAGGGTTTGCATCAATGGATTCGTCCTGAATGGAGTTAGCATGTTCTCCTTATGTCCAAATAGCTCTGATTTCCTCCCACAGTCCAAACACATGCAGGTTGAGTGAAATGTCATTTCTAAACTTGCCCTCATCTGTATATGCTCACCTGTGATAGAATAGCACCCTGTGTGGGTGTTGTTTCTGCTTGATGATTTCTGGGATGGCCTTCATCTGCAATGAGAATCTGCCATGGATACCCACTTTAGACAAATTGAATGACAGAATTGTTGTCTTCATTACTCAGTTTTGCTATGTTAGTTTAAAAGGAACCTAATCCATAAAAACTGGGCACAGGAAGCATTCCAGTCAATCACTTGCTGAATTGACCCACACACCCAATTGTTTCAGTAATACTAATAAATTCAATATGTACAGGTTTATTGGAAAATCCAAAAGGACTAGAAGGAATGAACAACTTCCACACAGTGCGCAACCAATCTGAGAACTGAACGCAGATCCCATAATCTGTGAAGTAATGCAATTACTTATCATTTGTTTAACAAATTTGTTCAAATGAAAACCAAGGCCACCTTGACATCATAATTTTTATGCTAAAGGTTTTTTGTTGAATACTGTTAAAAAAATCGAAAAAAATATTAAAATATGTGCCCCATGACTAATCAAGTCTGAGTAAGGAGAAGTTATTGATTGCAAGGCCATAACATAATTTGATTATGGCTTTCCCAAGGAAACAGAGGAATATGATCCCTTGGCAATTGAAAATACAACGCCAGTTGGGCATTATGAAGGTACATTCTCCATCTTTCATTCCACACTGAAGAAATACTCCAACCAAAATGCTCCAACTGATGTATATTTATTTTCAACAGAATTTCTGCCCTCTGCACCTTTGTCAATGTAGACTATCAAAGCTACTGCAGTGACATCAGACACAAGAGTATACCCAGTAATATTAGAAGACTCCACCAGTGTTTTCAACAAGTAGGATATTTTTACTGGTTTTAGTTATTCTGCAAAATTCTTCTGATACTTCTTCAAAAATCCATTAGGACCCATTAAGATCAATGTTTGTCTATCCTTGTGAGAACAGACTCAATGAATTCTGGACTGATCTGTCCAATGCTTTACTGGAGTGTTTTTTGCTTTGTCTTTGACCTATGAGGATTTCTCATTAATGTTTAGAGAAACCTCTTGGAAGGCTATAATGGAAGGTTCCTTCTGTAATCTAAGGATTTCCCACATTATTGCAGTCCACTACCATCCTTTCAGTTGTGTATCCTTACAGCCTCCACCAAAGCTGCAGTCTTAAACAAAGTCCATTCAGACTCCATTTTCTCTGGTTTTTTTTGTCCCCATCAAGTTAAAAATCCAGCAATCTGAAACAATTTATAGCATCTATTTTTATTTATTACACAAACAGTTCTGTTAATTTATCCTGAAAATATCCAAAGTTGAGGTCAACATTTGCTTACCTTTGCTGAGAGCAGCGCACATCTGACAATTGTCCTAGAATTCTATTACTTATATGGATTGATAACTAACTAAATGGTTAATACCAGTACAGTAGTTAGTGGGTCCAGCATCCAGCATCCTGTTTTTCAGTCCTGAGAAACAGTCATTGTCTGTGTGGAGCTTTCTTGTGTCTACATTGGGTTTACCATTCTACCTTGCTATTTTATTATAAATGCCATGATAGCAGGGTAAGATTTCTATTTTGACATCATAAAATGGTGACAGAAATAAAGCAAAAAAATTAGGAGTGCTCTCCCCTAGACTTTCTTGTATACTCAGATATGGGGATAGATATTTGAGGAGTAAATGACATGACAATGATTATATTTTTAAATTATGTACATTAAAGAACTGTCAACAACAAATCAAATCAAATTAATAATATATTGAACAATTATTATAAAAATAAAGTTGAATAAAAGCTGCATGAATAAAAGGTAAAGTTCCACTTCCGGTTAGTGGAAATTGCCCAAAGTTGATAGAAATCTACATTTTGTACCTAATACTTGTAAACATAATGTGGCTGAACTAAGTGAAAGCGTTCTCAAGTTATCATGTTTAAATACACACACACACATAATTCCAAAAATGCTATGTTCAGACTAAGGGAGGTCTAAAATATCGAAATTTATCAAAATCTCTAAATGGAATTTTTGGAGGATTCCAATACTTTGTATACGAGAAAGTCAGGTAGGTCTAAAACTTTGAGATTCGTCAAAATCTCGACATAGAATTTTTGGACAATTACAATACTTTATCCTATATTTTGTATTCAATAAAGTAAAAACAGATGCAAGGACTAGGAGATCAGAGCAAACATCAAGGTCAATGCCTACAAAACAAAAATACTTAGCAAAAAATGCCTGAAATGTTATACCAAAATCCTTACAAAAAGTCAATTTTCCAGAAAAATTCAATGCGGCAACTATGACATAGAGATTTATTATGGGTATCCAAAAATTTGGACACTGAGAGTAGTGCAACTCCATCTTATATATAGGGGATAATAACATAATGCATTACATGATACCTCTCCCCCACCAAGCATACAGTAAAGACCATACAAAAGATGGCTATGGCAATGCACACAATCCAAATTGTAAAACAAAACAGTCGCATGGAAATATAGCAACATAGCAATAAAAACAGTAACATATTGCAAACTTATACAAAATGTTCAAAGTAACAATGAAAGCTGAATGGAGCACTAACAAACAATGGAGCACTAACAGGACCCCTTGATTAGCCTAGGGTATGTTGCATAGGACAGGGCTTCAAAATGAGTGTATCAAGAATTGTGACTGTTGAGAGGAAATCATCCATTTATTTAATAAAGTCTTGAATCCAGGCATCCTGGGTATATTCATGTACCAAATATCACAGACTAAGATCTCCTTAAAAAAATGGGCCATAAATCTGTACACAAACCTCTCTATTGACAAGGGTGAGAGTCGTCTTTCTTGGTTAGCAGAAAAGGATCCTGTTGATTCCAGTTTCAAATATCCTAATGTAATATCCAAAGTAAACTCCAAATGTGCTTGATGTCCAAAGACTAAACTGCCCTTCTTTCCTTTGACATTCTTTTATATCTCTCTGGGCCTTTGTGATTAAAACAGGTAAACCTCTTATTTCCTTTCTGAGCTTTATGGGCTAGAATGGTTTCATATTGCATGTATACATCTTGATTGTGTTAAACAATGCCTGCATGAGATATTTTGACACCAGAATCTTACGTATACCTAGCAAGAATCCATACTGTAATAGATGGAATAGTTTTGTATTATTATTTATTTAATATTTTATAATCTTTATTTTGTACTGATTAAAAAATCAAGGCTTACACAAAATAATAAAATGCCTTCTGACTCTCAATTCTTGGACATTTCCTAACAAGTACTATGGTATATTTAGATTCAAATAAGGTATACCCATTTGAAATTTTTCGAAAACTGTGGTTGCTTTGTTATTTATTGGACTTACTGTATTTCCTTTGGGGATGCCTCATATAGATTTGTAATCCAACATTATTTACATTGGTGCTGGCATTCTGCATTAATTTTTGTTGTTCACAATTTCCACAGGAAACTGTGATCTACTCCCAATATAAAACACACACTGACAGTTCAGTTAGCATTGTGGTTGTGTGATGGGTCTGCATGCCATCTGTAAGGTTTTCCTTTTTTGTGTCCATTTGGCTGTGGTTTGACTTTTTCAGTTACTGGTGTAGATGTTGCTTGTAGCATTATAAGTTGTGGAATGTGACAGACAGACAGACAGACAGACAGACAGACAGACAGACAGACAGACAGACAGACAGACAGACAGACAGATAGATAGATAGATAGATAGATAGATAGATAGATAGATAGATAGATAGATAGATAGATAGCAAAATTTGAATGGGATTGTAGTCACCCATTACCCTAGCAAGTATATAGGATGTAAAGTAAACCAATGTACCTGGGAATAAAAAAACATAATCATACAGACACAGGGAGAACATGTAAACTCCACACAGAAGAGGAGAAAAACTGGAGGGATTTTCAGAATTGAAGAAAAAAAAACTTAAATTAGTTATTTCTTTAAGAACTGCACCTGCAGTTACTAAGCACTTAACATAAGCTTGGAGATCTGTCATTGTCATGAATTAATGAAAGTACAGTACTGTATATTCAAAGGAAGTTTTCCTACTTATGGTTTAGCCACTAGAGGGGGCAACTTGACCATATTTAATTTTCCTTTCTCTGATAGTCAAGCAAAATGACACCTTTTCAATACATTCATAATGGCTAACAGGCACAACACCCTAGTACTACTTTCTCTGATAGAAAGCCACAGTATGTCCTTTTGCTGCATCGGGGTAGTCTAGAAATATTCAGTAAAATCACAAAAAATGATATATATGTTGTTCAAAGAATTCTTGGCTTCTGTTCTGCTTTGTATTGAAGAGAAGGTCTATGCTCTTTATATTTGTTTACAATAATTAACATTTAGATTTTTAACATTAAAGATTCCAAACTGTATGTTAAAAATAAACTTCTTACCTTGAATACAAAATATAAGGCTCTATTCAATATATGTGGTGGTTCATAACAGTTTATACTGTTTACTAACATGGTCTTAAGTCAGTGGTTCTCAAACTGTG